>NW_020954601.1:8530-26463 GCF_900497805.2 Vombatus ursinus
CCCACAACTAGTAAGTATCAAGCGTCTGACCCTGGATTTGAACTCAGATCCTCCTGACTCCAGAGCCAGTGCTCTATCCATTGTACCACCTAGCTGCCCCCAGGGAGTTTTAAAAATGTTAATAATGGGTGAATTCAGGAAAGGCCTCATTTAGAAATTGACACTTTGGAACAAAATATAAAACAATTTTTATCTTACTGGAGTTTTTGTGTATCTAAATAATAGTAGTAGTAGTGTGAGCCAGAAATTATTAATTCTTTCCCAAATAAAATTTGACCTGTGTTTTAATGAAGTCTCATTTGTTTAAACTCTATGATTTAATAATAATCATATACTTAATAAATTATCATAAAGGTTTTAAACTGTTACAACTGTAGTTTGGGGGGAGTCTGAAAGTTGACTTTCATTTTTTTACTTTGATGTAATCTTCAATCATTTAATTTTTAAAAGATTGTTATCAGGTAAAAAAAGAAGACTTTAAAAAATTCTGTGAGTTCATACAAGGGGAGAAATTATTGAAACACAATGCAGTGTAGTGGAAAGAAGGCTGGATTTGTAGCCAGAGGCCCCAAGTTCAGATCTTTTCCTTCCTGTCCAACCTTAGGCAAGCCATATTTTTTTTTTAACCTTCCAGATCTAAATCTGTGATCCTATTGTGAGGAATCAAGAAAGGCTTCAGGGATGGTGTGAAGCTTGATTAAAGATGGGCAAGATTTGAATATAGGTGAGGAGGGAAAAGGGCACTTAAAGCAAGAGGACTGGGATGAACAAAGGGGTAGAGTTGGGAAAGAGATAGGTTCTTCCAATATTTGTTGGTGGAAATAAAATAGCATCATCTAAAACAATGTGCCAATAATAATAGCTTATGACATTTCTCAAGTTTGCAGTATATTGATCCTCATAACAGCCCTGTGATGCTGAGATTCAAACCCAGCTTTCCTGACTCCAAATCCAGTACTCTTTCACCTATTTTTGTCAAGCCTTCAACATGTAATCTGAGCAGGGTTGGAGAGAAGAGAGGTGTAGAGTAGAGGAGGACTTGGAATCAGATGGTATGAATTGAGTTTTGGGTTTGTCACTTTCTAGTTATGTGACTTTGGACAAATAAATTCACCTCTCTGGGCCTCAGTTTCCTCCTCTGTAAGATGATTTAGATCCTCTGTATAAGTTTCCTGATAAGCTCCAACATTCTGTGACCTCCTGCAAATACTTCCTCAGACACTTAACATGCTTGTGTTACAATAGATCATTCATTTTACCTAAGCCTCAATTTCCTAATCTATCACCCATGCTTTACAAATGGGAAAATTGAGGCTTAGAGGTTAAATTATTTCTATAGCTACATAACAACACTGTAGCACAGATGGGACTAGAATCCATGTTTCCTGACATACCAAGAAGGCTCATCTTTCTGCATTACCACAGTTAGTACTAGGACCAAACTTAAAGATGAAGGCACATGAACGAAAGGTATGAAAGGTTCCTGCTTGGACCCTGAAACCATTTCTAAAACTCATTCCCTAGCCCCACACATCTAATGATTTGCTGGATAAAATACAATAAGGCCTTGACTCCGAAGTGAATGAGCTGCAGATTGGTCAGAGCACATAGAAAAGCTGTAGCTTGCTCTAGGGCAAGACCTTAGTGGCTTTCGTGCCTTTAAAAATTGGAGCAATTTGAATTACCACACAATCTCTTGTGGCAAGGAGCTTCACGCTGAAAATATCATCCCATTAGTTTCAGGCAGAGGAGCACCGGCTAATCAGTGCCTGGATAAATATGAGGGCTGATGTAGCACGTTTGCTCCTAGAGAAAACAATTCCTACGTGTGGACCATTTGCCCTTTTCCTTTCTTCCAGGTTCACAGAGGATGATTTTATTCAGTCATCTCTGGACTTTTTGTCTAAACTTGTCTCCTTGCTTGACATGCCTGGTCCCTAATTTTACTTACCCTTGCATTGGCCTTGAACTGTTGGTCCTCATATCCCGCCACTTCGTTACTTCTGATTGTTCTACCTCAGTCTACATCTGAGAGAATTTGAGAGGTGGAGGGACCTCCACAGCTATCTAGTTTAACCCACAAATAAATGGTCTGACCGCTTCTTCTTAGTCTCCTTTGCTGGATTTTTTTGCTGGATCATATTTGTTACTCATAGACGGTCCCCAAAACTGCGTCCTGGCCCTCTTCTCTTCCCCTCTATACTTCTTCGTTTGGTGATCTCATCAGCTCTCATGGATTCAATTATCATCTCTAAGCTGATCAGATCTCCGCGTCTGGCCCTAACCTCTCTCTTGATCTCTAGTCTCACATCTCCAACTGCCTATTAGAATCTCTACCTGGATGTTATGAATATATTTTTAACTCAACATGTTCAAAACTAAAGTCATTATTTCTTCCCCTAAAATCTTTCCTTCTTCCTAACTTCCCAACTACTGTTTAGATTACTATTGAGTCACTGAAGCTCAAAACTGAGGTGTTATCCTCAACTTCTCATCCTTTCTCACTGCCTCTACCATATCAATCTCTTGCCAAGTCCTGTAATTTTTACCTTCATGGTAACTCTCATATATACCTCTTTCTCACCTCTGGCCCTTCTGCCACTCTGGTGCAGGCCTTCATTACCTTATGTCTGGACTATTGCCTTTAGGTTGGTCTCCCAGCCTCAAATGTCTCCCCACTCTAGTTCATCCACCATTGTCAAATTAGCTAATAAATTGATCTTCATTAAGTTCAAATCTGACCATGTCACCCCTACTTCCCCACACACGGGAGGTCCTCTGTGTATGTGTGTGTGTGTGTGTGTGTCTCCCTTTTACCTCCAGAATCAAATATAAAATCTTGTCTTTGCCTTTTAAAATCTGTCATAACTTGGGCCCTTCCTACCATCCTTCCTGTCTTCTTATGCCTTAATTATAATCCAGAGACACTGAACTCCTTGCTGTTCCTTAAACAAGACATTCTATCAATTGACTCAACACTGACTATCCTGCATACCTGGATTTCTTTCCTTTCTTGTCTGGACTCACATCCTACCTTCTGCAAAATGCCTTCACAATCCTCCTTAATAGTAATCTTTTCCCTCTGAGATAATCTCCAATTTTTCTTTGTTTGAATACATTGAATTGTATCCAATATACCTAGTTTACATATTATCTCTCCTACTCGACTCTGGGCTCCTTGAGAACAGGGATTATTATTTTTTACTTTCCTCGTATCCCAAGTGCTTAGCACAGTGCCTAGCACACAGTAGGAGTTAAATAAATGCTTGTTGTTTCATCAGTATAACATATGTGACAAGTAGTCATCTAGCCTTTTCTCTGAAGAAAGAGAACTCACCACTTCTCTAGGCAGCTCATTTTTCTTCTGGACAGCTCTGACAGTTAAGAAGTTTTTTCCTGACATCAAGCCTAAATTTGTCTATTTGTAACTTTTACCCATTGCTCCTTTATTTGCTTCTGGCATTTAATTGGAAATGGGAAATTGATCAAAATAAAGCTTCTGATGATCATCATTTCTTAGAAAAGTTTAACTGATATGCTCATCTTATCAAGAAGGCCAATAGAGCTCAGAAATCACCTCAGCCAGTAAATACTTGATCTCCTTCCCAGGCAGACAGATGCAGTAGCCAACTGCAATAGGAATTTAGACCACAAGCTCTTTTTTGCAAAACATTTGTGAGTAGTAAAAACCAATTTTACTGCTTCAACCCCAGCCCCAAGAAAGCTCTTGATGCAAATATGCTGAGATTTAGCTAACCCTATCAGGTCATTGCCCCGAACATTTATTTGCCATGATGTAATTAGAATTAAATCTCCTGGCTCCCTGCTCTTCATTCCTGATTTCTCATCCCTTATTAGGAATAGTGCCCTAATAAGAATATTCTATACCACTCCATTGTCTTGTTCCATTGGTAACATTGCAGTTGCTTATTGGTATCATGTCAGCTCTCTGTCTGACTCTATGGAAGCTTAAGCCCTGAATACCTCTGGGCATTTGACAGGAGGGCACATGCTACAGTATGTCCCTGTGTGCTGCCTGTGGGATTGTGGAGAAATGGAGCCATATACTCATAGTACTCCCCTTTGAAACTGTTCTCATCTCACTAGAAGTAATTGCTATCCTCTTATAGTATTCTCATCCTTCCCTTTTGCTTTACAACATTATAGAGAAAGAAAATGGAATAATTAATAATAACAATAATAATAGTAATGGCACTTATATAGCACTTTAACATTTGAAAAGCACATTACAAAGTGCTTTTATTCTCATGACAACCTGGGAAGTAGGGGTTATTACTTTCATGCATTGCCTGGTTGATGGGCACTTCACTTTCCAATTCTTTGATACCACAAAAAGAGCTGCTATGAATGAATACTTCTGTACATATGGGTCCTTTTCCTCTTTCTTTGATCTCTTTGGGGTATAGAACTAAGAACAGTATTGCTAGGTCAAATGGTCTGCAGTTCAATAGCTTTTGGGGCTTAGTTCCAAATTGCTTCCTAGAATGGTTGGACTAGTTCATAGCTCTACCAACTGCTCATTAAAGTACCTCCAACATTTGTCATTTTCCTTTTTTGGTCATCTTAGCCAATATGATGGGTTTGAGGTGGAACCTCAGAGTTTTTTAATTTATATTTCCTCTAATTAGTGATTTAAGACATTTTTAAAATATGCCTATTGATAGCTTGAATTTCTTCCTTTGAAAACTGCCTATTCATAGCCTTTGCCCATTTATCAACTGGGGAATGGTTCTTATTCTTATAAATTTGATTCAGTTCTCTATAAATCTTAGAAATGAGATCTTTATTAGACAAATGATGCAAAGATTTTTTTTCCAGGTGCTATTATTATCCCTATTTTGCAGATGAAGAAATTAAGGCTGAGAGAGGTTAAATGATTTAACCAGGGTTGTACAGCTAATAAGTGTCTGAGGTTAAATTTTAACTAAGGTTTTCTTAACTCCAGGTCTAATACTCTATCCACTTGCCCCACCTCACTGTAATGAAAAGCAGGGTGTAGGTAGAGGAACCTACAAAAAGCTTGGTGTTAAAAGACCCAACCAAGCTACATCCTGAGAGCATTCATAGATGAAACTGAAAGGGCGACAGATGAATGTAAAATGGAATGGATTTGCTAGCATCATTTCACAGCTCCACCAACAGTGCACTAGTGTCCCAGTTTTCCCATATCCCCTCTAAAAAAAGAAGGCATTTATGTATTTATTTTTATTTTATATTTTCAATGAACAAAATTTATTTTTTTATTCCTCTTATTCTCCCCTTCCCCTAACCATGGAAGTAAAGAGATGGGAGAGGAATATAGTAAATCAGAGGAGGAGATCTTTCTACTCTTGGGCCCCCTTTAGACTACTCTTTCCAAACAGGAACTCTGAAAAGACTTTTCTATAAATATCCTGATTCTCGGTGAGTTAGTCTCAAGCAAAGACCATTGATGGATTGTTTAATATTCTCTCGCTGGCATTAGCTTATGATGCAATGATATGCAGAACAGATGAGTTTCGTAAATCCCATGGTCCATGAACTGTTTCTTAATATGTCCATTCAAATATTAATATAGTTATAAACTGTCCAGTACATTACTTGGATCTATCAGCTCAGCTTCAAGTGCCCTTGCACATCATTAAGAGAGTAAAATTAAGCTGTCAATTATCCTGAATATGGATATAATACAAAGAGTGAACCAACAAAGGAGTTGTCAAAGTTGGGTTGAGAGAAAAAGAAGAGGATATTGTATATTACTCTCTCATATTAATATGGTATCACAGAACCATAGAATCGTAGGAGCTAGAAGATATCTCAGAGGCCATCAAGTACAATCCATATCTGACCCAGAATCTTTTCTCCACCAAGTGATTGGTCATTCAGCCTTTACTTGAAGACCTTAAGAGAAAGTCCAATTCTCACTCCCTCTCTCCAAATAACTTCTGCAAAGCTTCTACTTTTTCTATTCAATTAAGACAGAAATACTTATTAAACACTTATTATGTAAAAAAATCTTCCTCTATGATATTTTTACCCATTGCTTTCTAGTTTTGTCTGTGGGAACAAGAAGGTGAAAAAAACTCAGTCCATATCATAGGCCTCCAAATACTTGAAGACAGCTTTCAAATCCCCTCTACATCTTCTCTTCTCCTGGCTAAGCATCCCTAGTTCCTTCCACAAGTCTTTAAATGGCACAGTCTTGAGACCATTCACCATCCCAATTTGCCATTTTCTGCATCTTCTCCAACTTATTGATGTTATTTGTTTGTTTGACTGTATTTTACCTTAATTTCCATGGCCAAATGTTTGTAATACAAGCAAGAGCATAAGAAAAATAGTACAGAACACAGAATGTGAATGTGAAACAAAATTAAGAAATTGTAAATGATTTCATATGTTTCTGTTAACTTCTCTTATTTATTAACTCCAACCCTAAAAGTATGTATATTGTCTTTAACATATTCATAGTAACCCATCTTTTTTTCTTACTATTTTGTTTATACCAAAAAAGTTATTGCTATTGTTTAATTTAAGTAATTGTAATCTACATTACAGCATTTTTGGGGGCTCTGTTTCTTTCTCTCTGCATCATTTCAAATAAATCTTGCCATATTTATATTCTCCACATTTGTCATTTCTTATGTCACAAGAATATTACATTACATTCAAATATCATGATTTGTTCAGCCATTTTTTGATCACTGTAAATGTATTTTATTTCAGTCAAATAATTTTGTCTGAGATAACACTTAATACTAAAATATAAGAAAAATAAATGTGAGAGAAAATGGTATGCAACTATAGCAACCTAACCTGACATATTTTAAAAGGTTATTTAATCCCTCTCCTCCCACAAGTGGCAGTTAGTTAAAAGGACAAGTATTGACACAAACCCAATATGTAAAAATCACTGTGCTAGGTTCTGGGTATACATGGACAAATATGAAAAGATCCCTGACATCAAAGAGTTTATATTGTGTTTGAGGGAAACAAAATGTACTCAGAAGAGTCAATAGAATGTAATGCCAACTTTAGTAACCCCTCCCATAAAGATTATAAATGCTATTCTGTCTTTAAAAGGGAATTTAATATTGGGTAGAAATAGTTTAATTGCATTCTGGAGAAGGTTAACTGAGTGAAAGAAACTGAGAGAAAAGGACAGAAAAAAGGACTAAGAGAAC
Organism: Vombatus ursinus; assembly: GCF_900497805.2. Classification (NCBI taxonomy): domain Eukaryota; kingdom Metazoa; phylum Chordata; class Mammalia; order Diprotodontia; family Vombatidae; genus Vombatus; species Vombatus ursinus. Next base: position 15,715 of record NW_020954601.1, read on the forward strand.
TTTTTTCCTGAGTGAGTTAAACTGTTAGCTTTGAAGAAAAGACTGAACAGACAATTAAAAGAACTGAGTTCAAATCATATCCTGAGGGTTCAAAGCATAGAATGACCATTGTCCTAAGAAAACTGAATGTTGGAACAATGATTCCAGTATCTATGAAGAAGTTATCCATTAATAGTTGATGGCTAATATGATTCTGGGATGTGATTTTTCTCATTATTAAAAAATTTAAATATGCCTTTGTATTATTTATTACACTATTAATAAACTATATAGTTAGTGTTTGATATAATGTTGATGCTTGTCTAAGCTTGTGAGATCAAGGAGAGAAAGACAGAGACAGGGAGAGAGGGAACAAAATTACAAATATCAAAAAATAGAAAAGAATATCTAATAAATGAAGAAAAATGAAGAAATTATTAAAAATTATTTAACCCAAATACATGCCCACAAAACTGATCATTTACCTGAGATAAATGGGTATTTACAAAAATATAAAACACCTGTATTACCAGGACATAAAATATAGAATTTGATAATAGTAGCCAATATTTATATGGTGTTTCAAAGTCAGCAAAGCAATCTATATATTTTTATCTCATTTGATTCTCACAATAATCTTTTTTCTTTTTTTTGGTGAGGCAATAGGTGTTAAGTGACTTGCCCAGGGTCACATAGCTAGTAAGTGTCAAGTATCTGAGGCCTGATTTGAGCTCAGGTCCTCCTAACTCCAAGGCTGGAGCACTATCCAATGTGCCACCTAGCTGCCCCCACAATAATCTTTCAAAGTATGCACTGTTATCTCAATTCCATAGATGAGGAAATTTTCCAGTGTCACACAGTCAGAATCTGAGGCTCAATGGCATAATGAATAGAGAGCTGGCCTTGAAAGCCAGAAAGATCTGAGTTCAAGTCTTGCCTCTCAGCTATCTGACCCTGGGAAAGACACAAAATCTCTCTGTTATAGACAACTCTCTAAGACTATAAGTTTCAGTGAAGGTACTGACCTGCATTGATAGAAGGAATTTCCTTCCCTGGGGAATTCTTTATACTAATGAAATCACACTTCAGTCCCTAGCCTAACAAATCAGATGTAATTATGCCATACCATCCAGACCATCATCCTCATTTAAATCCAATTCTCCATCAAGCTGACCAAACAGAAAATAATTCTTATGGGTTAGGGACACAGTACCTAGCCTACTGTAAAAACAACAACAACAACAAATTAAAAGTAAAATTACAAAATTAACTTATCAATACTTAGTCTGGATATCAGGAGATTTGAATTTCAGTCCCAACTCTGCCACTCACTTGGTAGGTGACCTTAGTTAGGTACCTGGTCCTCTCATATTTAAAATAAGGTAATTTTTCTCATCTATAAAATAAGGTAACTACATGAGATCATTGCTAAGGTCTCTTTTAGCACCAAGAACAACCATAGCATCTTAGAGTTGAAAGGAATTTTGTGATTATAAATTTAGAGCTGGAAAGGACCTAAGAAGTCATATTATCCAAACCCTTCATTTTACAGAGGAGGAAACTGAGGCTCAGAGAAGATAAATGACTTGTATAAAGTCACACAGTTATTAAGTAGCATAGACAGGATTTGAACCCAAGGATTCTGACTTCAAAGACAGTACACTTTCCACTGCACCACATCTCTGTCTTTATAGTGCAATGGACACATCATTTTTATAGATGAGGAAATAAAGATCTAGAGAAAAACTTGTTCAAAGTTACACAGTTAGTGGAAGAACTAAGCCTAGTATCCTGTGGTTTTAAAAGTACATCTCATACTCAGGGACTTCTGCAAAGAAATCGTTGAATCTTCTTCTTTAAACGAAATACAAAGCTTTAAAAAAAAACAACCTCAAATGTAGTTTTTATCCTCTGAAAGTGACAATCAACCAATCCAATAATAGTCTTGAAATGGTAGCACAAGACTTTTAGAAATTTTCATTTGCTATCAAAAATTGCAATTTTAGACTGGCTTACCTTCACACCATATGTGAACTAGAGTTCTACATTACTAAATGTCCAGCAAAAGGAAAATGTAAGTGTCTGACACTCGAAATGTGCCTGACTTCTTATATTATCAAGTATTTTACTTAAAACTAAAATAAAAATTATGTTTTATATTAATAATCAGTTGAAACCTAAGCCTATCCCATTTCACAACCATTTTATGATTTCATTCAAAAGTGGAATTTCTACTTCATAATGACAGCTAGCTTTGGGATAGGATTAATTTGAATTTGTCCTCTCCTGTCTTCTATTTCTGCCTAACCTATTCTCACTTTAAAATTCTGGCAATAGGAATTAATAACAATAATAATAACTGGCATTTATGTAGTATTTAAAGGTTTGCTTATTATTGTATGTTATATATAATTCATTTGATATATTAATATAACTTATTATTAATCATAATAATTAATATTAACTCATTTGATCCTCACTACAACCTGTGAGGTAAGTGCTACTATTATATTCCAGTTTTACAGATGGAGAAACCAAGGCTGAAGAGGTTAAATGATTTGTCCAGAATCACACAGCTAATAAGTGTCTGAGGCAAGATTGGAACTCCAGTTATCCTGACCCCATGTCCCACACTCTATCCACTGTGCCACTAAGTTGCCTAGGAATTAGCTAGTTCAGATTCTCAATTTCATGTTTCCTCCAGTAGTAGGCTAACGAACCACAAGCAGCCACAGAATGGATTACAGACATTGATTATCACTCAATTTGTAATTAAGTCTGATTCAAGTCCTAATTCTACAACTTAATAGCTATGCAACATTGAGGAAGGCCACTTCCTTTCTATGGGCCTTATTTTCCTCATTTATTAAGTTAAAAGGTTATATCAGATAATCTTTGAGGTCTCGTTGGGTGCTAATATTCTATGACCAAATTAGATAATTGTAAAGTGCTTAACACAATTGGCACATAGTAGGTGCCTAATAAATGCTTATTCTCTTTCCCTTTCTAATATGGTATGATTTTATGATCAAAACTTACTAGAGAGACACAGCCAGTGAGTCAATAAATGTTTATTAAATAAATGTGCCAGGCACTGTGCTAGGTACTAAGGATACAAAGATAGGCAGAACAAAGTCCTTGCTTTCAAGGAGCTCACAGTCTAATGTGGGAAACTACACACAAATAAGTGTGTACAAGCCAACTATATCCAGGATGAAATGAAATTAATCAACAGAAGAAGGATGGGGATGATGAGAATCAACAGAAGGAAGATATAGAAGATGGGATTTTATCCAGGACTTGAAGAAATCCAGAGGAGCTAGAAAGTAGAGATGAAGAGGGAGAATATCCCAATCACAGGCGAGAGCCAGAGAAAATACCCAGAGTTAGGAGACGGAGTTTATTGTTTGAGGAACAGCAAGGAGCTGTTTGAGGAGCCAGGAAGACCTGAGTTCAAATAGAGTCACAGACAATTACTAGCTGTGTGACCCTGAGCAAGTCACTTAATCCTGCTTGCCTCAGTTTCATCATCTGTAAAATGAGCTGGAGAAGGAAATGGCAAACTATTCTAGTATCTTTGCCAAGAAAACTCCAAATGGGGTCACAAAGAGTTGTATATGACTGAACAGCAACATCAAGGAAGCCAGTGTAACTGAATGCTTGGCAAGAGTACTTGGCGGGGTGTAAGGTGAGATGAAGTCTTGGAAAGACAAGGGGAGATTATGAAGGGCTTTGAACCTCAGACAGAGGATTTTATATTTGATCCTGGAGAGAGATACTAGAATTTATTGAGTAGGGAGATGACATGATCAGAGCTGTGAATTAGGAAAATCATTTTGACAGCTGAGTGGAGGATGGATTGGATCTGGTACAGACTTGTGGTAGGAAGATAAACCAATAGGCAATTGCAATAGTCCAGGAATGAGGGGATGAAGTCCTGTACTGGAGTGGTTACAATGTCAGAAGAGAGAAGGGGGCATATGTGAGCAATATTATAAAGTGAATCAACAGACTTTAGAAATAGATTGGATATGGGTAGTGAGAAAAAATGAGAAATGGAGGCTGACCCCTAGGTTTCAAACCTGAATGACTGAGAGGATGGCACTGCCTTCAACAGTAACAGGGAAATTAGGAAGAGGGTAGAGTTTTGAGGGAAAAATAATGATTTTAGTTTTGGACATGTTGAGTTTAAGATGTCTACTAGACACCCAGGTTAAGAGGTCCAATAGGTGGTTGGAGATGAGAAAATGGAGGCTAGCAGAGAGGTTAGGCCAAGATAAGTAGACCCTGCTCATCATAGAGATTAACTTCCACGAAAGCCATGTGCAAATTAAATGAACCTTAAATAGACTCAAAAAATTTCTAAGAGAACCAGCTATCACAAATGCATTATTAATGAACTCTTCCATATACGTAGTGGGGCAACAGAATAGTGCAGCAGAAAGAACATAGGTTTTAGAGTCAAGGAATGTAGAATTGAATCTCTTCTTATAGTACTGCCTTTATCACCTTGGGCCAGTCCCAACACCCTTGTGATGGTTATAAATTCAGAGTTGGAAGGACCTTAGAAGTCATCTAGAAAAATACCCTCATTTTACAGATAAAGAAATTGAAGCTTAGAGAATTCACTTGACTTTCTATAAGTTGCACAGTAAGTGGCATAGCTAGGATTCAGTTCAATTCAAAAAGCATTAATTAAATGCCTACTATGTGCCAAGTATTGTGTTAAGTGCTAAGGATACAAACAGAAGCAAAAGACAGTCCCTGCCCCTAAGGGGCTTACTGTCTAATGGAGGAGACAACATGCAAACAAATATATACAAAACAAGCTATATACAGGATTAATTGTACAGTTGTTTCAGTCATATCTGACTCTTTGTGACTCTGTTTGGTGTTTTCTTGGCAAAGATTGGAGTGGTTTGCCATTTCCTTCTCCAGCTCATTTTATAAATGAGGAACTGAGGCAAACATAGTTAAGTGATTTGCCCAAGGTCACATGGCTAGTAACTGTCTGAAGAATCTCAGACTCCAGATAGTTACTAGAAACTCAGGAAAATGAGTCTTCTTGATTTCAGGTCCAGCACGTTATCCACTGCAACATCTAGATACCCATACAGGATAAATAGTAAATAATTAAAATTAGAATTAAGAGAGTTTAGGGAAGGTTTCCTGTAGAAGGTGGGATTTTAGTTGGGACTTAAAGGAAGTCAGAGAGGTCAGTAGTTGGAGCAGAGGAGGGAGAGCATTCTGGGCATGGGGAACAACCAGAGAAAATGCCCAGAGCCAAGAAATGAAGTGTCTTATTTGTGGAACAGCCAGGAATCCAGTGTCACTGGATTGAAGAGTATGTGTCAGGGAATAAGGTATAAGAAGACTAGACATGTAGGAGAGGCCCAAGTTATGAAGGGCTTTGAATGCCAAACAGAGCATTTTGTATTTGATCCTGGAGGCAATAGGAAGCCCCTGGAGTTTACTGAGTGGGCCGGTGACATGATCAAACTTTTGTTTTGGGAAAATCATGTTAGTGGCTGAATGGAGAATGGATTGGAGCAGGGAGAGAGAGACTTGAGGCAGACAGACCCACCAGCAGGCTATCACAATAATCCAGGCATGCAGTGATGAGGGGCTGGACTAGAGGGGTGACAGTAGGTTCAAATCTTCTGTATCCAGAGTCCACATACTTCCCAATGCACCACTACTGCATTACCTAAGCGTCAGGGCTGGATGACTTCTGGGGCCAACCGGACCTCTGCCTAATGATCTTTGGCATCAGCTGCATCTTTTATGTTTTCCCAGGGTCAATGTGGGAAGGGAACTGTAATAATCTGCTGCCCCTAGAAACTCTGCCTTAATGGCCTAGACAGATGAGCATTTGTTTGACTTATTCTGTCAAGTGCTCCCAACCTTGCTTCTGGTATTAAAAAACAAAACCATCTGTTTGGAATTGGAAAATTTGAAACATTTATGAACAAAATTGTTTTAACTTTCTAATTCCCTCTGTTTCTCAGAAACTCAGAACCTGATTTCCCAGGTGGCTGATATTGCTGCAGACTCCCATGGGAATCCTAGTATCATAGAGTCAGGAAAGACCTTAGAGTTCCTCTAAGGAACCCTCTTATTTTACAAATCGGTTAAATGAGGCACAGAGGTTGGCCTTATCAAAGTTCACATAGCTGGTTTGAGGACTGACTTTAGCAACAGTATCTGGACAACTATAATTGAACTAGGAAGAAGGGCCCACACAGGAAAGGAAGATACTGGTATAAGGAAATCTCATTTTCACCCTTGAGTCACTGTACTGAGTTCCCACAGAGTGATGATATGCTTGTTAGCAGCTTAGTACTAGTGTAGTCCTCACTGCCATCTCTTTCTTGATATTATAACAATAACAATGAGCCTTCCCGAAATCACAGCAACCTTACTACTTACGTGATGATTTATTGACATGATGTCTGTTTGAACATATAGTAGACAAAGCTTCCAAGTGGACAAATGAGCTTCCTGATACAGTTTGCGTGAAATGACAATGATGGCCTTAATCCCATGACACTTCAAAAAAATTAAAGGAAAAATCAAAGAAGAGAAGCAAGGCAGTGGTTATTTTTAAACATTTAAATTTTGAGAGGAAGAGTTACTTAGAAATCTAGACAGTAGATTTAGAAACTCAGAAATCATAAGTGATAATTTTTGGTTTTATGCAGCACATTTCTGAGCGCTTGCCATGTGCCTGGCATGGTGGTGGGTGTTACTGGTGATACACAAGAGGTAGGAGACGTCACTCCTACTTTTGAGAAACTTGTAATCTAAGTGGGAAGGCAAGAAACAAGGGACAAGGAAAAGTCCATTAGAGAATTAAATAAGAGAGCAAATAATCAACTTTTAGATCATGTGGTACAAAGATGAGGATGACTAAGCAGCATAGATGTAAAGATGAGGCTCCAATGATTATTCTACCTCATTTAAAAGTATAACAGGGCTTTGCTGTGCATGCCCAATGACTAAAGTTGGAGGAACTCATGTGGGACATGCCAGAGATCTACTTCTGGGAGGACATATTTCACCTCATTAGTGGGAGCAGCTGTCTCTGTCTCTTTGTCTCTCTCTTTCTCTCTGTCTCTGTCTCTCTCTGTCTCTCTGACTCTGTCTCTCTCTGTGTCTCTCTCTGTATCTTTCTGTTTCTGTCTCTCTGCTTCTGTCTCTCTATCTCTGTCTCCATGTCTCTGTCTCCCTGTTTCTCTCTCTCTCTCTCTCTCTCTCTCTCTCTCTCTCTCTCTCTCTCTCCCTGTTTCTCTCTCTCTCTCTCTCTCTCTGTCTCTCTCAGTGTCCAGTAGGGGTAAAGGTCTTGTGAAATTTAGGTACCATGCACTGAGCTGGGAATAAAGAGAAGCAGCTAAGTAGCTGATGGTTCTGTGGATGAAACATTGGGCTACACTCAGGAAGACCTGAGTTCAAATGCAGCTTCAGACACTTACTAGCTGTGTAACCCCAGACAAGTCATTTAACTTCTGTGTGCCTCCATTTTCTCAGCTGTAAAATGGGGGATAATACAGCACTTACTTTGAAGAGTTGTTATAAGGATCGAATGAGATAATATTTGTAAAAAATAAATACTTAGCACATTGCTTGGCAAATAGTAAATACTATATAAATGATTTTTCATTCTTTAGGTCTTGGGGTTTTGATCTGTTTTGTTTGTTCTTTTCAAATCTAAGGGTAGGTGGTAGAACTTGAACCTTGGTGCCAATGGAAGGAAGGTTCCTGCTAAGCAGTTGAACAGTCCAGACTCTTGTGATTTCACTGGAACCTCTTATCTTTATCCTCTTGTTTACCTCCACAATCTGCACAGATGGTCAAAGTGAGTAGGTATTGGGTCCCAACTTTACAACATCCTATTAGAATTTTGAAAACATTTGAATTATCTCCAAGCAGTGCTGACATTTCAGCAAGTGTTGAAGGACCTGGACAGGCCTTAAGTTCACGTTGCTATAACCTAGTCTTTATTTCTCCAATCACCAAGTCTAAGCCCTATCTTAGACTTAAAGGTATTTTACTCAAATATCCGTCATAAAAAGATTGGAAAATAATGGTGATTTCAGATCTACCATCTAAGGCAGCATTGCAGTCTGCATTCTCAGTTTTTCCCCTATCACCTCTGCATAAAGTCATGTAAGTCCAGATGAAATAGATTTATAAGGAATTGATGATCAGCATGACTGTCTATGGAGGGTGCAAGGTGACCTCCTGCCCTTACCCTGCTCTGGTTTCCCAATGCTGGATCAGAAGATTTTAGATTCTTCATGGTGAATGCTACATTCTCTCTGGTAGCACATCCAACCTAAGTACCATCCACAATTATGACAAAAAGTGGATCTGTTACTCTGGTGACCACTTGAAGGACATATGTTATTATGGTGGGTGTTCATGCCTTTCATTCCCTTGGTCCTCTACCAAGGGAAAAGGAGAAAAAGATTATGAACTATTCCATTTCTCACCTGATTATAACTGGTCCTGTGCCTGCAGCTCAGCACTGGCGGTGCTATTGTCCTACTTTGTTTCTGTGGCCCACACTGGAGAAGCCTGGATCCTGCTGAAGGTGAGCCCTGTGAATTATATTGACCCTTGAAGCTCAACAGTACTGGCTTCACATTGGCCTTTGTTGGCAGTGGTTTCTTTATCTGCATAGATCTGATGACATCAGCTGCATGAGGGTCGTGTACCAAACCCTAGAATGATATCTATTATGTAATTTTTCCTGCATCCTCAGTATCCACAGAGCCTATCTATATCTGTTTCTGCATGTTACTCAACCATAAGGAGGAATTCAATTAATCAATCAAAATTGAATGTTAATTGAGCCCATATACTTCCTTGAAACAATCAAAGCAATTGCTGAGAGAGTTGTATAAAAAGGGGAGTTCTTTCAGAACCAGCTAGAGTTTCTAAGGGTCTGGAGGAAGAGAGGAAGGAGTGGGTCTTACAGAGCTGAGTCAGAAAGAATCTGCAGCCCAAGAACATCAGCAAAAGAAGAAAGAGAATTTAAGCTCTGGGAAATTGAACTGTTGCAGAGAAGGGAGATACTAAAGAGAGTTATTAGTCCAGTAGACATTTTGGAATAGAATACTTGAACTGATGCCACCAGTTATACTGACCTACTCAAAAACTGAGAGGGATTACAAGAGACAGTCTGCCCTTTCTCCAGCTTCTCTTCTCAATGCTTATCTAACCATAGACACCATAGTGTTATCAGCTGCTGCATTACCTAAATGTTTTTGGCTACCTGATTCTTGCCTAAACTATGAAGAGGGCATGGGTTCACTAGAGAGAGATGTAAATGTAAATTAAGTCAGATAACCAAACCACTGCCCAAATTTTAGAATTTCCTTGCTTGGGGTTTGAAAAAATGATTTTATTACTAAAATTTCAGGAAGAGGCAGAGTCAAGATGGCGTAGTAAAAACAGTGACTTGCTTGAGCGCTCCCCCAAGCCCCTCCAAATACCTGTAAAAAATTACTCTAAACAAATTCTAGAGCAGCAGAACCCACAAAAAGACAGAATCAAGCAAATTTCCAGCCCAAGACAAGCTGGATGGTTGATTGGAAAGGTCTATCGTTCTGGGCTGGGACAGGAACACAGTTCAGCATGGGCATATAGGCAAAGACCAGGCCTCAGTCAACCTGGAGCAGGCCTCAGGGGACTGAATCATAGGCAGATGTGGCAGTTTCCAGTTTTCTCAACCCACAAACACCAAAGACAACTTAGAAGGTCAGTAGGAAAGGTCTATAACCGAGGTGAGAGAGAAGCTCAATCCCAGCCCCAGTCATGGCGTGGCCCCTGGGCAGTGGCTACTTCCAGAGCTCTCAGGCCACAGACAGAGGGGGAATCAAGTGGTTAATGAGAGGGGGGTTGCAGGGATCTCTTTTCTGGTGCTAAAGCAAGATTCTCTTGCTTTGCCCTTGCCTGGATTTGGGTCACAGTTCTGAGTGGCGATTCTGGGACAAGGAGGAGTGCTGGAATGGTGGAGCTTGTAGTGGCAGTGGAGAGGCAATCCACCTCACAGTTCCAAGGCAGAAAAGAGTGCTTCTTGTCACTCATAGACCAGAACACAGGCCAGAAATGGAGTAAACACCTTGCCTTTGATCATACCACGTTGGAAGAACTGAAAATTTACAAGTCCCTAGAAGTATCTCTGAAAACAGCTGCACAAAATCCCCAAAGCTTGGGACAGTACATTCTCCACATTGGAAGCAGACTCTCTACCTTAACAAAGAGTTTAAAACTCAAGTAATTGTCTAGGAACATAAGCAAACTGTGCAGAAAAAGTCAGACGATAGAATCTTTCTTCGGTGACATAGAAGATCAAAACATACAACCAGAAGAAGACAACAAACTCAAAGTTCCTACATCCAAAGCCTCCAAGAAAAATATGAATCAGTCCCAGGCCATGGAAGAGTTCAAAAAGGATTTTGAGAAGCAAGTAAGAGAAGTAGAGGAAAAACTGGGAAGAGAAATGAGAGTGATGCAAGAAAATCATGAAAAACTAGTTAACAGCTTGCTAAAGGAGACCTAAAAAAATACTGAAGAAAACAACACCTTAAAAAATAGCTTAACCCAAATGACAAAAGAGGTCCAAAAAGCCAATGAGGAGAAGAATGCCTTAAAAAGCAGAATTGATCAGATGGAAAAGGAAGTCCAAAAGCTCATTGAAGAAAATACTTCTTTAAAAATTAGAATGGAGCAAAAGGAAGCTAGTGACTTTATGAGAAATCAAGA
>NW_020954601.1:26498-46987 GCF_900497805.2 Vombatus ursinus
TATTATAGAACAAAACCAAAAGAATGAAAAAGTAGAAGAGAATGTGAAATATCTCACTGGCAAAACAACTGACCTGAAAAGCAGATCCAGGAGAGACAATTTAAAAATTATTGGACTATCAGAAAACCATGATCAAAAAAAGAGCTTAGACATCATCTTTCAAGAAATTATCAAGGAAAACTGTCCCGATATTCTAGAATCAGAGGGTAAAATAGCAATGGAAAGAATCCACCAGTCACCTCCTGAAAGAGATCCCCAATGGAAAATTCCTAGGAATATTGTAACCAAATTCCAGAGTTCCCAGGTCAAGGAAAAAAATACTGCAAGCAGCCAGAAAGAAACAATTCAAGTATTGTGGAAACACAATCAGGATAACACAAGATTTAGCAGCTTCTACATTAAGGGACCAGAGGGCTTGGAATATAATATTCTGGAAGGCAAAAGAGATAAGATTACAACCAAGAATCACCTACCCAGCAAAACTGAGTATAATCCTTCAGGGGGAAAAAGTGGAAATTCAGTGAAATAGAGGACTTCAAGCATTCTTGATGAAAAGATCAGAGCTGAATAGAAAATTTGACTTTCAAATACAAGACTCAAGAGAAGCATGAAGAGCTAAACAGGAAACAGAAATCATAAGGGACTTATTAAGGTTGAACTGTTTACATTCCTACATGGAAAGATGATATTTGTAACTCATGAGACTTTTGTCAGTAGTAGGGTAGTTGGAGGGGAAAAAAAATTATATGTATAGATAGATAGATAGATAGATAGATAGATAGATAGATAGATAGATAGATAGATAGATGGCACAGGGTGAATTGAAGATTAATGGGTGATATCTGGAGAATAAAATTAAGGGGTGGAAGAAGATTGTACTGGGAGAAGGAGAAAGGGAGAGATAGAATGGGGTAAATTATCTCACATAAAACAGACAAGAAAAGGCTTTTACAGTGGAGGGGACCTGGGGAAAGGTGAGAGAGAATGAGTGAATTTTACTCTCATTGGATTTAGTTTAAGGAAGGAATAACATACACACTCAAGTGGGTATGGAAATCTATCTTACTCTACAGGAAAATGGGGGGAAGGGGACAAGAGAACAGGGGGTTGATAGAGGTGAGGGCAGATTGGGAGAGGGGGTAATCAGAAGGAGACACTTCTGAGGAGGGACAGGGTCAAAAGTGAGAATAGAATAAATGGAGAGGATGAAGGGAAATATAGTTAGTTTTTCACAATATGACTACTATGGAAGTGTTTTGCATGACTACAAGTGTATAACCTGTATTGAGTTGCTTGCCTTCTCAATGAGGGTGGACAGGAAAGGAGGAAGGGATGAAATTTGGAGCCCAAAGTTTTAAAAACAGATGTTAAAAATTGTTTTCACATGCAACTGGGAAATAAAATATACAGGCAATGGGGTATAGAAATCTATCCTGCCCTACACAAAAATAGAAGGGGAAGGGGATAAGAGTAGGAGAGTGGGGAGATAGAAGAGAGGGCAGATTAGGGGAAGGGGTATTCAGAATGCATGCCATCTTAGGATAGAAGGAGGGACAAGATGGAGAGAAAATTTGGTGAGGCAATTGGGGTTAAGTGATTTGCCCGGAGTCACACAGCTAATGAGTGTTATGTGTCTGAGGCCAGATTTGCACTCAGGTCCTCCTGACTCCAGGGCCAGAGCTCTATCCACTGTACCACCTAGCTACCCCATCTGCTAACATTTTAATTAAAATTTTTGAATCAATATTCATTAGGGATATTGGTCTATAGTTTTCTTTTTCTGTTTTGACTTTATGTATCAAGATCACATCTGTGTCATAGAAGGAATTTGCTAGGAACCCTTCATTTCCTATTTTTGTAAACAGTTTAAGTAATATTAGAATTAATTGTCCTTTAAATGTTTGGTAGAATTTACTTGTGACCATTTGGTTTCAGAGGGTTTTCTTTCCCTTGGGAGTTTGTTTATGGCTTATTCAATTTTTACCTTGAGGTTGTGTCATTTAAATTCTCTACTTCTTTTAATTTGGACATTTATTTTCATATATGATCAGTTATTTAAGTTGTCATATTTATTGGCATATATTTGATCAAAATAATATCTAATAATATTATTTGTTTCTTAATCATTTGTTGTGAATTCTTTTTCATCTTTCATATTGATAATTTTCCTTTCCTTTTTATTCTTTTTAATCAAATTAGCTAATAGGGTTTATTTTATTTTAAAATAGTTTTATTTATTAATTCAATGGCTTTTTATTTTCAAGTTTATTAAACTCTTCCTTGATTTCCAGGACTGCTATTTTGTTGCTTAATTGGATTTTTAGCATCTTTTGGTTTTCTAGTGTTTATGGGTTGTTTTTTTGGTTTGGGTTTTTTGTTATTGTTGTTGTTATAAGCCCAATTCATTGAACAGTTCTTTTTCCTTTTCTGTTAATGAAAGTGTGTAAAGATGTAAAATGTGCCTTATGGACTGCTTTGGTTTCAGCCTCCAAGTTTTGGCATGTTGTCTCATTGTTGTCACTATCTGTAATAAAATTATCAATCATTTCTATGATTTGTGTTTTTTGTCCCATGAATTATTTAGGATGAAATTATTTAGGCCAGTTGACTTAAATACAGTTTTATTTTATGTCCAAATTCTCTCAATTCTCTCTCCCTTTCCTCCATGAGAAAGCAAGAAAAAAAAACACCCATGTTACAAACATGTAGGCAAACAAAAAAAAACCTTTGTCCATCAATTGGGAAAAGGCTGAAAAAACTGTGATATGTGAATATAAAGCTATTGTTCAATAAGAAATGGTGAACATCTACTGAGAAAAACCTGGAAAGACTTATGTGAATTAATGCAGAGTGCAATGAGCAGAACCAGGAAAACATTGTACATAGTAACAGCAACATTGTATGATGAATGATTTAGCTCTTCTCAGCAATACAACAATCCAAGATAATTACAAAGGACTCATGATGCAAAATGCTGTTCATATCCAGAGAAAGATCTGATGGAATCTGAATGCAAATGAAAGCATACTATTTTCACTTTATTTTTTCATGGTTTTTTTTTCTTTTTTGTTGGTCTCTTCTTTCACAACTATCACTAATATGGAAATATGTTTTACATGATTTAACATATATAATCTATATCAAATTGCTTACCATTTTAAGAAGAGGGGAGGGGAGGGAGGGAGGGAGAAAAATTTGGAACTCAAAGTTTTGTAAAAATGAATACTAAAAATTGTCTTTATATATAATTAGAAAAATACTATTTTAAAAAATCCTTCATTGGTTGTATACAAAAAAAATCTCAATCTGCATTCTGGGTCTATTACCTCTCTATTAGGAAATAGGTAGCATGTTTCATCATGATTTCTCTGAAATTGCAATCGGCCATTGTGTTGATCAGAGTGCCTAAGTTTTTCAGAGTTGTTGTTCTTTACAATATTGTTGCTATCAGATAAATTTCTCCAAATGCTTCTAAATCCATTCTCAGTAACCTTTTATTTAATATAATTTTGTTGCATTGTGGGTTGTAAAAAGATATGGATATGGCCTTGGCTTGGAGTCAGGAAGACCTGAGTTCAAATCTGTCCTCAAACACTTGAAAGCTGTGTGACTCTGGCAAAGTCACTTAACCTCTTTTTGCCACCATTTTCTCATCTGTAAAATGGGGATAATAATGCTGTTGTTCAGTTGTGTCCAACTCTTTGTGCCCCCATTTGGAATTTTCTTGACAAGGTCACACAGCTAGTAAATATCTGAGGCTGGATTTGAACTCAGGAAGATGATTCTTCCTGACTCCAGGCCTAACACTCTATCCACTGCACCACATAATAGCACTTGCCTTCAAGGATTTTTGTGAGAATCAAATGTGATAATAATTATGAAGCACTTAGCACAATGCCTGGTACATAGTAAGTACTATAAAGATGTTAGCTATCATTAGCTGATTATTTTTTCTGCATTTGTTTATGAGGTTTTTATCTCCTTAATACATGATTAATTTTTGGAAAGTTTCCACACACAGCTGAGAATGAGGTTAGTCTCTGTCCCATCTCTTAACATTCTATGAATTAGTTTTTAAGGATGGGTAGCTAAGAAATATGTGTACTCCATTCTATTCTCATTCAATAATCACCAGATATCTCTCATATCTAACTTTTCTAAAATTCTATTCAGGTCATTAATTTTTTATCTTATTTTGGGGTGATTTATTTAGGGCTGAAAAGTATACCTTGATGTTCACCACTTATAGTTTTACTGTCTATTTTGTGGGGATAATAACTATCCAATCTACAATAAGGGAAATGAGACAGAGCTCTGAGCCAATGGTACTTTATTAAAATGTCCATGGTCACCTCTAATGAAGTGGACCTCAGATCTTCCTCATGATCTGAGATGACCCCTCCTTCCAGGGCCCTATTTTTATAGGGTTTGATATCTTAACATTCAAGAACAGCTTTACTAGATACAGAATAATTCTATTTGTTGACATGTGATACCTAGACTAAAATAAGCAAAATAATATATCAGCAGAGTCAAGTGTTGGGCAAAGCAAGGAATATCTCTACCGACTGGGTGGTCACAAAATGGTCATAATGGATGAGAGAGAATGGTCTGGACTTCCAAAAATTATTTTGGGGGACTTTCCATGTAGTTGAGTCACCTCCACCACACTGGGCTTAGTCCCACGGCAAGGAACAACAAGGGTGGAGGGCCTTCAACCAGCTTCCCACGATTATGCAAGTGATCTTACAATCTGCAGCTTACAGCTCTGGGGCCAAATATATGGAACTTGTAATCATATCAAATTGATTGATACTGATTGGAATAGAGTAGGGGGTCTTCAATGAATGAATTTCCTCAACTGCATATTGTAAAACTAAATAATTTTCCTTTATATGAGGTGCTATGCCATTTGATTCTGACATATTAAGTACTGATCTTAAAATTATTTTTACTAATTACCTTGTCTGAAATTTTAATAGCTACCATTGCTGTATTCAGCTGAGGCATAATAGATTTTGTTCCAACCCTTTATTTTAACTCTCTTTTTTTTCCCCTATAATGGTCATGTTGTGAAAGAAAACATTGACAAAAAAAAAAACTCAAGAAAAATAAAGTGGAAAAAAAAAAAAACAACAGAAGTTGCTTCATCTGTGTTCAAACACCATCAGTTCTTTCTCTGCTATTGGATAGCATTTTTCAGCCTAAGTCTTTCAGAGCTGTCTGAATCATTGTATTGATAAGAATAGCTAAGTCATTCACAGCTAAACATCTTACAATATTGCTGTTACTTTGTACCCAGTACATTTCACTTTGCATCAACCATGTAAGTCTTTCTAAGTTTTTCTGAGAGCATTCTGCTCATTATTTCTTATATTATAATAGTATTCCATCATAATCACATACCACAACCTGTTCAGCCATTCCCTAATTAATGGATATCCCCTCAATTTCTAATTCCTTCACCTCCAGAAATGAGCTGCTATAAAATTTTTGTACATATAGGCCCTTTTCCTTTTTTTTTTCTTAAATGTCTTTTGGGATATAGACCTAGTAATGGTCTAAGGATATGCATGGTTTTATAGCCCTTTGGCCATAGTTCCAAATTGCTCTACAGAATGGTTGAATCAGTTTACAACTCCACCAACAGTACAATAATGTCTCATTTTTTCCACATCCCCTCCAACATTTGTCATTTTCCTTTTCTGTCCTTTTCTGATCTAATAGGGATAAGGTAGTACCTCAGAATTGTTTTAATTTGCATTTCTCTATTCAATAGTGAGTTAGAGTATTTTTTTCATATGGATATAGATACATCACTTGAAAACTGATCATATCTTTTGATCATTTATTGATCAGTTGGAGAATGGCTCTTATTTTTATAAATTTGACTCATTTCACTATATGTTTGAGAAATGAGGCCTTTATCAGAGAAACTTGCTTCAATTTTTTTTCACAATTATTGCTAACTGTATTTCCTTCACCTTATTCCTTCCCCCATTTATTCTATTCTCTCTCTCCTTTCACCCTGTCCCTCCTCAAAAGTGTTTGCTTCTGATTACCCCCTCCCCCCAATCTGCCCTCTCTTCTATTAACCCCCTTTCTCCTCTTCCCCCTTACTTTCCTGTAGGGTAAGACAGATTTCCATACCCAATTGAGTATGCATGTTATTCCCTCCTTAAGCCAATACTGATGAGTGTAAGGTTCACTCATTTCCTCTCGCCATACCCCTCTTCACCTCCACTGTAAAAGCTTTTTCTTGTCTCTTTTATGTGAGATAATTTACCCCATTCTACCTCTCCCTTTTCCCTTCTCCAAGTACATTCCTCTTAATTTTGTTTTTTAGATATCATCCATTCATATTCAACTCACCCTGCACCCTCTGTGTGTGTATATATATATATATAATATATGTATGTATGTGTGTATGTATGTATATAATATGAAATTAATTAAAACAAAATTGATGATTTGGATATATTAAAATGAAAAGTTGTTGCAAAAACAAAAACAATGCAGCAAGCATAAAAAGAAAATATTGATTGGGATGAAAACTTTTACACTAACCATCTTTGATAAAAGTCTGACATCCCAAATCTATAGTGAATTGACCTATAGATATAACCATTTCTGTTTCCCAAGCATTACTTGAGAGGGGTCTGCCAGTGAGAGATCTCACTTTTTCAACAGGCCTCTTCACTGAATGGGTGTTGCCTCACTCAAAGTGAGAACTCGAAAAGACCTTAGCTTAAAAAGGACAAGGTCTCCCACTGCATCCTGGATCATCTCCAGTCATCCTGATCTATATCTGTTCACTGGATCCAGATGGCTCTGGAAGAGAAAGTGAGGCTGGTAACTTTGCACAGCCCTCCCTCCCTCAAATCCAATTCAATGCCAGTCATGTCATCATCTACCTGATGTCACAATCCTCTTTGAGAATGAAGGACAAACTACAACCACAATCTGTTTCCCAAGGATTACTTGAGAGAGGCTTGCCAAGTATACAAATGAGGCAGACAGAGGAGAGGGAGTCAAAGCATCCTAAGAAAGTTTGAGGAAGGAAAGAATGATTTTGGTTGAAGGAATCAGCAAATGTATGAGGTAAAGCTTTTTCATAATAGATAAATGGTTAGTATATAAATAGGCACTTTTGAAAGAAGAAATAGAATAATAGCTATATGAAAAAGTGTTCAAAATCCCTTATAATCAGAGTAATGAAAATTAAAACAACCCTGAAGTATTAGCTTACACCTACCAAATTAGCAAAGATAGGATAATCTAATTTGGGCAGTGTTGTGAAAAAGTAGACGTGCAACTTCACCTCTAGTAGAGCTGTATATTGGGCTGACTATTTAGGAAAATAATTAAAAAATCATGGAACAGAAGTCTGCCAAATTATTCATACCCTTTAATGATTAATTAACAATCTAACTAGTATTTATGGCAATACTACTTCTAATAACAAAAAAGATGGGAAAAATTAGGTTCCCAACAATTAAAGAATGGTTGGAAAAAATTGTGATATATGAAAGTAATGGTTACTATAGTAACCTTGTGTTTGACAAATGTAAAGACTCAAGTTTTTGGAATAAGAATTCATTATTTGGTAAAAATTACCAGAGAAAGCTAGAAAGCAGTCTGGCAGAAATTGGATATAGACCAATATCTTACATAATGGTAAGATAAGATCAAAATGGATATATGGCCTAGATATAAAGAGAGAGATTACATGAATATTTGAATAACATGGAACATATTACTTATCAAACTTACAGATAGATGAACAATTTATGAATGAACAAGAGATAGTGAGCAGTGTGAAGTATAAAACAGATCATTTCAATTACATTAAATTAAAAAGGTTTTGTACAAATAAAACAAATGTAGCCAAGATCAGAAGGAAAGCAGAAAACTTGGGGGAAATTTTATAGCCATCTTCTCAGGTACAGGTTTCATATCTCAAATATATGAAGATTTTTGTAAAACCTATGAAAATTTGAGCCATTTTCCAATTGACCAAAGGATATGAATAGATAGTTTTTTGATGAAGAAATCAAAACAATTTTAGTCATTTGGGGAAAAAAATGCCCTACATCATTGTAAATTAGAGAAATACAAATTAAAACAACCTTGAGATATCATTTTATACTATCAAATTGGCTAAAATGATTGAAAGGGAAATTGACAAATGTTGGAAGGGATGTGGAAAAATTGAGACACTAATTCACAGTTGGCAGAACTATGAACTGATCCAACTATATTGGAGAGCAATTTGGAATTACGCCCAAAGAGTTATTTAACTGCCTATACCCTTTGACCCAATAGTACCACTACTGGGTCTATTTCCAAAGATGAATAGGAAAAAAGTAAAAGAGCCCATGTGTTCTAAAACATTTATAGCAGCTCTCTTTGTGTTTGCAAAGAACTGTACATTGTGGGGATGCCTGTCAATTAGGAAATGGCTGAAAAAGTTGTGGTATATGATTGTGATGGAATACTACATGCTATAAGAAATGATAAGTTGATGATCTAAGAAAAACATGGTTAAACTTGCACAAAATAATGAAGAGCAAAATGAGCAGAACCAACAGAACGTTGTATACAGTAATAGCAATATTGTTTTAAGAACAACTTTGAGCGACTAAGTCATCTTGACCATTATCAATACCCAAATTAACTACAAGGGGCCTGTGAAGGAAGATGCTATCTGCATCCAGAGAAAGAACTGATAAATAGAAGAATGTATAGAATGATTTTACATATATGTGTGTGCATACATATATATATATATATATATATAAACATATTTGTGTCTAATGGTAGCCATCTCTAGAGTGGGTGGAGGAAAGGAAGAAAAAAAGGGAAAAAAAGAGAAAGTTGCATGATACCTTTATTATACATTTAAAAAGAACAGCAAGTTGTATATAATAGATTTGGAATTTCATGTGCAATCATAATTTTTTTTCTATTCTACTGTGTTATGGAAATGCTTGTTTTATTTCTTAAGTTCAGAATAAAAATCATAGAGCTGATCTAAACTGAACCTTTTCACATTCATCTTCTAAACTACACGTATTGTTGTTGTTGTTGAATTGTGTCTGACTCTACATGACCCTATGGACTTTATCCATGGTTTTTCTTGGCAAAGATACTGGAGTATCCTCCAATGTGTCTCCATTGTACAGATGAGGAAGTGAGGTAAATAGGGACTGTGATTTGTCCAGGTTTACACAGCCAGTAAGTGTGTAAGGCCAGATTTGAACTCAGATCTTCCTGACTCTAGGCCCAGTGTACCAGCTAGCTGCCCCAACCTACACAAATAACCCTCCGTAAATAACCTACTTCCCTGTCTAATGCTGAATCCAATAAAATACATCAGTCACTCACACAGGTCAAGGAAAAGTGCCAGGATAGCAGATTACAACCTTAACATTTCTCTGATGGGTAGAAAGGGAAATCACTGTTCAATGGAAATTTCACTCTGGGGTTTAGGTTCTTTGTTTATTCCCTCCCATCTATCTTACACCTACTGACTGACCTCAATCAGTCATTGAGTACAGGCACAAGCACCAGTAATTCCTGAATTTACCTCTTCCTGATGGCAGAGGAAAAAGATTTATTCTATAAGTGAAACAGAAATCAGGACCAATCAGTCATTCAAGAAACATTTCTTAAGTACCTACTACGTGCCAGGAACTCTGGGGAGATGAAAAAAAAAAGGCAAAAATAGGTTCCTGTTCTCAAGGAGCTCATATCTTGGGGGGGGGGGCGCTAAGCAATGGGATTAAGTGACTTGCCCAAGGTCACACAGCTAGTAAGTGTTTTGTGTCTAAGGCCATATTTGAACTCAGGTCCTCCTGACTGCAGGGCCAGTTCTCTATCCACTGCTCCATCTAGCTTCCCCTAAGGAGCTCACATTCTAATGAAGAAGGTAACGTATAAAAAGAAGCTGAAAATCAAGGGCAGGGAAGTAAAGATAGGGAGAGTACTGACTGTTATGGGGGGGCATGATGAAATACTGCAGCCAAGTGGGAAATGATGAATTGGCTTTCCTGGATCCCTTCCTTGAGTGGAGGGTCTGAGTAGACCTCTATGAGGTCTACTCTCCACCTTCTCCAAACAGAGGGGCCCCAGGGGCAGGAAGAACTGAGGATGTGCAAGTTTCAGAGTTGATCTGATTTTGCAGAAAGATGAGCTTCTTGAGACATGATAAAGTCAGTAGAGCAGCCAGGTGGGAAACAGATGAGGTCCCTCTTAAATGGAGGATCTGGGAGGAATACATAGTTGAACAGCACAAAAACAAGTGTGTAGTATCTACTTGCCCGCCCCTCCCCACACACACACATACACACCTCACAGGACAGAATCTCCAGAGAATGAATGCCCCAGATTCAAGGCTCTCTGTGAGCCTTCATCCCCTAAAACCACAGAGTACATGCCCCTACTTTTGTGGTTACCTTTAATTTTCAGAGGACACAATTAGTTCAAAGCAGACATTTAATAAAGAATAAAAAGACAAAAATAGTCTTAAAACATTTCTCCCACAAACTTGAGGCACATTTTCCCACAAATACACATATCAACAGTAGAAGTGGCAACGCAGAGAGAGCATGCAAAGAAAAGATGCGGCCATGTCACACCCATGGAGGGGCGCCTCGCCATTCATCCGAATTAGTTGCTGCAGGGCCAGTGATGTTTTATAGTGATGTCCTCATACTGCTTTGGCCTGATCCATTATTTCCACCTTCTGGCTAAGCTGAAATCCTAGGCTTGCTCTTCCTCATGGGAAGCAAGGTATTCACTTTTTTAAAAAATAGTCTAATTATAGTTCTTTTAGAAAAGGCAGGAAACCTTGCAAAATGCTTCCCTTAGGTTCTTCTTACTTGTTCCCATCAGTCTTGTTTAGGCTAGAAAGTCTTAATTTCCACTAAAAGATTCTTATCCTCATGTGCCAAGTTCTTCGGAACAAAGAATAGTATTCTCTCAGTTAATACCCTCAGGCTTAATTTTTTGTTGGGATTATACTTCATGATCTCACGTTAGTTCATGGCAAGCATTCTATTTATCTCTCAATTTTAATCTCTAAAGCCAATAAGCCAGGTAAAGGTATTTGTCCAATAACTGCAAAACAGCTCTGGGATTTAGGTTCCCCAGTTTTGTAACCCTAAGCCTTTTCTATTTTGCTGTGTAGATGAGCAGACAAGGGAAAAAGCTTTCATACACACAAAGCTAAATTCTGGAGATAAAGTCAAGGTCTCTTCCACCAGCTTAGACAGATTCCTGGTCCTTTCACATACAGGTAAAACCAAACAAAGCCAGGAGGAGGCTTTGAGGTACACTCTTATATCCTTCCCTCAGTGAAAAATGTATAGTCCCTGGACATAAAATATCTGTAGGTATACAAAATTGCATTTAGAAACTAGCATATCACATAGGTCACAGAATTAGGACAGCTAGCACAATGAACACAAATTTAGTAAAAGGTACATGGTCAGTACTTCACATTTACATTAGAATTGCATGTCACTAACTAAAATTCATTCAAGATATACAATGAAATAATACACATCATGACAGCATTGATGGCAACTTTGACTATCAACCATGGAATACGTGACACATGGCATATGTAACAGATTTGTATACAATAAGCAAATAGACCACACACACACACAGAAACAGCACATACACATAGAAAAATTGCAAATGTATAACATCATGCATGTCAAAAAACTATATATCAAAGGTACATACTAAACATTGTATTCTACCATACATATAAATACTATATTCAGATCAATGAAAGTTCAACAGCAGTATTGTATGACATAGTAAAACATATCATAAATATCATATAACAGAAATATATTGCTATTGTTCATGGAGCATACTACCAATGAACTCTGACTACACAATTACTGCTCCTGTTTTCTTACAGCATCTTAAGTAGGTTTTGTCACTAGATTAAAAGGTCTAGAATGTCTAGCATTACAACCCCCTGAGTTTTGACAGAGTATAAACCTGTGGTCAGAACCCTAAACTTGTGCAACTTGTGGAAGTTATCCACCCCATCTCTTATGGGGTGTTTCCTAGAACACTGTTTCTGTTTCCTAGAACACTGCACACCTAGAGTATTACATTGGGAAGGAGCTGCCTCTGGGTTCAGACATGTACTGTTTCATTTTTGTCTTTGTATCTCCAGTACCAAGCACAATACCTGCTCAATAAATGCTTGTTGATGGTGCCACTGAGCCTGGGAAAAATTTGTGTAATGAGAATGTTCTGATCCACTTTCCCATAGCCATGCTGCTATATCTCCCCTCAGGTTTCCAGAGTATGCTGAGGGATTTGGGGATATCTCTTCCTCTACTGCCATCAGCCATAGTCCTCATGTGCTGAGGTCTCCCACTGTTAGATGTCAATAAGTAGGGCACTAGTTCCATTTAACCACATAACATCAAAGTAGTTATTACAAAGGAACATTTATGTTGAAGATTTAGTAAGAAAAAATACAAGCATTTCCCTCCATCACCTTGTGGGCATATAGGGGAGACCCTATACCACCTTGGTGTCAGAGAAGGGTCGGTACACTCTTAATGTAGTTATTACATAATATTGATCCCACTAAGTTCATGTCCAGATGCAACATGACTTAACTCAGCAACCCCTGGCCTGGATCCAGAAAGGGAACAATCAATTTCAAGTGCCCACCATCTTCCAAGCACTATGCTAAGTATGTTATGAACGTTATCTCATTTGATCCGCACAACAACCCTGGGAATTAGGTACTATTACTATCCCCATTTTACAATGGAAGAAACTGAGGGAGATAGAGGTTAAGTGACTTGCCTGGGTTCACACAGTTAATAAGTGTCAGAATCCAAATTTGAATTCCGGTCTTCCTAACTCCAGGCCCAGGTCTCTATCCCCTGTTGCCTAAAGCCTTCACCTGGCTCCCTGGGGCATCAGTGCTCTGATGGTTGAAAACCTGAGTGCTCTCCTGACGATTCAAAACTCACAAGATCAAAGACTGCAATCACTTCACCTGAAATGGAAAAGAGCAAATGCAGAGGCCAAGGACAAAAGCCCTTTCTCAGGGCTTCATGGCTTTAGTAGGGAGATGACTTCAACATCTCTTGCCTTGCAACACCATCTCTCACTGAACATTGTGCGTTAGAGTCAAACCACCAGAATACAGTTGAAAGGAAGTGGGCAAGAGAGCAGATCAAGGTTGCATTTTGAATGTCTTTTGAATGGCTCTTATCCTGAATATTATTTTGAATGATCTGCAGCCAAGGAGCTTCTCATTCACTAGTTAGCCAAGTAGAACCACTTACAGAAGGTCTACACAGGCTCCACAGTCTCTCCAATGCACTTTCATTATATATAACTACAACTTTACAGCAAAGAAGGCTCCTCAGCCTCTTCTTTCGGAAAGGTCCTGTCCAAGACATTCTACATGTGAGCCAGACCCACGTTGCACTTAGCTATCATCCTGTATCTCTCCTCATTTTCCCAATTAAACTCCTAGAAAAATGCTATATACTCTCCTTCCTCAGCTTCCTCTCTCACTGCTTACTGGTGTCTCTATCTTTTACAACTGAAATTTCTCTCCACAAAGTTATGAATGATGTCTTAATTGCCAAATCTTATGTCCTTTTCTTAATCTTTACCCATCATCTTCCTCTTTGATACTACTGATGACTTGCTCCTCCTAGATACACTCTTCCCTCAATTTCTATTACACTACTCTGTCCTGGTTCTCCTTCATTTCTCCTTTTCAGTCTCCTTTGCTGGATCATTATTAATATTATACCGTCTAACTCTGAGTATATCCTAAAATTCTGTACTGGGTTCTCTTCTCTTTCTCTAACTTCTCTGATGGTGACCTCATCAGCATTATCTCTATGCTGATGATTTTCAGATCTATATATCTAGTCCTGGTTACTTCTGAACTGTAGGGTCATTGCCAACTGCTTATTGGATGTTTCATATTAGTCCTGAATGCCATATCAAACTCATGTCCAAAACAAAACTTATCATTTTTCTCCCAAAATCCAGTTCTCTAGATTTCCCTATTTCTGTTCCAAGTTCCATTCTCCTTCCAGTCACTCAGATTTGTAGTTTCAGAGTCATCCTTAACTACTCAATTTCCATCATTCCATACATTCAATCAGTCACTAAATCCTGTCATTCATATCTCCACAATATCTCACACATTTGTCCCTTCTCTTTATTCATATGACCAGCATCTACATCATCTCTCACCTGGACTATTTCAACAGCTTCCTAATTGGTCTTTCTCAAGAATCTCCCTTCTTTAATACATATTCCATATAGTACCAAAGTGGTCTAACTAAACAACAGATCACACCATGTAATCATGTAACCTCCCCCCACTTAATAAATTCCAGTGGTTCCCTATTACCTCTTGAGTCAGATACAAATGCCTCTGCTTGGCATTTAAGACCCTTCACAACCTTGTTTCAATCTAATTTTCCAGCCTCCTCTTCATATACTTCTCAGCCTTTTCAAAGGCTGTCCACCCTGCACAGAATGTATTCCTTCTTCACCATCACCTCTGCCTCTTAGATTTTCTAGTTTCCTTCCAATTGCAGCTCAGATGCCACCTCCTACATGAGACCTTCACTGATTCCCCATCTATAAGTGCCTCCCAATTCTACTGTGCTTCTGACTCTCTAGAAAGGGCTGATGCTCCCAAAAATAGAGTGGGATCTTGGTATTTCCCTAGACAAAATCCCTCAATTCAGATTGTATTGCCCTTAGGGAAGTTCTGACACCCAGAGCTTTCTCTCTGACCCTCATATTGAGGTATTACTGTCTAAACTAGCACTTTTCCTTCCCAGCTTCTAAACTCACTCTCTTCTGATTCAACTAACTCACACCACATGTTCCTTCTTTTATGGTTTACGTGTTCATAACAGTGTCTTTTAGACACTGTCTAGAAGAATTTAATTTAATTAATTTCAACACAAGAAGTATAAAGCATATGGTTTCTGACCTTAAGATCGATTCAATAATCTGATCCAATAATTCAGCTAGCACCAGCACTCAGCCCCATGGTCCTGCAAAGTTAAATAACCTTCCAACTCCAGGCTATAATGCACAGGGAACTTGTTGAGGCTTCATTGTTCTGTTGTCTTCTCTGAAGAGATCAGTGTTTAGATTGAAAGAGTGTAAGCAAAATTGTTATTAGTGAACACACTCTCAGTATTGCATCTCTCTACTTTCCAAAGCAACACTGCTTGCTTCTTTGGCAAAGCATTTTTATCAATGAACTTGGTTGTGGGGGAAGGACAAGGGAAGGAGGGCACCAGGGATGAAGAGAAGAGACTGAGGAGAAGAATGATAGCTTCATGATGTGAACACCTTGTTCTGATTTCATTTTAATGAAATCACATCCAAATGAAGGTAGTACGTCTGGAATTATGATCCAACCCCGTGATCTATCACTTTTATATATACACAAGAGAGCAAATCAGTTTCCATAGAGAGACAGTATCACAGCCCACTTAACAAGAACACAAGAAAGAGAAGACGGTGACCATGACAGCAACATAAGTTCAGACAGATGTCAGATGAACATTTCTGATATATCATCCCTCTCTATCCTGAAACTGCTCTCTGCTGCTGTTGTCTGAGCCTCCAGAACATAGTCAACTTATCGGTGAGTATTTGACTTGGGATTCATTTCTGAAATGCAAATAAATTTTTACTAAGTGAGACTTCACTTACAAGTGTGAGATCTTATGCTACTTAACTATATGTATACCTACATGAGTGTGCAGAGGCATTTTTTGACTAAGCCTTACTGAACAAAAGTAATTCTTTTTCAATAATGATAAAAGAGGAAACTAGAAAACTGTTCAGAGGGCAAAAATATTATTTCGGTTGTTGACCTGAAGGAAAAGCAGAGTTATCCTGCCATGAGACAAATAGTAACTCCAAGGTCAGAAAAAGTGTGAAAAGTCTACTTGTCTGAGAGCAAAAACCATCTGTTTACATGTAGTCTTTTTTTCTGGTTTCCAAACTTGGGAACCAACCCAGAAGAGAAAGGGAGTCATTTTATAAATCCAGCAGGACAGTTCCTTCCAACAGTGCACCAAAAGGAAGAGGAGTGTCAATAGTGACTTAGCAGAGCTGAAAGTTTGAAGTCTTAGCATTATCTGAGAGATCTGATTTGCAATCTTTTCCCCCCAGTTACTACTAAATAGCACAAAAATACAGAATTGCTGAAGAATTACTGAAAGTTGGCAGGAACCTCGTTAACTTACACATTCAAAAATGAATTATATCGCTAATATACCCACTTCCCTGGTGCTGACATTCTTCAGGGAAAAGGCAACAGGATACATCTGCTTTTCACTTCAGCCCCATTGTGTGACAATTGTTGCTGATTGAATTTATATACTCTTCCCTTCTGCCTTCTTGGACCTGAAATTTTCATGGTGTCATAGGCTCTAGAGCTGGAAAAGAACTTAGAGATAATCTAATAGAATTCCCTCATTTTATAGGTAAAGAGACTTGCTCAAAGTTATGCCGGCAGTAAACAGCAAAGTCAGTCTGAATAGAGAATCTACTGATTGCAAATTTGTCATTCTTTCTAAAGAACATACACATTCTAAAGTGTCATTCTAAAGTACATACACTTTGCTTTATCTTAGAAATGTGAGAATAACTTGATCCCACATATCTTTTACAAAAGACTGAAAAATAAAAAAGACAAAAAAAACCTTTAAATGCTTTATTTTTAAAATGTTCCAAATATCTTTTCAGAAAAGTTTGGCTGTGTCCTTATCTTCCTTATTCCCATGAAGACAGGGCTGATTCCTTGCCAAAACTGTAAAGTAGGTAAAATGTATTTTTTGGCTCCTCACTAAAATCTTCTCCATCTGGCACTATTTCCCTTCCTCTATGGCTTAGTATTCTCATCCTGACCTAGGTCTTTCCTGTTATTAAGTTTAAGGGAATCAATATATTACTTCTCCAAAGATTAATATGTTACAAAGTATCCTAGAGTGGTCACTGCTTAAACCTGGGGGAATGCCTCTCTAGGAGTGGAATTTCAGGCATATGTAGAACGGGTAATTTGGGACAGAAGAGTTTTCCTGACATTCCTTAAATTAGATCATGTAGTTGATTACCACAGCCTGCACCTCGTCCCTTGCTCCTCTTCTCCCCTCTATTTCCTACTTCTCCCCCTTCCCCCCCCCCCCCGGCAGCTGAATAGTTGAACTTGCAGTAGTAGTTGAAGTAATAGTTGAATTTTAAGATAGCACCAAAGGATTTGAGTAGTAGCTGACAGGAAAACTCTTAAAAATCTTTTCACTTTGGCACTTTAACAAGGACTGGGAATCTGAGTAGTGGAGGTCCTGGGACCATAGATTTAGAACTAGACAGGAGGTCATATGTTCTACCCCCTCATTTTACAAATAAGTAAACTAAGGTCAAAGAGGTCAGGTGACTTACCTAAGAACACGCTGGTTATAAGCAGCAGAGCCAGTATTCTAGATCCATGTCCTCTAATTCCAGTTCCAGGATGTTTGCTTTCCACTGTCAAGTGGCAGGTTAGAAACACCTGGTTAAAACCAGCCTTCTAAGGGGAGCTGTATTTCCTTTGTGTCTGATTTCCTTTTTCCTACACAACATCTCCCTTCAGTAACACTAGTAATCAAAAAGATTTCAGAACTGCATCTTATCCCTAACTGCTGGTGACATGATCTAGGTTTCAAACTAGCCTATTCTCTCTACCAGACTACAAGGAAAATTATTTCAGGTACAAAGTAGCCAAAGACAGGAAAGTCTTTCCAGATCAAAACAATTCAAGATGGACAATTAAGAGTAGTTCTATTTGCTTCATAATTTTACACTGAACTATAGGATTGAGGAAACTGCCACTTCCTCCTTTCCTCCTCTTTTCTCCTCTATTTCCCACTTCTCCCTGTGCCCCCTCCACCCAGGAAGCTGAAGAATTTGACAGAGAAAGAGAAAATTGTATGAGACTAGCCCCGATCCAAATACTGTGGGTGGGTAGAGAAGGGGGCTGAGGAAACATTAGAAATCACCTAGCATACCCTTCTCACTATAGATGATATCACTAAAGTGCCTACTATGTGCCAGCATAGTAAATGCTAGGGTTACCAAGAAAGAAAAAAGATATGGACCCTGTTCTCAAGGAACTCAAATTCTAATGGGGCAGAGTTCTGGGAAATGCTTTCTGGAAATCTCTCTATATAATCTGTGGAAGCTGTTTGGCAAAAATAAAGCAGAAAGAACACTGAATTTGAAATCAGATTACCTAAATTGGAACCCCAGCTATAATATTTACTAGCTATGTGACTGTGGACAAGTAATTCAGAGTCTCAGTTTCCAAAATCGAAATAATAATTTTGTCACTACTTATCCTACAAGGTTGTTATGAAGAAAGTAACTTATGAACAATAAGTGTGAAGAGTAAGGTGCTATATTATTATTTTGTGTCATTATTTTTTACACAGCATATAACTCTTCAAGAAAATCTTTAATTCAATTTTATACTTAAAGAACCTAAAAGGTATATACAACCATGATTGTGTTTCTGTGATTACAACATCAATAGCTGGCCACCAGTTGGCCACCAGTTAATGAATTTATTAGGTACACTTCTTCTTTAAAGATTGTCTATTAAGGCATGGAGAGATTGTGATATAGAGGAGGACCTACAGGAAAGAAATCATTTAGCTTCTCTAGTGTACAGGTACATGCCCTAAAGACAGGCAAAAAAAGATGTTTTGCCATAGACAATAAGATAGCTGAATTAAACGCTAGAGAAATATATTCTTATCTGTAAAATATAGGGATGGAACCATAATAAAGGGTTCTTATTGTGTGTGTGTGTGTGTGTGTGTGTGTGTGTGTGTGTGTGTGGTATACATGTGATTATGGTATACATGTGCCCCTTTGGAAGTGGTGAAGTCTATGGACAACTCAGAATAAATTTTTTTTAATTTGTTAATTGAAAGAAAAAGCTAAATTTCAGTTAGAGATTGGTGAAAATAAATACATATATTTTTCCTGATCCAAGTTCAAAGACCCCCTGTACCCTCTTAGGTTAAGCACCCCTGCACTAGCATGATTTTTAAGATTTCATCCATAATTGAATCAGTTGCCAAATCTTGTTTTTAACTCCACGTCATCTCTCGTATTCATTCCTTCTCTCCACTTACATAGTCACTATCCTAATTCATAACTTCATCACCTTACACCTGAAGTATTGAAGCCACCCAATGGGTCTCCCTGTCTCATTTTTCTGCACTCCAATTCATTCTCCCCACAGATGCCAAACTGGTTTTCCTAAAATGAAGGTTGATCATGTCTATCTCCTACTAAATGAACTGTAATGGATCCCTATTACCAGTAGAATCAGAAATATATTCCCTTGGCATTAAAGCCCTTCATAGCCCAACTCCTTCTTACCTTTCCTTAATACACATTACTTTCCTTCACATATACTACAGTCCAGTCAACTTGACTTTACCATTTCTCTCACATGATACTTCATGCTTCTGATTAGCTATTTGCCTTGCCTGAAATGAACTTTCCCTCAATACCTCTGCCTCTTAGAACCCTTGATTTTGTTCAAGACTTAGCTCAAGTACTACTTTCTACATGAAGCCTGTCTTGATCTTGCCAACTGCTGATTCCTTCCTCACAAATGATCTTGTATCTGTGTTATTTATGCATATATAGTACATGTTATCCACCCAGCTAGACTGTAAGTTCTTTAATGTCAAAGATTGTTTCATTGTTGTCTTTTTTTTCTATCCCCATTGCCTTACACATAGTAGATGCTTAACAAGTGGTTATTGATTGACTGTAGAAATAAGTACCAAGGAAAGTCATTATGAACACTATTCTGAATTTCTATAAATCCTTTGGTTCATTCAATCATATGTGAATTGGGAGATTGCCCCAGGTTTGGGTTAATTCCCTTTTGTTGTTGTTCAGTCATTTTTTGGTCATGTCCAACTTTTCATAACCCCTTTTTTTGGGGGGGACAGTTCTTGGCAAAGATACTAGAGTGGTTTGCCATTTCTTTCTCCAGCTCATTTTACAGATGAAGAAACTGAGGCAAAGTTAAGTGACTTGCCCAGGGTCACATAGCTAGTAAGTGTCTGAGACTAGATTTGAACTCAGGTCTTCCTGACTCCAGGTCTGGCACTCTATTCACTGTGCTACCTCACTGCCCAATGAACAATCCCTACATGAAAGTTTTTCTTAGTGAGGCACTGTAGTTAAGTAGAAAAAGTCTATAGACTTCCCAGAGTTTGTTCTCCTCTGCTACAGCTTTCAAGAATCCAGAGTCATCCATACTCTAAGATAAGGACTTTTAGCAGGACCTCTCTACTGAGTCAACTCCCCTCTTCTCCACACACACACACACCCAACTTTACCCAGTATGCGACTTTGGACAAATATGCAAGCTCAAG
>NW_020954602.1:0-6014 GCF_900497805.2 Vombatus ursinus
GAAGAATAACCTAATGAAAAAAAATAATGGAAGAAAGAATTGGAAAGGGAATTTAAAAACTTGCAAAGTTTTAAAATTTTTTTTGAATGTTAAGTTTTTTTTTGGTTGCTAAAAGATAGACTGGACTGAATGACCAGTGTCTTCATGAGGCAACAAGAAATGCTTGTTGGTTAGTTAATCTGTAAATATGTGTCCACATACATATACATATATACTTATATTTACTTTTTTAGAAATTGTGTTTTCTTGAATTTACTAGTTTACTTTGTGTAAAACTAAATTGAATTTTGTTTGCAAAATGCTTAGAATGAGATACTTTAACTATACTCTTTTTTTTGGTAGTGTTTAGTTTCAGAAAAAATCTTGAAGGAGCGTTTGGAACCAGAAACATTGGAATCATTAGGACTTATTAAACAATCCCAGCAATTTAATCAGAAATCTGTTAAAATCAAGACAAAACTCTTGTAAGTACACTTTTTCAAGCCAGAAGTTACTTAACTGACATCATTGATATTTTCAGTTACTGTTTTATAAATATTTTACAGATAAATTTGCAAGTTTTTTTGACTTTTGTCTTTTCCCCCCTTTTTAAGTCATAGTTACCAACCACAGCATTGAATGGTACTTGAATATAAAATTCATCATAATTTAGTATACCATTTTTATAGTTGTAATATTATAAAATATTTTTGTGCTATAAATAGATTGGAAAAGGTTTATTTTATTTGGTTTACTTACTTATTTTCACTTTTTAATCTGGGAATTGTTTTCCTGAATAATAGCTGTGGGCTGCAGTTAGGATTGGTGGTCTGGGGCCAGTGCTGTTCTCAAGGTAGTTTGTTTCAAGTTACTGGGATGTTTTCTTTCGCAAATCATGGGTTAAGGGTGGTTAAAGCAATGATAGTGATTTATTTTAATTAATTAGTTAATTACAGCAAGAATTATCCTGCATTTTTACAGTTGATACAAAATTGTTAGGTGTTAAAATCCTATGAATAGAAACAGAATCCTCTGGTAAAAAAAAAAGTTTGCAGTGTATAATATTATGTTTATTTACTTTTAGCTATAAGCAACAAAAATTCAACTTGTTAAGAGAAGAGAGTGAAGGTTATGCGAAGTTGATTGCTGAGTTGGGTCAAGATTTATCTGGAAATGTTACTACTAGTGACTTAATTTTGGAAAATGTAAAATCTTTAATAGGTAAGGAGTGTTTATGTTAATTTTGGCTTTTATTAATAATGGTGCTTATGAAATTGATACAAGTCAGTAAATTCATATGTTTTTCCCCATTTTATAAACTGATTATATTACGTTTGTACTTTTTGTTAATAACTATGTTTATAACTACATATTGCCAAAGAAACAGTGAAGCTACAAAGTATAAATTGGATAACAAATTATTTTATCTATGAAGCAACATAGTTTAATGTGCCTCATTACCCAAAATTTGAATTCTTTAGCCATAGTAATTTATTAAAGTAGAAATAGTATTTTAAAACAAAGAATTGTAGTTTGCACCATCCAAGAAAGTACCTTTATCAGATAAATCATAGATCATTAGACATGCTACATATCCTTAAGTGAAATACAAATATTATTCTAGAATATAACCACAATTTATAGTAGTATTTCTCTGGGAAGCTGGGCTCATTGTGATGTACTTCTTGTATTTATTTCACTGAAACCTCATCTTAATACATTCCTGGACATCCCTTGATTCAAATCATGTCCCCAGTGAAGTGTAGTTTTTCTTTGTTATCGTCACTAAACAGCATCTCATTTTTTTGAAATTAATCACATCACAGTTTTCCATGTTCAAATCACCCGTCGTAGAGATATTTCCTCTAGAGACAGAGCCCTGCTGTCTTTTAACCCTGTTATATATGATAATGTTCTTCATTGTTAATATTTTCAAACTCATAATTTAAAAAAATATAAAGTAATCCTTTGTTATGCATAAAATCTTTAAATTCATTTAGGATTATTATTGCTATTACATTAGAATTATGAGCAAGAAGTATCTCTCCAGTTTTTAAAGCCCATAAAATGTTGTATGCCTGTAAGTTCTTTGCTTTTTTGATAACTGGGCTCCCACATTTGTACATTCTGTAGTTGTTGTGAATGCGTTTTCTTTTTCTATCTCTTCCTGCTACATTTTGTTGACAATAAATAGGAATGATGGAGAAAGCTATCTATGTATTCTTGTATTTAGTTGAGGGTTTGTTGCTTTACCATTTTTTTTCAATGTGTGCTTGATTCTTCGATTTTTTTTTGAAAGTATTTAGAAGTATATGTTTTCCCCTCATGACTGCTTAAATGAATCCCAAAAATGTAGGTATATTGTGTCGTTTTAAGTTCTTTTTTTTTTAACTTACCTATTTTTATTATTTTTTGTTTAACCCACCAATATTTTAGGATTGTTATTTATTTATTCTTAAGATGTTAGTCTATTCTCTGAAGGATTTTAATTGAATATAATTTGTAGTTTCGCTGGTAGAGGATTTCTTTTTTTTTTTTTTGATTAGGCAATGGTGTTAAGTGACTTGCCCAGGGTTACCCAATTAGTGAGTGTTAATGTGTGTGAGACTGGATTTGAACCCAGTTTCCCCTGAATCCAGTGCTGGTGCTCTATCCACTGTGCCAACCGGCTGCCCTTTTTTTTTTTTTTTTTGGGTGAGGCAGTTGGGGTTAAGTGTCTTGCCAAGAGTGAGTGTTTGTGTCTGAAGCTGCATTTGAACTCAGGTCCTCCTGACTTCAGGGCCAGTGCTCTATCCACTGCGTCACCCAGCTGCCCCTCTGGTAGAGGATTTTAAAAATGTTTTTCAATTTGTGAGTTTGATTATGCCACCATACATGGCCATATTTTTTAATAATACTGACAAGTAATAAATATGTTTATTTCCCCCATTCATTAGTCATCAGTGGTGTGTCATGTATAACTTTTCTAAACTTCTATTCAGGCTCTTAATTTCCTCTTTGTCTTCTGCTTAATTTTGTGTAGATCTTAGACATAAGATCTGGAGTATACATTACTGACCTCAGCTAGGCATTCAGACTCGTTTATAACCTAGCTCTGTTCACCTTTCCATTGTTCTTACACCTTATACTCTTTGATCCAGAGATACTGGCTGTTTGCAAACAAGACTCTTTGCTCTGGGCATTTTCTCTGGCTGTACCTCAAGCCTGGTATGTTTTCTCCCTCTTCTGTACTACTTTTCTAACTTTCTTTAATTCTTTGCTAAAATCTCACCTTCTATATAAAGCCCTTCACCATCCCTCTCAATTCTTGTGCTTTCCCTAAGGTCAATTATTTCCTCTTTAATGTGGGTACAACTTGTTCATATTTGTTTACTTGTTGTCTGTCCTCTTTCCACTGAGCTCTTTGAGGGCAGGTACTGTTTTTGCCTTTGTGCTCCCATTGTTTAACTCAGCGCCTGAGTTCAGTTGTTTCAGTTGTATCTCACTCTTTGTGACCCCATTTGGGGTTTTCTTGGCAAAGAAACTGGAGTTTTTTGATATCAGGAAGATGAGTCTTCCAGACTCCAGGCCTGCTGCTCTGTTTCAGCTGTCTCTAGCTGCCCACCTTAATAATCTATCTGTCTGCTCATTTGCATTGATTAAGGTTTTTTTTTAAGTGTTTACATTATGTGCTATTGGGTACATGTATTATATATTAATATTAATTCACTGCTGACAGTGCATTTAAGCATAATGGAATCTCCATTTATCTCCATTAACCAAGTCTCTCTTGTTTAACATTGTTATTTCCACCCTTTTTATTGGGAGCTTATCTAAATATTAGTAAATTTTGCATTAGTTCCCTTAAAAAATACAAAAAACTGTGAGGATCTTTCTGTTTCAGATATAATTTTTGTTTTCTTTCAGTAATAACCAGCAATCTAGTATATTTAATGTGTCTAAAGATCTTTTCAATTTCTTAACTTCTCTCTGGTTTATGTTTTTGTTAGCCTTATCTCTATCTGGAAGGTCATTGAGATCTCCATCTGATATATCAGTCAGGGAGTTCAGTTAGTCAATTAATTAATTAATCAATCCATTAGTCAATGAAGAAAGCAACCACTCAGCAGTTATTTAACAAGTGCTACTCAGTGCTAATGGGATACAAAGGAAGATAAAAACATAAAAAGAATTCCTGACCTCAAAGACCTTACTTACTAGTGATCTTACTTCCTAGTTTATCAGGGCTTTTCTGTGAGTTTAAAAAAGGAACATAATTAAATGTTTCTCAAAATATTAACAAATTAGTGTCATGATACTGTTTTCTGAGGGTGCCAGTGTATGTGTAGAAAAAAATTCCTCAAAATGGACAACTCATGTTATAAATTCAGAAATTTAATATGGCATTCAACATTGTTAAAATAATTGAAGATTTCTGTTTTTAATTTAAAGATATTTAGGATGATGAATTACGTTTTTGAGAACTTTAGGTGCCTGACATAACAATAAATAATTTTCATGTTTTCTTTTATGCATANAGTGACTTGCCCAGGGTCACACAGCTAGTAAGTGTGATGTGTCTGAGGCTGGATCTGAACTTAGTTCCTCCTGAATCCAGGGCCAGTGCTCTTTCCACTGCACCACCTAGCTGCCCCATAATTACTTTTTCAAAATTGCTTTAATCAAATTATCTCCCCCATTGGATTGTGAGAAAGGCAAGGATTGTGTTTTGCTGGGAGTTGAGAATGCCTAAGGAGGCCTTTCCTACTTGGTGCTTAATAAATGTTTACTGATTGATTGTTCATCAGAAACAAAGCATTATTTTTTGGTGGATAGACTGTAAATTTAAAATGTGACTTTCATAGCTGTCCTGCTTTGTATTTCTAACTTCCTCTTTGTTTTTTTTTTGTTTTAAATAATGCTTCATTGATTGTCTTTTCTTTTGAGAAGAAAATAATGTTGACAATAAAATACTGAATTTGAGATTTATGGATTTGTTTGGGGTAATTGATGTTATTGTTCTCCTTTGACAAATGAAAAATTTGTCCCCAAGTTGGGGAAAAGGCAACAAGGTACACAATCCATCTGTTCTTCTACACAGTATTCTGTTCCAAAGTTTGAGAATTGTAGAATTGTCAATTCTGTCCCTCATGTAGCATTTACAAATTATAATGAGATACAGTTATACATTTTTCTTTTTATATCTCATGTTACAGGGTACTTTAATTTGGACACCAACAGAGTTTTGGATATCATCTTACAAGTTTATGAATGCAGGCCAGAACATGATGAATTCTTTCTGTCTTTAATTCAGTCCTACATGTATTTGTGTGAACCTGAAACACTCTGTCATATTCTTGGGTTCAGATTCAGGTTTTACCAGGTATTTTTATGTATTTATTACTGACTTGTGTTAAAGATTTATGAATCATTGCTAATTTAATTTCTTTTCTTGTGAGTATTGGCTTGCTTCTTGTATTTACCACGTATCAAATAATTTGTTGTATTCAGAACATCATGCCAAATTCTATAGGTCCTCACTGTTATGGAACTCTTGGCCTAATAAGAGAAGATTAGATGTAAAAATATATCAATCACAATTTAAAAAACTATGAGATCTTTAAAATTTGATTTTCCTTTCAGTTCCCTCTCATTTGAGGGGCAAAAAAAAATCTGTTACGTATAGTCAGGTAAAACAAATTTCTTCATTAGCTATGTCTATCCTCCTTTTACTTTCGATCTGTACTTCACATTCATCACCTCCCTTTTTTTTGTCAGTGGCATGTTTCATTTTGAATCCTCTGGAATTGTCTGGTTCTGATCAGAGTTCCTAAGGCTTGAAGTTATAAACCACAATTAATTTACTTTTTGTTTGATCTTATGTTTTCATTGGGAAAAAATTCTTTGTCCAGTGTATATCACTATTGATTTGGAAGTTTTTACTGNGCTTGAAGTTATAAACCACAATTAATTTACTTTTTGTTTGATCTTATGTTTTCATTGGTAAAAAATTCTTTGTCCTGTGTATATCACTATTGATTTGGAAGTTTTTACTT
>NW_020954602.1:6081-6246 GCF_900497805.2 Vombatus ursinus
TTTCCTAGAGCTCAGAATGACTGAAAAAATGAGATGTTAAATAATAATTGTATAATTTCACCAGAAGCCCGGGAATGGAAAGACAAAAGAAATTTGACCTTTACACAGTAGTAGTTGGTGGTTCTGAGCATAGAGTCAGGAAGACTCATCTTTTCTGAGTTCAAA
>NW_020954602.1:6254-9297 GCF_900497805.2 Vombatus ursinus
ATCTGTAAAATGAGCTGGAGAAGGAAATGGCAAAATAAAATGGGTTCATGAAGAGTTGGACATGTCTGAACTGATCAAACAACAACAGTGATATTTAGGTGACCACTTAATATTTTTGAGCATAGTCATGAGATGACCAGATTTGTCTTCGCTAGCTTATCAATATGATGCTCCCTGTCTATCATTATCACATTTTTTTCCCTCTATAGTTCTTTCTCTTGTTGACTTCATTGGTCTCCATGAGTTTAATTATCATAATCCAGTTCCATTTTTGTTTGGGCTGTAGTCTTTTGTCACCAACTAATTCATGTTGTCATTTCAGACTAGTTTTTTTAGAACTACTTCATATTCAGCATATTCAAGACATTATTATTATTATCTTTTTAAATTTTTTATTTATTTAATTTTAGTTTTCGACATTCACTTTTGTAAGATTTTGAGTTCTAAATTTTTTCCTCTTCCTTCCCCTTTCCTTTCCCCAAGTGGACATGCAGTCTAATATAGGTTATACATGTACAGTCATATTCAACATTTCCACATAAGTCATGTTATAAAGAAGAAGAATCAGAATCAAAGGGAAAAACCATGAGAAAGAAAAAACAAAACAAAACAAAAGATTACTTTTTCCTTTGGAGCTTATTACATACAGCCTTGGAAAATTCTCTTTTTTTTGGTTTTGTGGCTGTTCTTTCTGTTTAATTTTAGTTACTGTGGATATTGTTATCTTGACCCTGCTTACTTTTCATGTCTTTTCAGCACATTCTCTTTTCATGTACCATGGTTTGTTTAATCATTTCTCATCTACTTTGTTTCTTTGATATTGAAGATGGTGCTACTATAAATATTTTAGTATATATATAGAATTTTAGTTTATTTTTTACCAGTGACAGTCTTTGGATATATGCCTGGAAATAGACTTTCAAGGTTAAAGGGTGTGGATGTTTTGGATTTTAATTATTTTCCACATAATGTGCTTATGTTTCCATATTTAAATTGACCACTCTTTTCCCTTGCCAGTTTGTTCTGATTTACATTTTTTGATTACTGGTGATTTGTAACATTCTTTCTGACTTGAGTTTGTAATTCTTTTGAGAACGCATGGTAACCCTTTCTCACTTTAGTGTATATTTTCCCCTTCCCAGATGGTGTGAGCCAGTTAAATAAAGTTCCTCAAAATTTGCCATTTCCCTAGAATATAAGTTTTATGTTGAATTTATTTTGTTTTGTCTCCCCCAACAATGGAATAAAAGCTCCTTAAGAGCTTTTTTTGTCTTTATATCAGTTTTGCACTGTTTCAGTCTCTGACTGTGGCAGCTTTTTATTTATAAAGTATAAACATGTAGAGGTCTTCAGCTTAAAAAAAACCAAACCTTCATTTGACTCTTTCCCTAGGAAGTTCCTGGGTAGATTTTTATTCAAGTATCACATATGTTTCAATATTATGTGTATGACTACTGATATAATATTTGTCACTATACTTGGGATATATATTTTTCACTAATGATACTTAATATAGTTGATAGTGGTTGTTTTCCTATATTTACTAAACTTTTCCCTTTATTTTTAGGATCCAAATGGAGAGACTCCGTCATCTTTATACAGAGTTGTAGCCATACTGCTGCAACATAATCTTACAGATTTGGAGGATCTATATGTCCTTGTAAGTTTCACACAAATAAAATCTGATATAAACAATCGGAAAAGTGCTAATTACTCATAGGCAGTCCAAGCCAGTATTAAAGAAAGTGAGAATTCTATCTAGATTAATGCTTATTCAATGCCCTACCAACTGAACTACCAAAAAATATTTTATAGAGCTAGAAAAAAAACCAGAGTTCATCCGGTAGAACAAAAGGTCAAGAATATCATTATTCATTAATATATCACAATATTATTATATGAACACTGACTGAAAGATAACTTTTTTCTTTTTTTTTTTCTTCTTTCCTATTTTTCTTGTCGTCTTGTACAAAATGACTAATATGGAAATGTTATACATGATTGCACATGTAACCTGTGTTGGATTGTTTGCTGTCTCAGGGAGGGAGGAAAAGATAGAATTTAGAACTCAAAACTAAAAAAAAGCCAAATTTTAAAACTTGTTTTAACATATAATTGCTGGAAGAATGAAATACTACTTTTAAAAATGTAATTGGGAAATGTTTAATAAAATAAAAAAATACAGTACAACATAGATAATGGTAATTTGTGGTTTTCTAAGTCAATATATAGCTAGTAGAGATAACATTTGTGTTTGAGTTTCAAAGCATTGCTCCTCTTCAGTTCCAAGAGGGAGAAGGCCAACTTTGCTTTTTTAAAATTTAATTTAATTTTGATTTTTTTGGTTACATTTTAAGTTTCAAACTGTCTCTCCTCTTCCCTTCCACAGAATCTGCATTTTCATGCA
This sequence comes from Vombatus ursinus, assembly GCF_900497805.2. Classification (NCBI taxonomy): domain Eukaryota; kingdom Metazoa; phylum Chordata; class Mammalia; order Diprotodontia; family Vombatidae; genus Vombatus; species Vombatus ursinus. The sequence goes on from NW_020954602.1 coordinate 8,662, forward strand.
GATTTATAAATTTATAAATATATGTGAAACCACACTATGCATACCTCAGTTTATCAGTTCTTTCTCTAGAGGTGGAAAGCATCTTCTTTCATAGGTCCTTTATAGTTGATTTTAGTTGATTATAGTTAAGTGTTTGTAGTACTCATGGTGGTTCATAATTATTCTTTGAACAACATTGCTGTTAACTGTATAGAACATTCTTTTGGTTCTGCTTACTTCACTTTTCATTATTTCATGCAAATTTCAGTGTAGAAGGCATACTTTAGCAAAGTTATTTTCTAGTATGGTGTATCAGTCTTTATGTAAGTTGTTTTCCTGATTCTGCTCTGCTAATTTGTAAAAGACTTCTAAGGTTTTTTTTAATCCCTCCTGTTATTTTTCATTAGAAAATCATATGCCATTATGTTTATGTACCATAGTTGTTAGACCAGTCCCCAACTGAGGAAATTAAGAAAGTCCTGATGTAAACATTGTTGCATAAATGGGTTCTTTCTCTCTGACTGTGTGAAAAACCATAATAACTTTTACTTCTTCCTGGAGCGGTGAGAGTGATTCACAGTTCCATAAATACACTGCCATTTTGTAAGTTGTTGTCAGGATGGTTGTTTTTTTTTAAAATACCATCTTAACTTGTTA
>NW_020954602.1:9408-10716 GCF_900497805.2 Vombatus ursinus
TTTCTTATAGCACAATAGCATTCCATCATAATCATACCACAAGTTGTTCTGGCAGTTCTCATCNTTTCTTATAGCACAATAGCATTCCATCATAATCATACCACAAGTTGTTCTGGCAGTTCTCAGTTGATGATTGTCATCTTCTCAGTTTCCAATTCTTTGCCACCACAAAAAGAGCTGTTACAAATATTTTTGTATGTATGAGTCCTTTTCCTTTTTCTTTAATTTTTTGGGGGGTTTTGGGGTGGGATTCTGACCTAATACTGGAATTGCTGGATCAAATTACAGTTTTATAGTTCTTTGGGCATAGTTCCCAGTTGTTTTCCAGAATGATTGAATCCTTTCTCAACTCTACCAACAATGCATTAGTATCCCAGTTTTGCCACATCACCTCCAGCAATTTGTCATTTTTTTTTCTGTCATAATAGCCAATATGATCGATATAAGGTGGTACCTCAAGAGTTGTTTTAATTTGTACTTCCTTAATCAGTAGCAATTTAGAACGTTTTTTCATGATTATAGATAACTTTTATTTGATTTCTTCTGAAAACTGCCCCCTTTAACCATTTATACATTGGGGAATGGCTCTTATTTTTATGAATTTGAGAAGTCAAATATTTGAGAGGTAAGGTTTTTAATCTGAAAAAACTTGATGAAAATTTCTCGGAATGGAGGGTTTTAGCTGGCAGTTTCTGGTTTCTTCCTTTTTTTGAAAATTAGGAGATTTGCTTTTCTCCAGTCTTGTAATACCTTTTCTCATGGTCAGTTACAGGGCCATTGTCTTATCAAACATGCTTGCCAGTTCTTTGAGGACCTTACAATGTAGAGACAGGTGTCTTAAGTTCATGTAGGGCAACTAGATATTACTTCATTTCATCCCTAGTTATCAAGAAATTATTGTTTCTCATGAAGGAAATAATCTGTAAGTAGAGTATTTTTTTTTACCTTCCACTCAGGCTTAATATCTGAAGTTCTGCCTTTGGGACTTATCCTGTCTGATGTGATTTTTTGTGATTTTCATTTGATGATTATGGAAGACTGTATTTTCTGACCATTTTAACTTAGCACATACTCCTTTTGGCTTTGTCTAAGCCCTGTCTAAATAAGCAAGACTGAGAAACAAATCATACAGGACTCTAGTATTCAAGAAGTAAAATAGACATAGAAAGGGAGGGAGGAAGGAAAAAGAAGAGGAAGCATTTATGAAGTGCTTACTCTGGGCCACGCACAAGTAAGAAAGCTAGGTATTCTCTTCTCTGGGGAAGCTAGTTGTCATCGTAGTTCATCAAGCACTGGACCTGGAGTCAG
>NW_020954602.1:10746-14027 GCF_900497805.2 Vombatus ursinus
CTCCAGTATCTTTGCCAAGAAAACCTCAAATGGGGTCACGAAGAGTTGGACTGAAAAACAGCATATGAAATTTCAAGGGTGAGTCAAGACAACCTGTATTCTGTGCCTAACACTATCATATTTCCCATGGTTTTTTAAATATAGAGAGTGATTCAGGAATCGTATGTCAGTTAACAAAATCAGATTGATTTCTGATGTTTGACAGTTTAATAGTACCTAAGACATTGTTGTTAAGAACTTTAATTTTTTAATTTTTTCAGTCTTTTTGCTGAGAAGTCAGTGGCAGCATTACTTGTAGAGGAAATTGAGAATTTATTTGCTGTTCCTACTTAACATGTAATTGCATTTGGAAAATATGTAATTAACTATTTTATGTAATTTTTGTTGTTCAGTTGTGTTTGACTCTTTGTGTCCCTGCTTGGGCTTTTCTTAGCTAAGGTACTTGAGTGGTTTGCCATTTACGTTCATTTTACAAATGAAGAAACTGAGGCAAATAGGATTAAGTGAGATGCCTAGGTTCACACAGCTAGTTTAAGTGTCTGAGACCAGATTTGCACTCACTCTTTTCACTCACCCGGTAGATGTGCCACAATTTAATAAATTCTTATTTTTAGCTTCTTCCAGTAGAAAATGCTATTTTCTTTTGTGAAGTGTTTGGTCTGAGGCTGGATTTGAACTCAGTTCCTCCTGATTTCAGGGCCAGTGCTCCATCCACTGTGCCACCTAGCTGCCCCAGATAATGCTGTTGTTGAAGAACATACATAAGAGATTGTGGAATCTGCAGATAGTTTCAAAATCTGCCGTGCTTGTATTTTTCCTTGAGAAGCCTGTTGAAAAAGAGAAAGAAAAAGAAATAGTAAAAAAGATATTGCTATGATAGAAATGTTACTTTCATTTCATTATGACTGAAATCCTTGAAGATATGTACCTCATCTCAGATTTTTCAGTCCTAATATGTAGAGATAATGTTCAATACATTCTTAAATAATAATTTGGACAAAATTGACTAAACATGATTCATGATTTCGGTGAAATGCAGTTTCTAATAATTGAGTTTCTCTTTATCACAAAAGTTAGCAATATGCTTTGTCATAAGGCTAGTTTTGTTAATTATGACAAAACTTTAACCCTCAATTGCTAGGGGGTGCTGCAGTTTACATAATGCTGGACCTGGAGTCAGAAATACGTGAGTTCCAGTGAGCCTTAGACACTTAGCTGTTTTTATCATCTGTTTGTCCTGTTTCCTCAACTTTAACACGGGGATAAAAGTAGCAACTATCTTATAGGGTTGTTGTGAGGAACAAATTGAAAGAATTGAAAAGTATGCATAGTGGGTGCTGTATAAATGTTATAAAATAATCATAATAATAGTAATAACAATAATTATTGTTATTTAGAATGGGAACAGTTTCATTTTTGTTTGCTGGGAAAGGTTTATTTATATCATGACTTTTCTTTTAGCCACATGATAACCAGAAACTTGGTTTATTGGAAGCATTGTTGAAGATTGGTGATTGGCAGCATGCCCAGGATATTATGGATCAGATGCCTCTCTTTTATGCCACTACACAGAAAGCAATAGCTTTTGCCCTTTGTCAGCTTATACATGTAACTATTGAACCTTTATACAGAAGGTAAGTTAAGATCCGCTGTGTTAGTTATATGTAAAATAGCAATTTAGAGGTGTAAAAAAATCGTTTATCATATTGCCTGAGACCATATGTTTATTTTATTTTATTTCATGTCATTTTTACAGTTACATTTACACTTAAGTAAGGGTGATAATTTTTTTTACTGGTGCCTTTATGTTTTAAAATTTCTATTCTATCTAAAATTCTGAACTTAGTAACATTAGTTAAAATAAGCACTTCTATGGACTATAAGATGGAAACAAAAGAATGAAACTGATAGTCTGTTCCTTTTTTTAACTATATAATAACCACATAATATTTTAAAAACTGTTCTGCTAGTTGTTTGACTCCTACTTTTTTTTGTGTTTTTTTTTATTTCTGCAATGTTTAGGTGACTCTTTTCTCACCCTTTTTCTTTATTTGCAACTCTAGTCTTAGATGCTCTTTGCTTCTTCAGTCTGTTGATTGAACAAGCATTTATCGAGATACTAGGAACAGAACTACAAGGAAAAAAGACTGTTCTTCCCTCTTTCTAATGGAGATAATACTTAAAAAAGTGGGTGTAGGTTTGGGTGTATGGGTGGGTGGGAAGCTATTCATGATGACCTTTAAAGGCAGACAGATCTTTTGGTGTGAGAAGGCTTCTAAGGTAGAGTGGAGAAGTCAGTAGGATAGCTGAGTAAAGGAATAAGCACAGCTACTTTATCAAAATATTCTTCAGATTCTTCATCAGTCTATAGAAGCCTTCCCATCTCCAGAACCATCAGCTTCATCATTTCTTATAGTACAATCATATGTTCACATATGATAACTTGCTAAGGCTGTTCTGTGATTGACGAGCATCCCCTCAGTTTCTAGTTCTTTGCCACTACAAAAATAGCTGCTGTAAGTATTTCTGTATATATTGAACCTTTTCTTCCTTCCTTCTCTTGAGAGAGGTAATAGTTGTATTATTTAGCAGCAATTTAGTTCTAAATTGCTTTCCAGAGTGGTTGGACTAGTTCAGAGCTCCATAAGCAGTGTACCTGTTTTCTCATAGCCTTGCCAGCATTTGTCATTTTCCTTTTTTATCATCATAGCCAATCTGATGGGTATATGCTTGTTTTAATTAGCAATTCTCCAATTACTAGTGAGTTAGACTATTATTTCATATTTCTGTTAATAACTTGGATTTATTGCTCTGAAAATTACCTCTTCATATCATTTGACCATTTTTCTGTTGATTTTAACCTTTCTCTTCTGTGTCTTTTACTGCTTATACTTGGTTTGTTACAGTAGCCTTTTGGCTTCTTTGCCCCAAGTAGCTTCCCATTTCAGTATATCCCATCACTCCTAGATACTAATACTTTCCTTTATCTTTGTTTAGTTTATAAATATTTTGTTGGTACTTATACATGCACATTTTCTCCTAGTATGGAATGTAAACTCCTGGACAGCATTTTTATCTTTCTTAATCTCGTATTCTAGCAAATTTCTGGCAATACATAGTTTTAATACTATGTGTTTCAATAAATGCTTTTCAGTCAGTTGCCTGATTTAATAATAGCTACTAATTATGTAGTACTTTAAGGATTGCATAATTTTTTTAACTTTTCCCCCTTGCCTGTATAGTATTGGTATCTATATACCTTATAGTCATTAACTACCAAT
>NW_020954602.1:14045-15083 GCF_900497805.2 Vombatus ursinus
TAATAATAATAATAATAATTGTATTGATGATAGCTCTTTGTTTTTTCTTTTTATAAATTCTTACCTTGAACATAGCAGTCTGAGATTGCCAGCACAGCATGATATTATTATATATGAGATAACTAAAGATTTTCTTCTCATATCTTTTAGACTTGGAACACCTGTTGGTATTAAAGGAAGACCTGTTCTTTTTTTGGAAAACAAAAGAGCACCAAAGCAAGTAGAGAGCTTTGAAGACTTAAGAGAAGAAGTATTCAGTATGCTTTCTCATCTTGGTCCTAATCTGTCTCATGATGCTATCTTATTTGCAAAAGTGGTACGCTTAGGAAAAGCATTTATGAAGGAGGTAAGCACAATTTATGTTCCACTCCACACAGTTCCACACAAATTTTTATAATCATTGGAGTGTTTATTATTTATAGTTAGATTGATTGAGAAATGCAAAAATGAATGCTTTGAGTTATCTCTTATTTCATCTAGGCCTTAGTAAATAGTAGCAGTTTTCTTTGGTTGCATTTGGATCCCCAGCACCAAACCATTGGCATATTGTAGAAATTCCCTTCAAGTCTTTCCTCTCTTAAATAAGTCATTGTATTATATTCTTTAAAAAATCATAAAAATTTGTTACTGATTTTTCTTTTATAATCTTCTTTCCCACTATGTCTCTCTCCCCACTCTCCCACCCTGGAAGCCATCCCTTATAATAAAGAATTTAAATAATAGTTTGACAATCAAGTCTAAGAACGTATATAATATTTCCTTTTATGATACTCCACACTTACAAAAGGGAAGATTCTTTATTTCTTTCTAAGAGTCTGAACTTGTTCATTTAATTTAGTTTAGTTTTATTTGGTTTTGATTCGATTTGATTTGATTTTTTGCTTTTAGACTGTTGTAGTAATTCTCTGTATTTATTTGGTATAGTTTATATCTTTCTGATGATTCTATGTTCTTCATAGTTTCCTTTATTAGATTATGTAATGTTCTATGACATTCCTATAACACAATTTATATAGATGTTTTGCAGTCATCAGGCAT
>NW_020954602.1:15177-15623 GCF_900497805.2 Vombatus ursinus
CTCATGATCCTAGCCAATTACTTGAGTTTTAAACTCTTTGTTAAGGCAGGGATTTGCTTCCAGTGTGGAGAATGTACTATCCCAAGCTTCGGGGGGTTTGTGCAGCTGTTTTCAGAGACACTTCTAGGGACCTGTAAATTTTCAGTTTTTCTGAGGTGCTATGATCAAAGGCGAGGTGTTTACTCCTTTCCTGGCCTGTGCTCTATTCTGTGAGTGACCACAAGCACTGTTTCCTGTCTTAGAACTGTGAGGAGGGTTTCCTCTCCACAGCCATTGCAAGCTCCACCACGCCAGTGTTCCTTCTCACCCCTGGACCGCCACCCAGAACTGTGACCCAGATCCAAGCACGGGCTAAGCAAGAGAATTCTGTACCAGCAGAGAGATCCCTGCAATCCCCCCTCTGATCAGCCACTTGATTCCCCTCAGTCTGTGGGCTGGAAGCTCTG
>NW_020954602.1:15633-16942 GCF_900497805.2 Vombatus ursinus
TGTGTGTGCCTGTGTGTGCATATTTTTTGTGGGGGAGATTGGCTGTCCCTGTCTTATTGAGGCTGGTTGTACAATAGTTACTAATAGGTCTAGTTTCATTACTGATTGAAATAGAAACTTTGACATGTTTTGTTTCCAACCTCATTCCCCTGATTGATTCAGCTTGCTGTAGTTTAGAACTTCAGAGTTCAAGCCATCTATCAATCTTAGCTTCCTTAAGTAGTCATGGGCAACTGTATATAGTCAAGCTTTTACTGATATTTTAAAGAATAATAGTTTCTTTATTTCCACATATTAAATGTGTCTAAATTAATTTTTCCCTTCCTAGGAAATTTTATTTAGTTGTTTGCTTAGTATTACTGACCAGGTCCTTCTTCCATCTCTTACTTTGATGGACTGCAATGCTTGTATGTCTGAAGAACTTTGGGGAATGTTCAAAACATTTCCGTATCAGTATAGGTAAATATCAAAATATGTATTTTTTCTGCTTTTAAATTTATTTTTACATTTCAGGTTTTGTATGCAATATTATGTTCATTATGATTCTTTATCTTTTTAAGGTATCGTTTATATGGCCAGTGGAAGAATGAAACTTATAATAATCATCCACATTTAATAAAAGCTAAAGCCCAAACAATTGATAGAGCCAAATATATTTTGAAGTAAGTGGTTGCCTATTTTGTTATATAATTTGAAGTAAAGTAAGAATTAGTGTGAAAATTTAGGTTTTCTTCCAGTTCGCTTCGTGTCATCTTTAAAGATGAGAAGTTCTTTGAATTGTGCTAAAAGATGATACAGATGTAAAGTATTTAATTAAGTAACATCCTGTCAAAATAATCTGAAAAATTCTTTTTGTGACTTATACGTATTTGTATGGGGCCGTATGTGTATGCATGGAGAGAAGTAGTATATATGTTTATAAATTATTAAAATAACATAAGGGCAGTCAATTTGTAAAAAAAAAAAAAAAGAAAGTCCTATTTGTGAAACTCACTTATTTGTGAGTATGGGGAAAGTTAGCATATATGTTTACAGAGAATTTTAAAAATTGTTTAAGGACAATAGTAGTGGACACCATTTATGAAACTGAAAGCTATATACCTCAAATATCCAAACTTTTTCCATAAAGAGAGATGAGAAAATGCATATCTTGTTTGAAAAGGCGTAGCACTGTGGGTATAGAATATGCATTTTAAGAATTGGTTGAAGTGCTTCTGTGGGTAGGAAAATGATGTGGAAATGGTAGCTACCAGGAAATTTAAAAAAGAAAAAGTACACAAAAATCGAATCTTAGAGAATTATAAAAAAA
>NW_020954602.1:16975-17742 GCF_900497805.2 Vombatus ursinus
ATAGCTACCAGGAAATTTAAAAAAGAAAAAGCACACAAAAATTGAATCTTAGAGAATTATAAAAAAAATTAGATACCTTTCTCACTAATGTTTAATGTTTATAAACCTTATATATCTTACATAGATCTTCAAGTTTAAGAAGAAAGAAATAAAATATTTCTCAAAAAATAATATAGTAAAATATAGTGTTGGGCTGAAATCCTAGCTTTACTACTTTTTATTTACCCTTTCTGATACTCATTTTCTTAATTGATTAAAGGAAGTAATTGAGATAGATATCCACTAAAATGCCTAGATCAATGTCTGTATTCTCTAAATCCTAATCTTTTTTGGAGAGTCAGACTTATGAGGTAACAAAATCTTTTAATTTTTTTAAGGGTTTAATTATGTTCCAAGAACTTGTTCTAAGGGCAAGCTAAGTATACAAAGGAAAAAGGGAAAAATGGTTTTTACTCTGATATTCCAATGTCTCCTACCTTACTATGATTCTGAATTGGCACAGGAACTTTATTCTGAAAGAATTTGGTGCCTGCTTTGTTACATTTAAAATAAAAAGTGTATTAAAAATATATTAAATAGTATAAAATTAATTATAATTAATAATATAAATAATATTAATATATTAAAAATATATTAAAATAAAAAAATTGGTTAGCAAAATATACCCATATAAAATTAAAAATCACGCTTAGAATTTAAAATCATGAGAACAAAAGATGTGTCAGTTTATTTAAAGTAAATAGTTAAAAAGTAAATTTGATCTCTTG
>NW_020954602.1:17808-17909 GCF_900497805.2 Vombatus ursinus
ATGTTTAAAAATAAACAAAAATAATGAAACTCATATATCTTTTTTTTTTTCCCTAGGCGTCTTACAAAGGAAGATGTCAAGCCCTCTGGAAGATGGATTGG
>NW_020954602.1:18018-20406 GCF_900497805.2 Vombatus ursinus
GTGTTTAAAAATAAACAAAAATAATGAAACTCATATATCTTTTTTTTTTCCCTAGGCGTCTTACAAAGGAAGATGTCAAGCCCTCTGGAAGATGGATTGGGAAGCTGAGCCACTGCAACCCAACTATTTTGTTTGATTATGTAGGTTTCGAGATTTACATAAAGTTACATGAATTTTGAAACAAAATTTTACTGTGTCAGCTGGGTAGGCAAGAATCTGGAGTCAGAAAGACTTCTCTTCCTGAGTTCAAATGTGGCCTTAGACACTTATTTGCTGTGTGACCCTGTGTAAGTCCCTTAGTCTTATTTGCCTCAGTTTCCTCATCTGTAAAATGAGCTGGAGAATGAAATGGCAAACCACTGAAAAACAACTCAGCAACAGCTGATAAACAAGGACAGAAATGGCCTGTTTTTTACATTATCATGCTATGAATAGTCCTAATACAAAACATTTTTGTTTGATGTTTTTGATTTAAAATAATTTTAAAGGCTTAATGTTAGAGTATGTAGTACTTTTAAGGAAAAAATGAGATCTTTGATTACGTTGAAAATACAGCATTTATTTTTGTATCAAAAAGTGCTTTATAGAATTTGTATCTGCTGAGCTTTCTGTTTTATTTAATCTAGTTTTTGTTAAGAAAGTTAAGCAGTTTCAGATTTAATTGGAAATTCATCTACTTCAAAACTTTAAAAAGTCTGTGGGAGAAATGTAAAGTTCCAATTTAAAAATATATTTAAAGTAATTTAAAGTTTGAAAATACCTTATGTCTTTATTCAGATGGCATATTGATACATGTCAGATTTTGTGTCAGGTAGCTGGCTTCAAAATTAATTGTTGTTTTTTTTGTGATTTCATATCTTTCAGATTTTATTACAAATACAAAAATATGACAACTTAATTACACCAGTAGTTGATTCATTGAAATATCTCACTTCTTTGAATTATGATGTTTTGGCATGTATCCTTTCATTTCAAAAAAGAGATGCTTCTATGCAACAGTAAACTAAACATAAGAAAAATATAAAAATACTGTGGAAAACGTATTTTTCTCTTTAAAATGAATTGTGTTTGTACACAAAATAATTGCATCATTCTTAAATAGGTCTCTATGGAACAATTAACATATATGAAGATAACAGAAAGTTCTCAACTGTAGCTGGAGTCCAGAAAATTGTAGTAGGCCTGTGATATTGGGTTGAATTTAATAAAATTTATAATTATATTTGTTATAATTTATAATAATATTACAATTTGTGATAGTAACATCTTCCATGGGTTAAAAATTTGACTTAGCAAATGTTTATAATGTGGGACGAGGCAGTGTGTAGAATTTTTTTATACACTTCTAAAAGTCATTGCTGTGTAATGGGCATTTGTGATTTCACATACGATCTTCTTTTTGTGTCTTGTCTGATGATATNCAGGGTTTCCTCTAGGGGGAGGTATATAACTAAAGGTGGATATTTACTTCTTATGCTTCTGATTTCTCTGCCAAAGAGAATAGGTTTTATGCTGTAAATTTCAATAAAATTATAGCTAAAAAGGATTTAAAAACCAATATACGTAAAGAAAGAGTAAGAGATCATGTAATGATTGATGAATTCAAATCACCTCACCTCCTTAAGTGCTGCTTTGAATATCAAAAGAATTGGTTGATGTGCCTACTCAATCACTTTTGGTTAGTAATACTTGAAAAATTATGAAAAATTGAATAGTACCACAAATTGGAGAAGGGTAGAACTCTTGAATTTCAAAGAATGGAAAAGAATATTTCTTTAAAGAGATAGTTATAATTAGCTAGATAGAAGACCTGAGTTTAGATGTGACCTTGGACACTTACTGAACAAAAACAATAATGACAACAACTTAGCATTACATATGCTATGTTCCAGTTACTGTACTTTACAGTTATTATCTCACTTGATACTTCCAAAAAACCCAAGGACAGCATTATCTCTATTTTATAGGTGAACAAACTAAGGTAGACAGATTAAGACTTATCTGGGGTAACATAGCTAGGATGTACCTGAGGCATAATTTGAACTTCTTCCAGACTCTTCCAGACACCAGGCCTGGTGCTTTTTGCTGAGATCTTTGGGTTTATCCAGCACTAGATCTTGGTGTTCTTTTGCTTCTGTCTGTTGTTTTCCTAATTTGTTCAGCCTCTTTAGCTAACCATATATATTAAGTATTACGTATATATATTGATCTGGCAACTAGGTGGATAAAATCAGGGAGTTTGGAGTCGGGAAGACTCATTTTGTGATTCTTTACCTTTCTTACCTTTCTACTGAATTTCCATATTAATTAAACAAATGAATATCACCTTTGATGATGGTGATGGACTATCCCTTTCAGTTAAGAATTTCACCTTTTCTTTTTTGAAAA
>NW_020954602.1:20459-20722 GCF_900497805.2 Vombatus ursinus
ATACTCAAATGTTTTCCTTTTTAACTTCTGATGTCAGTCAATAAATGATGCGTTCCAGCACCTGTACTTTGCTCTCAGAGGTTGAGATCTAATAGGAAAAGAAAATACATAAAAAAGAAACTGAAAATGGGNGTACTCAAATGTTTTCCTTTTTACCTTCTGATGTCAGTCAATAAATGATACGTTCCAGAACCTGTACTTCGCTCTCAGAGGTTGAGATCTAATAGGAAAAGAAAATACATAAAAAAGAAACTGAAAATGGG
>NW_020954602.1:20760-22912 GCF_900497805.2 Vombatus ursinus
TGGGAGGGGTTAGAGAAGGGCAATGGAAGAGAAAGAGAGGGTACTTTTTAAGACCCCAGGGGAAGGGGATGATCTTATGGGGATGATGAAATTGCAGATGAAACAGTGGGGAAACAGTGAGATGTCTGCTTGCAGTATATTGCCAATCAAAAAAAAAAGCCTTCATCCTTGTGCTAAGGTTAAATGGTCTCTATGGTGGGTGATTGATAAAATGATGAGCTTGGAATCAGGAAAAAACCAAGTTTGAATCATGTTAGCTGTGAGTAAGCAATCCCTTTAACTTTTCTCTGTCTCAGTTTCTTTCTTAAACGTAATGATAGTATCTATTCAGAGGGTTATTGGAAGAATTAGATAAGTACTTTGCAAACTGGAAAGTGCAATGTAAATGCTAGCTTTTATTGTGATTATAATTTTTATTATTAGATGAGGATTAGTATAAAATGAAAAATGTATTTGAGGAACTACTAAAATCTGAAGAGGAGAAAGTTGACCTAAAGGTCATTGAGAATCTTCAATGAATCCAAAAGTCACACCTTATTAAAATTTTTTTTTCAAAAGCATTAATAGTTATTTAATAGTTTAACTTAGAAAAGGAGGACATTCTGATATTGAAATAGAAACTATTATTGCCAAAGCTAAAAATGCAGTTTTATTAAATTAGTAAGGGGAGGGTGCTGTTGATAGTTCCCTTCTAACTGTAATTTAAGTTGGTTTATTTTTGGTATATTTCTTTTTATTTTGAGGTGTTTATAATGGGAACTGTTCTGAGAACTATGCTACTCTTTTGGGAAGTACTGTAATCCATCTGCCTTTGCTAAAGTTTCAAGATAAGTTTTTTTTTCTTAATTTTGTAAAAGATTGTATTATTGAAGCTCTGGCTAATCCAGAGAAGGAGAGAATGAAACATGATGATACAACCATTTCAAGCTGGCTTCAAAGTGAGTGTTTTATTGTCTGTATCACATTATCCATGACAGACTTTATTTTGAGCGAATATTTTTGAATTCTTTCTAATACTGTGCTTCCTGAAGATTTTAAGTTTCTTTTTATTTTCATATAACACAGGTCTTGCTTGTTTCTGTGGTGCAGTTTTCCTCAAATACCCAATTGAACTTGCTGGCCTTCTGCAGTATGTGGCCAATCAGCTAAAGGCAGGAAAAAGGTAGGTTTGTGAAGGTTTTAGGTTTTAATCCGTACCTATTTTAATAACATGTAGATAACAAATAATTTAGTTCTTTTATTATGATTTTGCTTCTAACCTTACATTTCAAAATGGTACTGAATTTAGATTTTGTAGTTGTGATTTTCTTTGTTTTTGAGTATTTTTAAACAAATTCTAATGATTTTTATAGTATTTAACCTTGATATCTGGATTAGAATAACAAAACTTCAGAGAGGGAAGCGAACCACAAATTCCAACTAATGAATCCTATCCAACTAAATGCCTTATCTAGCATCACTGACAGTAAATTTTTAGAAATTTTTTTTAGTGATGGGAAACTTCTACTTTGAGTCAGCTTTTAATTAGTAAATGTTACTCAAACTGTGTCCTTTACTAGTGACTAATAGTTGTAGGAACACACTGATAGTTTATGAACAATAAAGCTAATTTAAGTGCTTAAATCTTCAAAAATTGTTGTTAAGTCAGCTCTCTTGCCCTTACCAAGTCTTATTCTGAGATGACAGAGATCTAGTGTGAAATAGAAACATGAGCTACTATTTATTTATTTATCCTCTTTGAGTTTTAGTTTCTTGAATTATAAATTGTAAAAATGGAACTATTATCATCGTGTTTAATTCAGTGTGAAGCAGTACTTCAATGTAAAATACTTTGAACATTTTAGAATGTTATTTACATGTTAGTTTTTGTGATCATTGTCATTATTTTCCTTTGGTGAAACATTCTCAGATCCTTCAAATGATTCTTATAGTTATGGAGGGTGGAGTCCAGTGACATAATAGGTATTTTCCCTGTAACCTGTGCTTCTCTTAATGTAGCCTTAGATTTCATTTCATTTTTTTTTTTTTTTTGGACTCCTTTGTTGACTTTTATCCATATCATCTTTATCTCCTGGGTTCTGTCCTGNGAAATTTTTTGGACTCCTTTGTTGACTTTTATCCATATCATCTTTATCTCCTGGGTTCTGTCCTG
>NW_020954602.1:22993-24243 GCF_900497805.2 Vombatus ursinus
GGCCCTTTTTTCTTCTGCTTTCATGTTCTCTGTCTTGCATAAGGTCTTTAGGGGATGTGACATCCCCATACAGAGTAATCCATTAGTTAATATTTATTAGGCACCTTCTGTGTACCCTCAGGCATTGTGCAAGACACTGGATATTTAAGCATAGAATGAATAGACCCTTAGTTGTAATGAGTTAACATTCTTATTGGGGAGGCAAAATGACATATGAAATATATCAATATATCAAAATACATAAAAATAAAATTAATAAGTATAATTATATAGAGAGTAATCAAAGTCAGGGTGGTTTGGAAGGGAAGCTAAAAATAAAATGGTGCCTTTCTACATCTTAAAGGAAGAGAAAATACTTTGTGAGGTTGAGGTTAGGAGGGGGTACATTTCAGGCTTTTGGTTTTGCTGGTAAAAAGGTATAGAAATCAGAGATGGATTAGGTGAAGAACAGAGAAAAGGCCAATTTGGCTATATCAAAGAGTTTAGGAGAGCATTCTCTCTCATCAGATGCTTTCAGCAAAGGCAAAAGGTTAAGAGTTGGGAAGAGAGACCAGTGCCACTTTTAGTCTCTCAAAGAGGCTGCTATTCACTTAGTATGGAATTGCCGTATATGAAACATGCAAAAGCCCCTTATTCAAGCCCATATGCGTAGGCTTATTGGCTCCTCACCCTGCTATTTTATTTTATTATATCTTTAGCCTTAAGCAGTCCTCTTTCTAATATGTTACAGAGAGGCAACATGTGTATAACACGTTTACAAAGCAGATGAAAAATAACTTTACAGGAGAAGGCATTAATAACTGGGGGAAGGAAGGAGTGGATGTACAGACCAGGCCGTTTATAGAAATTAATATTTGAAATGAGTCGTGAAAGGATTCTAAAAGAGGGAAATGAAGAGGGAAAGAATTCCAAACAGTGGAGAGAGTTAATGTAAAGGCATAGAGATGAGAAATGAATTGTGTGACGACCAGCAAGCAGACCAAAATGGCTGAAAAATAGAACTCCTAGAGAGGAATAATTTGTTTTTAGTAAATTAAATATATTAAGTTTATATTTAGAGTAATAGTGAGTCTCTAGGGTTTATTTACTAGGTCATTGGTATCAAGTTCAAATTTAAATGGGACCACTAAATCACAGAAAGATTTTTGACGGCAATATAATGACTTAGTTTTAAAGTGTAATATTATTTTTCATTGTACTTTTATTTACTTTTAGTTAAATATTTCCTAATTGCATTTTAATCTGATTCA
>NW_020954602.1:24280-24511 GCF_900497805.2 Vombatus ursinus
AGCAGCACTTGGGTTGTGTGTTTAACACCTCTGGTATTGGTGAAGGGTAATGACAGTCTCAAGTGGATGCTGGATGTTGGAGTAGGATCAGCAAATTTATCCAAGAAATATAATANGGCAGCACTTGGGTTGTGTATTTAACACCTCTGGTATTGGTGAAGGGTAATGAGAGTCTCAAGTGGATGCTGGATGTTGGAGTAGGATCAGCAAATTTATCCAAGAAATATAATA
>NW_020954602.1:24547-35280 GCF_900497805.2 Vombatus ursinus
GGGGTGAATGAGGAAAGTTGATTTTTCAAACTTGGATTTCTAGAAGATTTGTCTTCTATCATCTTCCCTTTCCTTGAGAAGGGACAAAAGGTTGCAGTTTCTGTGAGATAGAAAGGAGCTTTGAATATATCTTAATTTAGGGTAGAAATTTGCTACCTTGTAAGAGTTAAGAGATAGGCATCTCTCAGTTAAGTGTTTGCTCTTTTCAGCCACTGTTAGTTATTATGTATATAAATGCAAGGGAATGAAATAAACTCCTGCTTTCAAGAAAATAACATAGAAATGTATACAGCATAAATAGAAAGTAAATATAAGTTAATTTTATGTCAGGTCTTTAGACTTAGTTGTAGAAGCTCTTGACTTCTTAATCACTATAATATTACATGTTATTTTTATTTTCTTGAAAGTAGGAATTTATTTCATTCTTTGTATTTATTTACACAATAATTAAAAGTTCCTGAACAGAGGAAATACTAAGAGATGTTTATTCCTTTTCTTGGTGTTCTTGTATATATTTACCACTAAAAAAGTTTTTTGATTGAAACATACAACATTTTAAACGACTGTGCTTCAGTGGATCTGTGATTTCATTAATGTGTGACAACAACCCATGTATACATTATCTCAGTTACCTTGATCATTGTCTTTTTTTAGCCCTTGTCATATTCATGCTGGAAAATGCTCTAATTATAATGGAACCTAAGGCTCTATCCTAAATCTTTTTCTCTCTCTACTTGATTGAGGTCAGTACAGCATCTTCAGATTATCTTTATTTTCTCAGTGCAGATGACTGTGATACAGTTGGCCCTGTGCGGAGCTTTAATTGTTCATCTTCAACTGAACATATCCAAATTAGGACTTACTGGTTTTTCCTAAAAACCTTTCCTCTTCTGTAGGTACCATAATCATTCTCGTCATACATATTTGAAAATAGAGTATTCGCAATTCCTCATTATTACTTGGCTGTCTGACATAAAATATCGTGTTTATCTCTTTTGAAAAGATCTCTTTCATATCCCTTTCTTCTCCCCAGTCAGAGAACTACCAGTTTAAGTCCACTTTTCATTTGGAGTTGGTTCCTAATTAGTCTTCCTGTTTTCCATGGTATTAACCTGACCTTCCTCATCACCATTAGCAACAGCTACTGACCAACTGTCAAAACGGCACAGGAATCCTTCAATTAGCAGACTAATAGTTTGCCTCTGGCTTTTATAGACATTATCTCACGTTGCAGCTTCTGTGAAAAGGGAGCCAGCCCCATATAGTAATTGTTAACTTTGTTCACTGTCAAATTATGATGGTGAAAGCCTAGTACCGTGAAATCAAGAGCTCTTGGAATGGTGATGCTTTCAGCCCATTGCCCTCAGTCAGAGTGATTGAAGACCCAGAAGGGAGAGTTCTTGTTACCAAAGTCCTTGGCCCTATCAAATGTTTTGACATCAAAATTTGATAAGATTTTGTAAGTAGAAATGACATTAAAGAAGAGAAATTGTCACTTGCTTTGATCTTGCACACTAAATTGCATACCCTCCCTCTGACTTGTGGTGTTTTGTAAACTCCATTAGAGAGTGGGAACTATGTTACTTTAATATGTGTCCTCAGTGCTTAGTACTGTGCTTCATTGATTTGCATTTAATGGAACTGTGTGATCTGGTTTTGGACTGCTTGTCTAGCTTCATTATATAACTGCCCATTATGTAATCTAGCTAAAATGGATTTTTTGCTTTTCCCTTTCTCTCTCTCTTTATAGAGGTTTTCCATAGGATTGTAGAACTAGAGTACCTTTCAAACTCAGTTTAATTCTCACTTTCCCCCTCTGAAACCTCCAAAAGCTGTTTGTGTCTCGCTTTCCAAAAAATTTACTTTGTATTTACGTTAGGTATGTAATATTATACTGATACATGCTGTTGTTGCCTCCTTTTTTGGAATGTAAGGTCATTGTGGACAAAAATGATTCCACTTTTTTCTTTGTAGTCCCAAAGTTTAGCATAATGCAAAATACGTAGTAAGTTCTTAAAGGTACTTGCTGCTTTCTTACTTGGTCTTTCCCTTTTAGATCTTTACCTATCCTTCCTTAAACTGCCCTTTTTCTCTTTCCTTGTTGGACATACTCATATCAATCTATATTGTTGTATTAATCTATATTATCATATTAATAGTCAGAGGAGAGAAGAGAATAATAAAGAGGTAGAGAACTGAAATGTAGAGAAAATGAAAATAAAAAAATGGATGAAATATGCATATTTATCCCAAGAACCATTATGCTTTTTGGATCATTCGATTTATGCAATTTTATCTTCTTGTGGCAGAAACCAGCTAATTGTGGTACTTTTTCTCAGGCTCTGCTTTACCCTTTCTTCTTGCCCTTAGATAGTTCAGTACCTCAAAAGTTTGCATAATGTCATTTTTTTTTACTCATATAAGCTAATTACTAATGGGGAAATCTTGCGAATAACCAGTCCCTCAAATCAGTTGCTCTTCCTGAAATGTTTGCCCTGATAGAATTTCCAGAATTTTTCTGTTAGGAACTCCATCATTTTTCTTGGTGCCAGCATTTGTAACCTTAGCCCGTCCTTGATTATTCTTTTTTTCCCCTTGATGCCCTCTCTCTCATAACCAGTTGTCAGATCTCATCAATTCTAATTCCACTTCTCCTTTGGACTTTGCATTTGTGGGATTGCTATCCTAGTTTAGCCCTTTATCAATCCTCATCTGGACTATGATAATAGACTTTTCCCAATTTTAGTGCTTTCTTTCTCAAATCTATACTTCATGTAGCTGCTAAATTAATACTTCTGAGTGCCAAGTTTAACCATGGCACTCCCTAACCAACTATACTTGTATGATTTGTATTATAAAATACTAATTCCTTATCTTTATAGCATGGCTTCTTTTTACTCCTTCAACTTCTGTTTCCTTCATTACAGCATTCTGCCTTGAGTACCAGTCAAATTAACCAGCTAGCTAATAAACAAGCTTAGCGTTCTTTCTCCTGTTTTCATGCCTTCGCAAATTCTGTCCCTCGTGGCTGGAATATTCTCTTTCCTCACCAAACTGCTTAGAAATTAAGGTGATGATAGCACAGTGATAGAGTTCCAGTCCTGGAGTCAGAAAGACTCAACTTTGTCAAGGTCAAATCTGTCTTCAGACTAGTTGTGTGACCGTAGGCACGTCACGTAACTCTGTTTGCCTCAGTTTCCTCATCTGTATAATGACCTAGAGAAAGAAATGACTCCAGTATCTTTGTAAAGAAAATACCAAGGGGCAGCTAGGTGGCACAGGGAATAGAGCTGTGGCGTTGGAGTCAGGAGGACTTGAATTCAAATCCAGCCTCAGACACTTAACACTTACTAACTGTGTGACTTTGGGCATGTCACTTTAACCCCGATCGCCTAAGCAAAAAGAAAAAAAAAACAAAACAAAATCCCAAATAGGATAGTGAAGAATTGGACGTAATTGAAATAACTGAAAAATAAACACTTTCCATGTGAAGACTTTCGTTTTTCACTTAATATTCTATAAAGGCATCAAAATGCCTTGTATCATATTACAATAATTTAANTGTAATTGAAATAACTGAAAAATAAACACTTTCCATGTGAAGACTTTCCTTTTTCACTTAATATTCTATAAAGGCATCAAAATGCCTTGTATCATATTACAATAATTTAAGGGTTTTGAAGGCAAGGAATATTTAAAAAAGAAACTTAACCTTTGGGCCTTGTATAATTAGGTGCTTATCCTGTTAAAAAACACAAGTCTAGAAAGTAGGTATATTGATTTTTTCAAAGAAATTCACAGAAAATGATAAAAATATTGCCATTAGTGTTATGTAACTTTTATTATTTGTACGCTGGATATAATTTTCTATCGTTTTGAACAAATAGATGAATTTAGCAATTTGATTAATTATAGTAATTTCTTTCATGGTTTCTTATTTTGTTTTATTTCAACATTGTAATAAAATTTTGTTCTGAAGTGGGGCATGTCCTGAATAGATTGGACTGTCCATAATAGCAGTGAAAAATTGAATAATCAGTATGTTTTCTATTGCACAATATTATGCTAGTCTGTATGTGGATTAGGAATTCCTGATTTCCAGAGAACTAGAACCTAAACTGATGAAATGGATCTTTGATTAGAAATAAAAAGGTCTCGTGATATAGAAACACTAATTGTGGAAAGACCATGTGTCCTGGTACATTTTATTAGTCTTTTTTTAAACCCAAAGATCTAGTCTAGTTTCTCTTTACTTAAATATCTTTTATGTAAAACTGAATAATATCTGTAAATGGACTGTGTATGGTTTTAGCACAGACTTGGCTTTGCTCCTATTTGTGTCTTTCTGTGATAATTTATCAAATGTGTGCAACACAGAAGAGTTGAAAGGAGACTTGCAATTGGAGAACTAGTGGTGGGAATTTGGAAATAATTCATTCACTTTTCTTTGGCTTGAATCCAGTTAAATATTAGTAAATTTCAGAGCCAGAACCCAAATTTTCCTCTGTATCTTGATTTCTTTCTAATGATTTTCTAATATTAAGATACTGCATGCTGTCATTTTTCTGTGTGAGTCTATATTATTAACATAGTTTCCTTCTAACTTTTGAGTAGCTTTGACCTACTTATATTGAAAGAGGTAGTAGAAAAAATGGCAGGAATAGAAGTTACAGAAGAAATGACAGTGGAACAGTTGGAGGCTTTGACGGGTGGAGAACAGCTAAAAGCTGAGGTGAGCATGATTTTTTTCCTTTGATGACTAGCTCTATTTCTCTTATGTCAAACTCCTTCTGTCCTCTCCCCTTAGTATAAAGTGAGACAATAATTGCTAAAGCAAATGTAAGTTTAAAAAATTTTTACTTCTATAATTGTGAGTAAAAATACCTGGGGTTTCTATTATAGCACTGTGCTGCAAGTCATTTGGGAAACTAGACAGAGAAAATAGGGATTCAACTACAAACATTATTTTTTAGCTGTTATTTTACATTGCTACTCAGAAAGAAGAATTTTAGTTGATGTCATATTCTTTTTCTTAAGGATTTCTTTATTACAGTATCTTTTTTCAGATAAGATTATATTTGTATATCTCTATGACCGTCTTAATCATAGCTCATAAATTTTTATTTTACTTAATAAGTTTTTTTATTAAATTCGCTCAATCTGTAGTTTGATCAGCTTTTTTCTTCTT
Organism: Vombatus ursinus; assembly: GCF_900497805.2. Classification (NCBI taxonomy): domain Eukaryota; kingdom Metazoa; phylum Chordata; class Mammalia; order Diprotodontia; family Vombatidae; genus Vombatus; species Vombatus ursinus. Next base: position 29,736 of record NW_020954602.1, read on the forward strand.
TATAGGGTGGCTACTTTGGACAGATCAGAAACACAAAAAAGTCCTCTCAGAGGTTAAAGGATGCACTTCTGGATCATGATCTTGCCCTTCCTTTGTGCATACTTATGGCTCAACAGAGGAATGGGGTGATATTCCAGGAAGGAGGAGAGAAACATTTGAAGCTTGTGGGAAAGTTGTATGATCAGGTATTTGGAAAATTGTTCACATGCTTTTTAATTCCATTTATATTTTACTTAGCCATCTTTTAAGTTTGATTTAGTTTTGAGTAAATGGTTATAATATTGACATATATTTATAAATTTAATAACTTTACTTTTAAGAAGACAAGAAAAGTCAAACCTGTTACAAATACTCGATATGTAAAAAAACAACATGTGAGGTGCAGTGTAGTGTAGTACAGTAAGTGTAGTGAGTGAAATTCGACAAAGGTAGGCTGAGGCACGTTTTCTCTGAGCATAATAACAGTTTATTAATAGGGTGTAAGTCTGTTAATAAAGGGGGCTTGATATGTGCCAAAAGACCCCTATCAGATAGATTTAAGGAGTGCAGAACAAAGAATGAACAGAATAGGTGACCTCATGAGATTGATGGACAATGCAGCTGAGGTGTGGGGAACAATATGATTGGTTGGAATTTGGGAATTGAAGGACTAATCACAACCCCACTTCTGTGGCTCAGAATTGTTCGTTTGCAAGGTCAGAAATAATGGTCCAGACTTAGTTGGATATCCAACCAGACTTCCTTGAAAGATAGTGTGGTAGTATAAAGATACAAACCTGAACTCCCTGGGGTCCACCTGCAACCCCCAAGGGCAGCAGAGTTCCTTGGGGCAAGAATGGAAGAGAGAACTAGAATTCAGGGTCTGAGTTAAGTTCAGAAAGAGAGAGAATTATGACTTAAGCAGTTAAAGGCAAAATCACTTACAGAGTAAAANTATTTGGAGGTAAATATAGCATTTTTTCACCATGAGTCCTTTGGATTTATAATTGAACATTTTATTGGTCAGAGTTTCTAAGTGTTTACCTTTACAGTATTACTTGCTACTGAGAAGTAGAGAACCTGTAAGTATTTTGAAATACATGATCCTTTTCTTGTTTCTTTGATTGAGTTGCAGTATTGCTTGGTCAAAGATTGTATAGTTTAACAGTTTTTAGGATATAATTCCAAATTAATTTTCAGAATGGTTGGACTAGTTCATATCTTTGCCATCTTACTTTCCCACAATCTTTTCAGCTTTTATCATTTTTCCCTTTTGTCAACATAACCAGTCTGATGGATGTGAGATAGTAACTCAGATGTTTTTTTTTTTTTTATTTTCAATTCTCCAAGTAGTAAGGATTTATAATACTTTTTCAAGCTATGGAATTTGACTGTAATATTCCCAAGTTTTCATTTTGGGAATCTTTCTCAGGAGGTGATCAGTGGATTCTTCCAATGTCTGTTTTACTGTCTTAGATTCCTAATTTATCAGGGAAGTTTTCTTTAACAGTTTTTTGAAATATTTTATCTAGGCTCTTTCTTTAATCATGGCTTTCAAGTGTCCTATAATTCTTAAATGATCTTTCCTTGATGTGTTTTTCAGGTCAGATGCTTTTCTGATGAGATAGTTCACATTTTCTTCTATTTTTTCATTCTTTTGACTTTGTTTTGTTTCTTGCAGTTTCATGGAGTCATTAAGCTTCCAGTTGCCTATTTTAACTTTTAAGGAATTATTTTCTTCAGTGAGCTTTTGTGCCCGTTTTTTCCCATCTGGCCAATTCTGCTTTATGAGGAGTTGTTTTCTTCAGTGGTTTTTTTGTGCCTTTTTTTTTTTAACCATTAAGCCAATTTTGTTTTATGAGGTATTGTTTACTTCGGTATTTTTTGATGCCTCTTTTACTAAGTTCTTAATTTTTATTACATAATATTCATGCATCACTCTCATTTCTTTTCCTTATTTTCCCTTTGCCACTCATTATTTCTTTCTTTAGCTGTTCCAGAAATTCTAATTGGGCCTGAGTCCAATGAGCATTTTTCTTCGAGGTTTTTTTGGCGGGTGTTTTCATATTGTTGTCTTTGGAATTTGTCTTGGTCTTCCCTTGCACTGTAGTAGCTTTATCTAGTCAGTTTCTTTCTTTTTTTGTTGTTGTTTGCTCATTTTTCCCCAGCCTGTTTCTTGACTTTAAACTTTTTGTTAAAGTTGTCCTTTGCTTACTTAGGGATAGGGAGACACTGCCTAAAGTTTCAGGTGTTTGTGGGCTACTTTCAGAGCTAGTTCTGGGGAGTCTGTAAGTTTTTAGTACTTAAAAGGTGATGTGATCCTGAAATAAATGTGGTCACTGCTCTCATGATCTGTGCTCTGATCTTAACCAGAAGGACTCCTGTTCCCATGCAACCACGAGCACTGATACTCCTCATGGCCCTTAAACTGTGACCAAGGTCCCTACTCCCTTATGACTGAGACCCAGTACTTTTTTTGGCCCTGGAACTGCTACCCAGAACTACGTGTGGTAATAGAGTTGCCAGTCAGCACCAGTTGTACACCGTGCCGGAAATGGGTCCCCTATAATTTCTTTCTGACCAGTTATTGAGAACTCCCATTTTTGCCGCAATGGCATGTGTGGGCTCTGAACAGACCGGTGTCACAGACTTTTGCTAATCTCTTAAACTTTCTTGTGTCAGAAAAATATCTTACTCTGACTTTTTGTTGGCTGTGCCACTCCAAAATTTGATTTGATTTGAGTTTTATTTTAAAGTTGTTTGGAGGGGAATGTTGGGAGTGTTGAACTGGGTTGCTACCCCTAATCTGTCATCTTAGATCCTTTTCTCAGATTTAAGTATATCTTAACTCCATTTTCTTATTTCTGTTTTTCTTTTCAATTTAGTGTCATGATACCCTGGTACAGTTTGGTGGGTTTTTGGCAGCTAATCTGAGTACAGAGGATTACATTAAACGAGTGCCATCAATTGATGTGCTCTGTAATGAATATCATACACCTCATGATGCAGCATTTTTCCTGTCTAGACCAATGTATGCACACCATATTTCAGTAAGTAAAGGGGTATTTTCATTAACATTGAATAAGCTATTTCAAGTTTTCTGTAATTTTTATATTCACTAAATTGCTACTAAACTAATTTAAAAATACTATAAGTTTAGAATCCTGAGTTTTCCTATTAATAAGACTTTTAATATTTATTTAATATTTCAGAAAGCTTAAGAATTCAAATTTGTTATGTTACTTTTTCAGCGTAAAGGATCTTTATTGAAAGATCTTAATTTTAAACCTCCTTAATTTCCCCACTGGCTTCCCAGAAACCATCCTACAGTGACAGGCAGGAGGAGTACTCCTCCTTGGTGTTCCGTCTCCTGTCTGTCCCTCAACCATGCTTGCATGGCATCGATGAGATAGGAGTTGCCAACCCTATTCTTTGATGTTATATGGGAAACTATTCCACCTTACCATCTGCCTTGTGTCTGTGCACCACAGACTCTCAGGCACATATGATCTTTTTATCCAGAGATACCTTGGCTTTTCTATTTATCTTACTGAACCTTAGGACCTGAGATCTTCCTATGCATCCTGAAGCTTACATTTTTTGTAATCTCTCCTAAGTAGAGCTAGCTCTTTGAGATGAGGGACTGTCACATTTTCTATTTGTATCCTTACCACTTTGCCCAGTGCCTGGTTCATAGATTCATTCGTTCATCCATATTTCAGTGTTGAATTTTCAGTAGAAGCACAGTCATCTTAATTTTGAGATTTGGAGAGTCAATGATGTGATGAGTTGATTTATACCAACAAATACAACAATGCAAAATATTTAGTGGTTTTGCTTTTTGTTTTTTGTCTTTCCCTCCCATCTCTAGTCAAAGTATGATGAACTTAAAAAAGCTGAGAAGGGAAATAAGCAACAGCACAAAGTTCATAAATATATTGCATCCTGTGAGTTAGTGATGACACCTGTCCATGAAGCAGTAATCTCTTTGCATGTTTCTAAAGTATGGGATGATATCAGTCCACAGTTCTATGCTACATTCTGGTCATTAACAATGTATGACCTTGCTGTACCACATAACAGCTATGAAAGAGAAGTTCATAAACTTAAAGTCCAGATGAAAGCAATTGATGACAATCAAGAAATGGTATGTCTTTAACAAAGATTCAATAATTATTTTTAATCGTGCAGAATTATAAATAAATATTTTTAGTTATTTTAGTAATTAAAGGTTTACTTTTGATAGATATTATGTTCATTTTAATAATTCAGGTGAAGTGGAGTTTTAGTGTTAAGTTTCCAGGTTAATGTACCTAGAAATATTTATTTTTACTCATGATGGTAGGAAATTGTGCTTAAATTTCAAGTAGAAAAAAAAGAAATAATGTGTTCATTAAAATTTTTTATGTTTGCCAGCCTCTAAATAAAAAGAAAGAAGAAAAAGAGCGCTGTATTGCTCTTCAGGACAAACTTTTAGAGGAAGAAAAAAAACAAATGGAACATGTTCAGAGGGTTCTACAGAGACTAAAACTGGAAAAAGATAACTGGCTTTTAGCTAGTAAGTCCACATGATCTCTTTGGTTTCACTGCTGATCTCTGAATTATGCTTTATTTTGTATTGTCCATATTTATTATATTATTTAATGTCTAAAATATTAATATATGTATCTTGTTCTTTTTTGATCTTAGGAACAGTATTAACAGTTAGTGTTATCCAGAATTTCACGGTAGTATTTTCTGTCATTCTAGATATAATTTTCCCCCAGAATTAGAGATTTTAATCTTCATAGCATTTTACATTCGCAGCATTTTGGCATGCTAAGAATTGGCATTCTGTCTCCAGAGCCTGTTCATAGTGTAAGCCACCTACGTTAAAAGAAAAGTCATTCCCTTCATCCTGTGTGGTTTATGCTTTTGCCTAAAATTCTTCCTAAACCTTCGTTGAAAAGCTGTGATCTTTATTGGTGACTTAGTGATTGAGAATATTTTTCATATGCTAATTAAGATAGCTTTAATTTCTTCCTCTGAAAACAGCCTGTTCATGCCCTTTGACCATTTTACAATTAGAGGATATCTCTTATTTGATTTTGTTTTCTATATATTTAAGAAATAAGACTTTTATCAGTGAAACTTTCTGTAAAGACATTTTCCTGTTTTTCAACTATTTTTAGTTGCATTGATTTTATGTGTGCAAAAACTTCTTAATTTTTTGTGATCAGGATTATACATTTTACCTCTTTTGAATGTCTTTTTCACAAACCCTTCCCTAGTCCATAGATCTCACATATAATTTCTCCTCTACTCCACTAATTTGCTTATGATCTCAACATTTATGTCTAAAAATGTGCCCATTTTGATCTTATATTGTTATATGGTATGAGATATTGCTGTGTGTCTAGTTTGGCCATACTGTTTCCAATTTCCTCTACACTTAACTGTTGAATAATGACTTTTTGCCTCAATAGCAGATATCTTAGGGTTTATCAGGCACTAAATTACTATGCTTACTTAATTCTGTATGTTGTATTCTAATATATTCCAGTAAATAATCTTTCTATTTCTTACT
>NW_020954602.1:35352-35709 GCF_900497805.2 Vombatus ursinus
GGAATTCCTCTTAGACTTGTGTCCAGACTGAATTTTCCTTTGAGATTTTGCTAGTGGACGTTTTCATGTCCTTATTGTATCTGTTTTTCTCTTGGACTTTCTTGTCACTAAAATAGGTCTTTATGATTGTATCCTTTTTTTTTTCCTTTTTGCTTTTTCTTCTGTCTACTTCTTGACTTTGGATTTGATGTTAGTGCTCAGCTCTGCACACTTTTTTGGGAGGATATCTGATCTGAATTTCTGTTCTTTTAAATCCTTCTGCAAGTTTCTGTGATCTGGCTGGTAGGCTGCAAGCCGTTAGTTTAATTGGTACTGCCTGGTGGAGGTCTTACTGAGTTCCTGGATTGAATTTTACAA
>NW_020954602.1:35809-37879 GCF_900497805.2 Vombatus ursinus
GAAAGCAGTAGAAGCAGAGTGGGAGTCTTCCAAACTTCTTCTCTTTCATACTGAGTTTCCTTATTCATAAATGAAGTGGTTGAACTGGAAAGCCTCTTAAATTCTCCTCTCTGCGTTATGAATTGTCTTCCTAATTAAAATGTAAGTTCCTTGGAGGTAGAAACTGTCTCATTTGTTTGTATTTTTATCACAAGTATTTAGCATTGCCTGGCTGTATGTCTGGTATATACCTAAGAAATGTTTTTTTTTCTTTCATCCATTCTGTTTTGTCTGCCTGTCCATCCATCCATCTCCCTCTAGCTCTATCTACATATGTAGGTATATATGTATGTATCTGTCTGTCTGCCTGTCTGTCTATCTATCTATCTTTCTGTCTATGTCCATCATCTTTCCTGTCACTATTAAGAGAAGGGAAAGTATGAAATAAAAAAAATTTTTTTTGTATTTTTTTTCCTATAGAGTCTACCAAAAATGCGACCATCTCAAAATTTCTACAGTTGTGTATATTTCCTCGGTGCATTTTTTCAGCAGTTGATGCTGTTTACTGTTCTCATTTTGTGGAGTTACTACACCAGCAGAAAACTCCTAATTTTTCTACTCTTCTCTATTACGATCAAGTAAGTTCTTTATTTATAAACATTTTTTGTTTCTGTTTAAGTTTTTACTCTTACTTCATAAAAACTCTAGTTTTATCATTATGTTTACTCCCTCTTTGAATAGAAATCACAGTTCTCTACATTATTAAAAAATACTTACTGTGGCCAAAAAGATTTAAATTTAAATACTAGGATCATATAAGAGACATACAAAATAGATAGAAGGTAGTTTCAAAGGGCCTTCTGTGTCTTTCTTTTGTTGTGTTTGGTAATACATTTCTTGTAGGTCGCTCTCTATGGAAGATAGAACTTTCCTGTTTTTTATGGTGTGACTAGGAATTGGAATAAAATGAGTTTTCTTGGAATTGGAATAAAATTGAGCTTATTATAAGAACCTGATCTAAATACTTTTTTTTTTACTANTTTTTAGTTTTATTAAAAAAAGCTGGATGAAATTGCATTACAGAATACAGTATTTTTTATTTTCAAATTTTGCCTTGGATTTCAGTTTATGTGATTTTTCTTGGTTGGAAATGCTATTTTCTCATTAAAATATCTATAAAATAATTAAAATTACTACCCCGGCATGATGCTGTAATGTTTTTTAATAACATAGTAATCATATATTTAAGAAAACTTAAAATTGAGGTTGAAAAGTATTAAATCAGTTGTTATTTTAAAAATTATTGGGTATTTTAAATTCCTCTCTTTCAGGTTTTCTGTGATATAATTTATACAGTGGCAAGTTGTACTGAAAATGAAGCAAGTAGATACGGCAGATTTTTGTGCTACATGCTGGCGACTGTGACTAAGTGGCATGGTGACAGAACAATATATGAAAAGGTAGGAAAATGATGTTTTAAGTTTTTAAAATTAATACTAATATGCACTTCCTATAGTAAAACAGCGTTTTCTTTTTGAAGTTTCGCATCTTGGTCTTTCTTTTTTGTATTCATCTTATTCATAAGGTTTCAAAAAATTGACCAGGTACTAATAGGAACCTTGGAAACAAATGCAAAAATCAGAAATATTAAACACATCCCTTTACATTACATTTAACAAAGAGACACTGAAAAATTATGAAAAATCAACTGGAGGTTATATGAACTTAATCCTAACGAATGGGTAGGCCAAAGAACAAATCACAGAAATAATTTCACTACAGATAATGGCAACAAATAGTTAACTTTCCAGAATTTGTGATACATATTGTTAGCAGGCCTTTATTGGATAATTAGTGAATTAGATTTTCAACTTTAAAAATCCCAGAAAGCCAAGAAATTAAAAACCTCAAACAGCAATTTCAGTTTTAAAATAGAAAATTAAAAGTCAAAGAAGAGATTAACAAAATTGGCAGAAAACTCAATAATCAATAAATAGAAGGACTTCATAAATATAAGTAAAATAGATGTCTTATTGTTCAGTCATTTTTCAAAATGATATGTCTCTTTGTGATCCCATTTTTTTTTTTTTT
>NW_020954602.1:38093-40560 GCF_900497805.2 Vombatus ursinus
TAAATTAATAAAAGAAGAAGAAAAAAGAAATGATTAGAAACTGTTTTTCTCAACTATATACGGATAAAAATGACAAGGTAAATGAAATGGATAAATATTACAAAAATATAAACTGCCTAGATGAATAGAACAACAAAAAATAGAGAAGTTATCCTAATTTTAGAAAAAATAAATGAACAAGTCATAAATGGATTGTCAAAGGAAAGACAATGGTCTTAGATATATATATAAAAATAAATTATAAGAAATATGAAAGAACAGTAATCTCTAGGTTTACATAAAGTGTGTGAAAAATAGTAAATGAATCCTACCAAATTCTATCTGTGGTAGCAACATGGTCTTGATAGCTAACCCAAGGAAAGTCTAAGCACCGAAAGAAAACTACACCAATTTCTGCGATGAGTATTGATGCAGTATTTGAAAATAAAATGTTAGCTATGAGATTGCAGTAACATTTCATAAAGATTACATGTACATTATGACCAAATTGGAATTATACCAGGAATACATAAAATGTTAGAAAAAATCAATAGAATAACAAAAATATTAGTAGATACAGAATGAGCTTTTGACAAGAAACAAAAAACATTCTTTTTCAAAACTTAAGGAAACATAAGACTTTACTTAAAATTGTATCTATTCTTTTTTTTTTTCCGCCTAGGTTTAGTGACTTGCCCAGGGTCACACAGCTAGTAAGTGTCAAGTGTCTAAGGACGCATTTGAACTCAGGACTTCCTGACTCCAAGACTGGTGCTTAATCCACAGCACCACCTAGCTTCCCCCAAATAAGTAGAATCTAAAACCCAAGAGCCTTTGTTATTTGTAATGGGGATAAACTAGACACCTTTCCAGTAGGGTTGGGATAAAGCAGTTGTAATCATTAGTATTGAACTTACTGCTAGAAATAACAGCAAAATTGTAAAGAAAACAGAATAAGCAGAGACAAAGAGGAAACAAAACATTTGCTTTTGAGATTGGTTTGGTGGTTTACTTAGAAAACACTGGTAAACCAACTAAAATTTATTTGAAACTATAGCAAAGGTGTAGCATATAAAATTAACCCATCATTAGTTTTTTTGTGTAGTACCAACATAACCAAGTAGAAAGAGATAGGATGAGAAATTTAATTTAATATAACTATAAAATGATTTTAAAAAAACCATGAGAATCCACTACACAGACACAAACAGGAGCTATATGAATACAGGATGAATCACACTTTACACAAATACAGACAGATCCAAAAAAAATTAATTGATCATGTTAAGTCAAGCTAATAGGATAAATATGTCCATATAATCTAAAGAAGTTACTTGTTCAATATGATAGCAATCAAAAATCCAAGAATCTCAAAAGAAGTGATAGATGTAGAAGCAAAAGAGGCCGAGTAACACTGGATTTAAAACTATACAACAAAACACTTTGGATCCAAAGAGGAGTTAGTTAGTTAGTAAAATAGATTATATAGACTTGGGAAACATGAGAGACACTGGCATAGGACTTCCCAGCATGATGTGAAAAAATGATCTGCATCTCTAATAAACAGGGAAATGCAAACGAAAGCAACTTAGTAAGTTAGCAGAGTTACCACAAAAATATAATGACAGATGCTGTAGGCAGTAGGGGCTACAACTTATTCTACAAATGGGGAAACTGAGGAAAACAGGTTACAAAGCAGGATTAAGTGACATGCCAGGGTCACACAGCTAGGAGGTATCTGAGGTTGGATTTGAACTCAGGTCTTTCCTGCTCCAAACTTGAAGCTTTATCCACCATGCTACCTAGTTGCTCCACACTTTGAATATGCCAGAACTAAATAAAAGTACATAGTATATTATTATTTATATGTTATATTTAGGGATTTATAGTTCTGCCTATTTCTCTCTTCATGTCCATTATGCTGTAAGTGGGTTGGGATAAGTTCCCTACTCGGAGAACTTGAGTATCTCACTTTAAAACTTAATTTCTCTTTAGGAATGTGGTAATTATCCAGGCTTTCTTACCACATTAAGGGCAACTGGATTTGATGGTGGAAACAAAGCTGATCAGTTAGAGTATGAGAATTTCCGACACATTGTACATAAGTGGCACTATAAGCTAACAAAGGTAAGGAGAAAACTAAGATTTTCAGTTATAAATTTTTTTCTATAAATATTTTACTTGAACAATTATTTCAAATTTGTATTTTTAGGCTTCAGTACATTGCCTTGAAACTGGTGAATACACCCATATCAGAAATATTTTGATTGTACTAACAAAAATACTTCCTTGGTACCCAAAAGTCTTGAACCTGGGTACAGCTCTGGAAAGACGAGTCCATAAAATCTGTCAAGAAGAAAAACAGAAGAGGCCTGATCTTTATGCATTGGCCATGGGGTAACATAATTTTAAATATTTCTAAGGTTGAAATGGTTTGTTGTGACCTTGAGTTAATGTCTATAAAACACTTTGTGAAATTTATACTATC
>NW_020954602.1:40741-41990 GCF_900497805.2 Vombatus ursinus
GAAGGAATAGTTAAATAAACATTCTTTCTTTTTCAACCTCTACAGTGGCTTTCAGGTAATATCAAAATCAAATCAAAAGGCACAATTAGTAGCTTAAAGGATCAAATTTGTGGTAAAATATAACTTTCTTGATTTGCTTTTGTAGACTAAGATCTGTCGTTGGCCATTATTGACACTTACGTATTTAATACTTTAAATAATTTTAAGCTATTCTGGGCAGTTGAAAAATAGAAAACTTTCCATGGTACCAGAAAATGAATTTCATCACAAAGATCTTCGTCCAACGAATGTAGTTGCTGCACTTGTTCAAAATGTCTCTGGTGGTGTTGGACTAACTTCGTCTCTCTCAGTAACTGCAGCTAAAGTGGAAGAAAGCTGTACTGAGGACACTGGTATGCCATTTTTAAAACCTTGGGGAGAAACAAATTAACGTATTAAGTATTTAATGAAATCCCAACATTATTGAATATTTTGTGTCTATTAACTCTATATGGATACAAATGAAAAATTAATGGGTAGTGACCTATGTGTCTCACAGTATTTATGTAATCATGTCAACTGATTGTTCATTTTCTATTTTATTGGAATCTTAGAATAGTTTGCAGTACTACAAGCCTTTATTGAACATCTGCTTATAGGTTTCTGGGCTGTGACCTGAGAAAGTTAGAAAGATAGAACACAATCATAGATTACTGTAATTCACAATATTATATAACGTGTATGTATGGAAAAGAAATATGTAAAGTCAGGAGAGAAAACTCAGAATGGAGTACTGCTTGGAAGACACTCCCTCTGGAGTGTTAACAGTTGTGTGTCCCATTGTTAAGTTAGGTATCATTCAGAGGAGACTAAATTAGACAAAGGTCTCAAGGAAGTGGTCTTTGATGGCTTGATGCAGGAATATATATTATTTATCTTAGAGAAGAGATTCATGTATCAGTCACATAATTGTTGTCTTAAAATATTTGAAATGGTAACATTATGAACAAGACTGCAAATGTTGTGCAAAAGGTAGAAGAGGAAGGTGCAAAGAGTCTCACATTGCCAAATGCTTATTGGATATCTCAAACCCAACATGCTTCTTGTCACTTAAGCCTGGATAATTGTAAGAACCTTCTGGTTGATATCCATCAGTCAAATATTTTCCTAGTCCAGTCTACAAGAAGCCATTTTTGAAGCACAGATCTGCCTTGGCAGCTACCTATTTCATTAAACTCATGTGGCTCTCATTTATCTTCAGGTTCAAATA
>NW_020954602.1:42064-42212 GCF_900497805.2 Vombatus ursinus
AAAAAAAAAGGAAAAACAATTCCACTTCTGCACCCACTGCCCCTTTACTGCTTTAGGAAAAAGAATAACCATTTAAGTAGAGTACTGGGTGTCAAGATCATGTAGGTATTAATACATTACAATTAGATAATGATTTTTGGTTGTTGTT
>NW_020954603.1:0-13081 GCF_900497805.2 Vombatus ursinus
ATGGTTTGGACTTTGTAATCTCCTTCGTTTTTCCTCAGGCACATGATAACCTGTACAGGGGGTTCAAGCCAGTAGTATTAACAAGATACCCTGCCACCTCACAGGGGTACCCCCAGAAGCCTAAAGGGGAGATGTAGCCAGGACCTGGGGGGGGCTAATCTAATTGGGGGTGGGTCTATAAAGACCACCATCATATTAAACATTAAGCTCCTGCTCTCAAGCAGCTTCTAATCTAGTGGAAGTGACATGAGGGCCTTAGGAGACAAAACACAGCAGGGATAAATGTAAAGTTTCACACTTGGGTCCAAACAATCAGCGTCACAAGCATGGGATACGGGAGGCACAGTGAGCAGTTTACAGGGAAAAGATCTGGGGTGGGATTTAGTGGACTGACTACAAGTTCACTGTGAGCCAGCAGCGTGATGGGGCGGCCAAGGAATCCCATGAGAAGAAACCATAAGAAGGAAATAAGGAAAAAAGAGATCATCCCTCTCTTACCCAGCCCTAATCAGACCACAACTATCCAGAGTCTGCTCTGTTCTGGGGGCTGCATTTTAGGACACTGACCATCTGGAGATTATCCAGGAGGATTAGTCCCCCCACCCCCCATCCCCTGAAGGCATGGCCAAGGCCCTCTCTTTTCCATCACTGCTGTGAGGATGGACTCAGCCCTGCACCAACGAGTGTCCTCAGGAAAGACTCCACAGGCCCCGTAAATGGACAATCCCTTGAGGCAGGGTTCTTAACTTGGGGTCTCTGAGCTTCCTTTTCTTTTTTTAATATCTTGTAGCTGCATTTTACTACAATTATCTGTATTGTATATATAGCATTTAAAAACATTCCTCTGAGAAGGGGTCCACAGACTTTGCCCTCCAGCCTGCCAAAGGGCTCCATGACACAAGAAAGGCCAGGACCCTCTACCTTAAAGACTCAAGGCTTTTCCAGCAGCTGCCCAGGGTCCCACTCCCACAGAGCTCCTGTGAGGATTCTGTCTGGTGGGGAGAGCTTGCAGCTCCAAAGCAGGATTTCAGGCCTCTTTCCAGCCCCCACTTCCAGCCCAAGAAGGGACAGAGGCCTGGAGAGAAGTTATAACTCTTTCTCCTAGAGGAATATCTTAAGAATGTACCTTGGGAGGGGGCACAAGGATGGTCAGAACTGTCTGTCAGAGGAGAAAACAGAGTCTACTGGGTCCCAAGGGCACCAAGTGACGGGGATGGAACCTGAAGCCAGGTAGCAGCAGAACCCAGCCCCTGGCCCTGCCCACTCCGCACAAGGCTGCCTCAGGAAGGTACCAGGTCCTGATGCCCTGGGCTGGCGATTTCTAGGAAGGCACCTGAGATCAGGCAGACCACAGGATGGCTTGACCCCTGGACCCCCAGGACTCCAAGAAACCACAGATGGCTCAAGAGAGGAGTGAAGTGGTTTATTGTGGTAGGAGCTGCCTTCAGCCCCCCCGCCCCCGGGGCAGCTCAACCTCACAAGGATGCCGAGGGCATCAGCACCCCAGCAGAGGCACAGTAGAGAAGGCACTCGCTGCTGTCCTGAGGAACTCCGCCATCCAGAGCCCACTGCCAACCTGCCTGGGGGCCCGGCCAGGCTGGGGAGCTCACTCCTCCCACGGGCTCATGTCTGTGTCAATTGCTACACAGTTGTAGGCGGCATACCTCAACTTCTCCTCACACACCTTGGCACTGTGTGGGGAGGGGAAAGGAAAGAGAGAAGGGACAGTATCAGTGTTGGGGGAAATGAAGCTGGGGCAGTGGGGGTGCCCAGATATCTTGCTTCCCAGCCTTGAACCCCATCAATAAGCACAGAGACAGACATGTGGTGGGAGGGACAGGCTCATGAGTTTCTCAAGCAACCTTGGGGTCCGTCTGGCCCAGCCCAGCCTCCTTCTAGGAATCCTCCCACAACATCTCTGGTCAGCCAACCTCCTCCGATGACGGGGAGCTCATTACCCACCAAGGCAGTCTGTTCCACTTTGGGTCAATTGACGATTACAAAGTTTTTTTCCCTGATGTCTGGCCTCAGTGTCTCTCTCTGCACCTTCCCTCCCACTGCTGCAGACAAAGGCTGATCCCTCCTCCCCAAGCCGGCCCCTCAAACCCCTGGAGGGGGCTCTCTGGGCCCAATGAAGAGGCAACCACTCACCTGACATAATGGGGCAGGAAGAGGGTGCTAGAGCAGGTGGAAGACTCGGGCAGAGCATCAGTTGTTTCCGAGCTGGGGGGTGGGAAGCCAAAAGGTCAGAAGCCAGGGACCCCTGCACCCTCGGAGCTGCCCCCAGCTGGGAATGGGGCAGGGAAGCTCCCATTCAGGGGAGAGGAGGCAGTCAGTGTAAGGGAGGACCCCTTCCTGGTCCACCCTCTCTGCGGGTGCCGCCCCCAGGGACCCACATTTAGTCTGGCACCCCTGGAAGCCAAGAGCATCGGGCACCCAGTAAGCAGCAAGGCCAAGAGCCGGAGAGGACCCTGGAAGGCATCAAGCCCAGACCCCATCTTCTATGGAAAAGGAAGCCAGGCCCTGGCAGAGAGCCAGGCCTCTGACTCCCCTACATCACACCGACTTCTCATCAAGGCCGCCTAGTCTTGGGCAGGACCATAGGACATTCCCAACCAGTTTCCTCCTCCTCCAGGCAGCCCACTCCCTATTCCCTTCCTCCCCAACCCTGTGCACCCCGCTTACCCCAGCTTGTCCGGGTAGATGTAGATGCAGGCGGGCAGGCGACTCCGGCCAGTGACAAAGCGGAGAAAGCGGCTCCGGTCCTCTGAGGAATGAGGCCAGGTCAGACATCCCTTGAAGCCCTCCCATAATCGGGAGCTCACTCCCCATGCAGGCGGCCCACTCCATTAGGGCACAAGAGGTAATCATAAGGATGGACCGTAAAGACCAGGCTGGCCCCCCGTCTACTCACCATTGGTGAAGTTGTTGAGGGCCTCCCAGAAATATTGCACACGGGTGTCTGATGGCTCAAAGTCCTCAAACCGGGCTATGGCGCAGACAGAGAGAGACAGACAGGGGAGAAAAAGGGAAGGAGTCTGAGGTGGAGCCCTGGAGGTGGAGGATTCTCAGCAAAAAGCAACCCCAGAGAGCAGCTGCATTCCCACCTCCACCCCCAACCCACCGATGAGGGAAGCAGCTGAGATCCCAGCCCAGAGCCTTCTCCACTGTCCCCCTCTCACACCAGCCCAGGGACACTGAGGCCACGACTCACTCAGCTTACGAAGGGCGTCCACTGTGACTTCAGGGTCCCCACACACCTTCTTCTCTAGCTCCTGCCAGGTCAGCAGGTCTAACACCGCTTGGGGCACCACCTTCAGCAGCCCTGCCTGCATGGCTGCCACCTGGGTGGGAGGGGGAAGCACAAGGCCCAGCTCAGCTCTGGGGCCTGGGGTCCCCGCCTTCCCCTCGAGCAGGAGGTCCAGGCGGGGAAGCTCAGCTCCGCCCCGTGTGCCGGGTGATCCTGGGTAAGTCACTGCCCCTCTGTTCCTGGATGCTCTCCAACAGAGGAGGGGGACAGAGGGAGAGCGCTGCCTGCCCCATTCCCATGCCCCACTCCAAGCCCCCGACCTGTTCCTTGCTCTCCTCCAGCCTGGCTTTCTGCACCAACTCAATGAAGTGCCCACGGTCCTCATAGTGCACGGCCAGGGACGCCCCCCCAGGCAAAAGCTCCACCATGCGCTGGTCGCTGAGCACTGTGGTGTACGTCAGCTCCTGCCCAAACTTGAAGTCAAAAGTCTCCTTGTCCATCACCTCCATCACCTCCAGGAGCTTCACCTGGCCCAGGAAGAGGGAGGGGCAGCTGTGAGACAGTGCGAGGGGCTTGGGGAGCCTGCCACCCATGGAAACGGCCCCCTCCGCTGTGGGACAGCTCCCACCATCAGGAAACGTGTCCTGACGGCCAGCCGGACTCATGGCCTCCTGGCGGGCACTCACCAGCACAGAGTCCACAGCGGAGAAGTCTTTGCTCCAGCTCACCTCCTCCCCCGAGAGCTGCTTCCACACGAAGCCGGGCAGAGCCAGCACCTGCCAGGACAAGGGCCACACCGTGTGGATGCCGGGTATGGTAGCAAAGGATTGAGTTCTCTAGTCCCTACTGCACAGGTGTGCCAGTAGAAACCGAGTGACTTGCCGAGGGTCACAGACAGGATCTGAACCCAGGGCCCCGACGCCAAAGCCAGTACACATCCCACTCTACCACACTGCCCCTGTGGGGCAACTAGCCAGGTCCCACCAACCTGCTCCCTTGGGCTCAGCCAGGGCCCAGCCTTCTCTCACTCCCTTGGGCTGCCCTGGCTGGAGCACCTGTCCCTCAGTGCCACCCACTCACCAAGAACTCCTTGCCCCTAAGGGCAGCACCCATCAGCTGCCCGATCCACTCATACTTGGCGAACTCCCGACAGGAAGGGTTGGGGACGTACATGTCCCGGGCCTCGCCGGTTCCGTTGCCCTACCAGGGGAGATGGGGCTGTCAGGCTGCAGGGCCCGTGGGGGTGAGGGAGCACCGTCCTTGCAGCCCGGGCAGCGGAAAGGGGACCATGGACAAGGGCTGGTCTGGGCTGCCTCGGCGGCTCTCCAGCCACCTCAGCCCGAAGCTAGGAAGCTGCCCTCCCCAGGGACGTCGTCGCCTCCGCCTCCCTGACACACCAGACTCTAATACATCTGCTGTGGTCTCGGTGTCCTGTGCAGGTCCTGTGAGGGCAGACACCAGGCCAGGCGGGACCTTTGCAAACAAACTACGATGGTCCCCTGGGCCTGAGGGTGGCTCCAAACATCAGCCTCTCCCACCGTGTCCTTCCGCCCCCACCCCTCAGTACAAGGCAGGCCAGGGGAGCCCCTCCCCACCCAGCCCTGGATCTCCTGCTTCAGGCTGGAGGGGCCTCTCCTCCCTTCCTGCCTCTAGGCTCTCCCCTCCCCCTGCAGCCCATCCCAACACCTCTGCTTTCAGAGCTCCCCAGAATTAAGAGGCTTCTGGCCCCAATGTCCCATCCCATAGCCTCCCACTATCTCACTCCTTGACCATTAGCGACTTCTATCAGGCACACAGCAGGTGCTTAATAAATGTTTGTTGACTATTGACCTTGAGCATCTGCCCTGCTCTTCAGCTCCAACGTCCACGACAGTGTGGCTTTGTCCCTCTCTGCAGCCAGAGCTGCCCTCGGGGTCCCCTCCGGCCCCTGAGGAGCAGCCTGGTCTAGGGGAAGGAGCCAGGGCCTGACAGAGACCTGACTCCACCACGCACTGGTCATGGTACGTACCCTCCCTGGGCCTTGGTCTCTCCTCTGCAAAACGGGCCTGCTAATATTTGCATCCCCCCCAGCAGGGCTGTTGTGAGCCCTATAAAACCAGGACAAACTGCGTCTGTGCGGTCAGCCTCACTGGGTCCCACACACACGTCTGTCCTCATCCGCCCAGGCCCCCCTGACCCAGCTTCTTCCAGACTGGCTGTAACGTCCCCTTGCAGGCTCATACCGCTCTCCTGGCATCGGGTGGGGGGGTGGGCCTTCCACCTTCCCACCCAAGCCACCCTACTCCCTTCTTTGCTCCCGGGCCTTTCTCTCATGTTCCCTGTGCCCTGATCCTACCCACCTGGTTGGCTGTGCGGACGAAGAAAGGCAAGGGGACAGGAGTGTCAGCAGAACTGGGGCACAGCTCCTCGGACATGTCAGCCAGGCTGTCCCGGAAACCACCCCCTGGAGCCACAGAACCCCAAAAAAACCAAAATAACACATTTACACAGTCCTGGGACCTGCCCTGACCCAGACCACTAAGAGTCTGTCCTGGGATAGATTTAGCCTTTAAGGGGCCGAGGGCTGTCCCAAGGAAATGGGCTTAGCTTAGGTCTGCTTGGCCTCAGAGGATAGGACCAGGCACAATGTGTGCGTGTTTGTGGAGGGGAGTGGAAAGGGTCAAACCTCTCCGCTGTCCCAAATATAGGTAGTGAGCTCCGCACCCCTCTTCAGAGGGACCTGACTATGAGCTGGGTATGTTGTGGTGGGGCTCCCTGCTCGATGCCTGCTATGGGCGCACCCTCTGGCCCTGCCAGGACCCAGCTCTCCCAACCCATCCTCACCTTGGTCAATAATGCCTTCAGCAATGAACTTGCACTCCCACCACTGGTCATAGCGAAGGGGCCACCTGCCAGGAGAACAGGGGTCCCAATCACGTGGCTGGCCGGTCCAGCCTCCATTCTATCAGGGCCCACCCAAAGCCAGATGTCTGCCCTCGGCCCCTGGCACATGCTGCCCTGGGGCAGGGACGGAAATGCAGGGCACCTTCCATTCCACGCACATGTATTAAGCACCAACTGTATGCTGAGACAGCTGTGATTCTGCTCCCCTGGGGTTCACGGGCCAGTGGTGGGATGAGACACACACCCAGAGCTGGGATGGCCATGAACAACAGGCCATCTGGGGTAGAGGGGGAGGTTCAAGGCACAGAATGAGTGGAACGCCTTTCTGAATGAACTGGCATTGCTAGCTTTGAACTTACCAGGTAAGGGTGGAGGCAGAAGGGCACACCAGGCCCAGGAAATGCCCCACAGGGCCCTGCCTCCACTGGCACCTGGGGCAGCACTGAGGAAACCCCTGCTCTGCCTGTGTGTTTGGGCAAGCCCCCTCCCCTCTGTGCCTCAGTTCACTCCTCTGTTAGATGAGGGGGCTAGACCAGGGAGGTGAGATTCAGACCACTGAGAACAGGGTCAAGTTCAGGGTCAGATGACCAGGGGGTGTCTGCTCTGGGGGGGAGGTGGCAGTTCAGATGGAAGGCTCCCTTTCTAGGGGAAAGACAGGGACAGGCGGCCAGTGTCCAGGGGGCTAACTGGGGCAGTCAAAACCATGAGGACTGACCAAAGATGGGGATGTTTAGCCTGGACAAGAGAAGATTTGGGAGGCATGGCCGCCTCCAAGAATGTGAAGGACTGAGCCGGGGAGGAGGGATCGGCCTCGTTCTGTCTGGATGGAGCCAAGAGCAGTGGGGAGAAAACGTTCTCGGAGGTATCCAAGCAGACCGGACACTCCCTGGCCAAGATGCCGTGGAGGGATCCCTGTGCGGGTCTGGGTTGGCCCCTCAGAGGCGCCAGTCAGTGCCTGACTGTGATATGGCCCTTCTGCATCCTGATCGTGACCAAAAATCCCAAGGAGCCTGAGGCCAGCTCCCCACAACACCCTCATACTGTCACGGTGATGCATACAGCCCTCTGTCCGTGCGTGTGTCCCCATCTCCCCCTCCTCAAAAGAAAGCCCCCAGAGGTCAAGGTTGATCCCTAAACTCTGTCTCCTCCAGGCCCAGCACAGCGCTCAGCATACAGCAGGTGCTTAATAAATGCTTGCTTTATCTGCTGAATGGATGCATGGGCAAACCAGCAGCATGGGCAAAGGAGGGCCTTGAAGGCCAGGCCAGAAGGGTCAGCTGCCCGTCGTCTGGTGGGCCCCAGAAAGGAGGGGGAGGAGGGCAGGAGCCTCCACACCAGGACGCACCTGTAGTCCAGAGGTTTCTCGTATTTGTCAGACGGTTTGAGGCCCTCATACACCTGGGTCAGGGAGGGAAGAGAGCGTGAGCTGCCCGGGGCCGGCCCCCCCCACCCCCAGCCCCTGGCCGCGGCAGACCTGGGTGAAGACGGCGTTCTTGCAGCTGGGGTCCCGGGCCGGGCAGTCGCGGTGCTCCATGGCCAGCCGGCGGTTGATGTAGAGGCGGGGCATGCTGCTGGGCTTGCTGCTCTCCGAGTCACGCAGACACTGGGACACCAGGGCGGGGCGCCGGCGAGACAGCAGCAGGAACTGCTTGACTTGCTGGGGAGGATCGGGGGGACGCTGCGTGAGGGCCCCCCCCCCCGGGAGCTCCGGGCAAGCAGGGCAGTGGGGGGAGGAGGCCTGGACCTGAGGCAGAGCCTGGGCCCCATTGCCGCTCACAGAACCACCCCCTCCTCCCTGCACCTCCTCTGGAAACTCCACAATCCTCAACCCCTGTTTGTTTGTTTGCTTGTTTTTTGTGAGGCAATCAGGGTTAAGTGACTTGCCCAAGATCACACAGCTAGTAAGTTTCAAGTGTCTGAGGCCACATTTGAACTCAGGTCCTCCTGATTCCAAGGCCAGAGCTCTATCCACTACGCCACCTAGCTGTCCCCTCAACCCCTGTTTTGCCACTCACTCACTGTGGGATTTCACTGCCCATCTCTGTCTCTGATCTGGAAGGGGCTAGGTGGTCCACAGCGGGTAGAGCACCAGGCCTGGAGTTGGGGAGACCTGAGTTCAAATCCAACTCAGACACATATTGCTGTGTAACCCTGGGCGAGCTGCTTCACAAACCCTACCTCAGTTTCTTCATCTCAAAAATGGGGATGATAATAGCATCTAATTGCCAAGGTTTGTTGTGAGGATCAAGAGAGAGTATTTGTAAAAGTTTTTGGGGGTGAGGAGGAAGATAGGTAGTAAGCTCCCTATCACTGGAGGTATCCCAGCATGTGCTGCAGAGGTCATGGCTGTCTGTATCCAGCCTTGGGGGCCTGCGCTGAGGGGGCTTCCAGGCCCCCAGGCTCCCCAGGCTCTGGGCACTCACCTTGATGTAACTGAAGGTGCCCAGGCTGTAGTCCCAGGCAGGCACGAGGTGGTGTAGGACGCTGTCGAGGACCTTGATAAACCTGGGGAGGGGGCGGCAGAGATGTGGGCTTCAGGAGGGTCCCAGCCTAGCTGGGGGGAGGGGAGGGGAATTCCCTGGGAGCCACCCAGCCTCTGACTGCTGCTGGCACCGAGATGAGGTGTGGGGGGGGGATGTCGCTGGACCAGCCGGAGCCAGCTAGGGGTTACCCAGGGGACCCAAGCCCTGGCACCTCTGCAGCAGCACAGCCCGGCGGTAGAGGACTTCGGGCGCCGTGCCCTCCAGGCGTGGGTAGCGTACCAGGCTGGCGGGCTGGAACATATCAGCGCTTAGCCCCAGGTCTCGCTGTCTAGAGGATTTGATCTTGACTCCACGAAGGCGGACATCGATTCCATCATCTGCCAGGGAGGGATTGTGTGAGTCTGACGCCCAAAGCTTCCCTAACCCCCCAGCCCCACCTTCAGTGCAGCCCCTTCTGCTGAAACACAGGCCGGAGTCATTGGTGACCAAGCCCTCTCCTCCCTCGGGGATCTTATGGCCTCCCACGGGTGTAACTATCATCTCCAGGCTAACATATCTTTCCTCTTTTTTTCCTTTAAATTTTAGTTTATTTTCAGTTTCACTTTCTCTCCTACCCACTGAGAAGGCAGGAGATACATGACCCACATGCAGGCATGCAAACCAAAATCCCCATCCTTCACAGATGCTCTCAAATCCACCTCCACTGACCTCCAGGCTCCACCCTCATCTCCCCATGGCCTCCCAAGGGAGTTTCTACCCTGCTCCTCCCCCATCCTGTCCCATGGCCCAGCCACCCTCATCAGTCCTCTGCCCCTGGAAGAGCTTAGGGCCATTCTCCTGCCCTGCAGAGGTCTCACTGACCCCCGCTCCCCAGGCTTTCCCACCTAAGCAGGAAGGCCGGGAAGCTTGCAGGGACTGATCTCAGAGTCCCTGGTCCAACCCCTAAATTTTATAGAGAAAACAGGGAAGAGGGCAAGCTGAGGGCAGCAGAACAGGGCTTCCAGAGCACCTGGGGCCAGAGCCCAGGGCCCACCTCCCTCGGCCTGGCCTTCCTTCCCCCTGCCTGTGCTGGCGCCCTGCCACGTCACCTCGGCACTCCACGATGCGGATCTCAATGATGGGAAGGTGGATGGTCATGTCCTCCAGGACACAGACGTCCCCAATCAGGGTCCTGGGGAAGGACAGAAAAATGCTCCCCATTCAATGCTCAGGGAAGGGCCCTACCTACCCACCCCACCCAGGGCCACCACTTACTCATCAATGTTCACGTCACTCAGCTTCTTCAGGTTGTCCCCCTCACCCCCATACACGACCACTCGCTTGGGCATGAAATTATCATCTGTCGTATCCACCGTAAGCAGCAGCTTCCTGGCAGGAGACCAGGAGGACTGAAAGGGACTTCCCAGGGAGCCCTCCCAGAACTGGCCGGGGGCCCTCCTCAGGAAGCCCTCCCAGAACTGGCCGGGGGCCCTCCTCAGGGAGCCCTCCCAGAACTGGCCGGGAGCCCTCCTCAGGGAGCCCTCCCAGAACTGGCTGGGTGCCCTCCTCCAGAAGGCAGGCCAGGGATGCGAGGAAGGGCCACAGGCGGCCTCCTCCCCGGGGGAAGGTCGGGCAGCCCCTGGGCCCAGGGGGAGAAGGGCCTGTGCTCACTTGATGATAGTGCCTTTCTTCATGGTAAGACGAACCCAGTGCTGGCACTGGGACCCATCACTCTCCCAGTAGGTGTCTGCGTTGCTGTCTGTCAGGCAGGAGACGTTGAATTCCTCCTAAGGAGAAGGGATAGGTGAGGGCAGCCAGGCTGCAGCCTTCCCTCCCCAGCTCAGCCCAGTGCAAGGATACCACTACAAGCACCTGGTGTGGAGTCAGGGGCCCTGGGTTCCAGACCTGGTTCTTCCCTGCGTGAGTGTGACCTTGGCCAAGACCCTTCTCCCCCTAGGGCCTGGAAAAGAGGGGGGAGGGCTAGATGACCCCTGAGGTCCCTCCTGGTTCTAGAGCTCCAGGGATGAGGAGTTCTGCACCATGACTCTGGCCTCAGAGTGAGAAGCTGTGGGTTCAAATCCCAGCCGGGCTCTTCACTAGCTATGTGTGCGTGTTTATCTGAGCCGGCAGAGCCACAAGGGGGCGTAGGAAGGGTCAGAGACCCCCAGAGCTGGAGGGGCCCTCTGAGGCATCTCATTCAACCAGCCTTTGAACAGGAATCCCTCCAGAACATCCCCAACCGAAGTCGTGCTTGCAACCCTCCAGGGATGGGGAGTTCATTACCTCTCAGGCAACCCAGTCCATTCTGGAAGAGCTCTCAGTGTGGGGGAACTTTCCCTGTCGGGCAGCTCCCCCTACCCCTACTCCTAGCTCTGTCCTGGACCAAGAGTCAGAAGACTTGGGTCTGCATTCTGGAAAGCAGTTGGGAATGATGCCACGGGAGGGACGAAAGCCCTTCGGTCCAAGACACGGACCACCTAACGAAGGGCCCACGGACCCCAGAATATTCAAAGCAATCCCTCCAGCAGCAGCACAGAGCCAGATGCAAAGTAGGTGCCCACGGCAGGGAAGGGATGAGCCCACAAGCCGTCAATGCTCCATCTGAAGTGATGGCCATGAAGAATTCAGAAAAGTCGGGGAAGATGCACAAACTGATGCAGGGATGAGAGCAGAACCAGGACAGTGGCCACAGCGGCCACTGCGTTAGTGTATGTGGAAAAAAACACCAAAGGGGCAGCTAGGTGGTGCAGTGGATAGAGCACCGGCCCTGAAGTCAGGAGGACCTGAGTTCAAATCCAGCCTCAGACCAAACACTTGACACTCACTAGCTGTGTGACCCTGAGCAAGTCACTTAACTCCAACTGCCTAAAAAGAAAAAAACAAAGGAAAAAAAAAGAAGAAAAAACACCAAGACAAAACAGACCCTGGGCACTTCCGATGGCTGAGCACCACAGCCATGGAGCAGAACCTGGAGGATGGACCCCTTTCCTTTTATAGGAGAGTTGGGGACCAAGAAACAGGAGAAGTTTCCAGATCAAGCAGAAGGCCCTGTCTGGTCCCTGCAGCAATCAGACATCACTGAGGCCAATCCTGCCCGGAAAACGAGGCCCAGTGAAGTCATGAAAGGCCTTGCCCAAGGTTACCTAGGTGGCAAACAGCAGAGCAGGATGAAAACCCAGGGACTCTGCCTGCAACCCCAGGCCTGTCCACTCTACTCTGCTGACTTAGCTCAATCTTGCTGAGACCCCCGGCACTCAAGCTCTCCTCTGTGATGCTCTCATCACATCCTACCTTGGGGTAATTCTACCTGCCTATGTATGAATGCCAGTTGCCAAATAGAGCAGGAGCTCCCTGAGGGCAGGCTGGTGTCATTTTCTACCTTTGCGTCCCAGGTGTGCAGCACACACCTGTGTGGATGAGTGTTCATTCAAGAACTGGGACAGCGGGGGGTCAGGGGAGTGCCGCTGTGGGCTCCGGGTTCCAGCTGACCCTCACCGTGTAGGAAGACACATCGATACTCTCCACATACTGCTTCACGCTGCCCAAATTCTCGTCCTCCTTGCCCACGTGATCATACAAGAAGTGGACCAGGTCCTCATCACACTCGTAGGTCCATGTTGGTGGCACATACCTGCCCGCCCCACCCCCCACCTCGAATCAGGCCAAGAATGGGAACATGGGTGGGATTCCCATATTCCCCCAGACCTTGGATACCCCCCAGACCCAGCCCTCCCTCCATGACAGGAAAGCTTAAAAAGAGTGACAGGCAGAAAAAGACGGGAAATTATAATAGTGGGGGCCCTCAATGAAGCCCATGCAGAGTCGGACAAATCTAACCAAAAGATATTTAAGAAAAGAGCTCCCTCCCTCCCCCAACACTTACAGCAGCCTCTCCACAGCCTCAGCGTCTTCCTCTGCGGGCTTCGGGGGGGTGCCCAAGCGTAGGAAGTACTTCAGGTCTACCACTTGCTCCCACCTGCAGGCACAAGGGAGGGGCGGTCTGAAAGCTGGAATTAGCCCCAGAGCCCAGGCCGACCCTAAGGCCTGGCCATGTCCCTCCTCAGCTCAAGACAAGGCTCCCCTGTGCCCGAGGAAGAAAGCAGAAGCTAAGGCCCTTCCTCACCTTCCTCTCCAGATTTATCTCCTACTGTTCCCTCTCACTGCCTCTATATTCCAGATGGAATTAGAGTTAGGTGTTAGCTGGCTTAGATGCAGGAAGTACGGGCCAAGTCACTTAAGCTTCCTTGTGAAAGACAGATAATAACTGCACCAGCTCTCAGAGGAGACGTGCAGATTAAATGAGGCAGTACTTGTAAAGTGGTTAATAGGTGCCCAGCACAGCCTTAGATCTTCTAAGTATAGATTTCCTTCCTCCCTCCCCCACTTTCCTTCCTTCTCTCCCCTCTCCTCTCCCCAACCCCTTTCTCTTCTCTACCCGCCGCCCCCCCCCCCCCCCCCCCCCCCCCCCCCCCCCCCCCCCCCCCCC
>NW_020954603.1:13095-14463 GCF_900497805.2 Vombatus ursinus
TCCACTCCGAAGAGCTGCTGCTGTCTCTGCAGGCGGTCGGTGGAGGCCACGGGCACCAGGCGGTCTCCGCCCTCGGCATTTTTGCAGGCCAGGAGCCAGCCTTCGGGGAGGTCACAGCTGCTCTTGTGCTCCGCCAGCTGCTCCTGGGGGCCGACAGCGGCTCAGAGCTGGGCGCCCACCCCGTCGGGGCTGCCCTGGGACCCTGCAGGGGCGGGGCGGCGCAAGGACTAGGGGCGATGGGGGGAGATAGGGGAGCTCCTTCATCTCTCCAGCCATGCATCCGTCCATCTTTCAGCCAGCCTCCATCCCTACTCATCGCAGGGCTGGGCAGGAAGCCTCTGCGGGGAGACCTCGGGACATGGGGGGCTCTTCTACTCTGGGCTCTGTCTTGCCGGGGGCCACTAGGACCTGAGCCTGGGCCTCGGAAACCGTCCCCTTTCCTTACCCTCCCCCCTCCATCGGGGGCTAGTCCCTTGTCTAGGTCTGGCCACCTGGGCAGAGCCGGAAGCGGCCGGGCCCCGGGCAGGGCCAGGTGCCAGCTTGGCGAAGGCAAAGGGCACAGGCAAATGCCCGGTGTCTGGGGAGGGTGGGTCTCCCTGCCCCTTCCCCTCCCCCCCCGCCCTCCTCGAGGACGCCCCTCACCCTGGTGAGCTTGACCCAGAGCCCGTGGCTGTTGCACAGCTCCTCGCCCGTGGCCCGCACGCAGCCCCCACGCTGCACCTCGATGCTGCCCAGGCTGCCTCGCCCGGCACGCTTGGCGGCGGCCCCGGCGGCGGCGGGGTCGGGCGCCGCCCACACGGGCAGCACGCAGCGCGGGGGCCCGGGGCCCGCGGGGTCCTTGCACAGCTTGTAGCGGACTTCGCGGGGCACGAAGGCCAGCGGCCGCGGCAGCGGGCGAGCGGCGCGGAGGCAGCGGGCCGCCTCCTGCAGGAAGCGCACCCGGCCCAACAGCCCGTGCGGGGACTCGGCCGCGGAGCCCCCAGCCATGACCCGGCGCGGGGAAGGGGCAGCCTGCAGGGGCAAGAGCGCGGAGGCGGGACTCGAACCTCCGACCCGCCGCCCCGCAACAGCGCAGAGCCGGCGACCTCCGAGCCCGGCCGTAAAGACCGGCGTAGTGCCGCAGCACGGCCGTATTGCCCCGCGTAGTTCCGCAGCCCTCAGCGCGCGGCTGCAGTGCCGCACCCACGTGCGCCTTGGAAGCAGGCTCCTGCGCCCCGCGGCCCACGTGGATGGGGCTCAGCTGCACCGTGCTTCCCGCCCGCACCCCCACAAGTCTGGGGCTCTGACGCATGGTGGCCAGTTGGCCCTGGCCAAGTCACTGCCCTCCCGGGATCCGGCCGTTATTCTGCCTGGCCCTGGCCCTGACCC
>NW_020954603.1:14507-19095 GCF_900497805.2 Vombatus ursinus
CCGCCTCCCTTCCTTTTACCCTCCTGGCCAGCCTCCGAGCCTGCCGCCCCTTCCTCCCGCTGTGCCCTCTGCATCTCCCATTCCATAATCAACCCCTTCCCCTCCGTCCGGACCTCCCAGCCCCTGGCTCCCCGCTGCTGGCTTCCCCCAGGGGCACTGCGCACCCTTGTCCAGCCTCCCCGCTAGGGTCCAGCCCCGCCTTCATCACGCTGGTCCTAGGGTCAGGTCCCCGTCACAGACGCCACCTCCCTCCGGGAGCTCTCAGGGCCGGCTCCTAGTCTTCCTCGCCAGCCTAACTCCTGACCTCGCACTTGACGTTGTCCCCCGTCCTGCTGATGCTTCTCCGAACGCCCTGGCCTGCCGACTCTCGGCCTCGGCAAACCTTGATCACCCCAAATCTCACCGCGACTCACCGTCCCTCCCCAGGACAATGGAGAGTTCCTTGACCACAAACCTCTGATATGCCTCTGTGACTCTACCCCGCTCTCATCCCTCTCCTAAATCCTTCCTTCCGCTCCTTAGCACTTTGCCCTGACGTCGTCCTTGCTCTGACTTCAAGCATGTATTAAGTGCCTACTGTGTGCTGGGGATACAAAGGAAGGGAGCTTACAGTTGAATGCAATTTTTGAATTCCTCACCCGCTTGACTATTCGTAGCCAAACTCCAACCCTGAATGACCCTCAGCACTGACGTCCTCAGCTCCTTCTCACATGCTGCTGAACAGAGCTGAAAGTCATACAACCCAGCTGACTGGGTCTACCGCACGTTTATCTTCAGCTGGGCTCTCACTGCAGCAAGGCAGTCCTCCTAGTCTGCCTGAATGAATGCTCTGTCCCACTTCCCATGGAGGCTTCTCTGAACTGGGTCTTCTCTCCTCAAGCTCCCCCTCCCTCTCCTAAGGACCCTGCCTCCTACTTTACTAAGAAAATGGAGGCTGTACACAAGTGTTTCCACTTCTCCCCTTCTCTTCATCCCCAAACCTCCTGTCATCACCTCCCACTCCCCCCCAGTCTCTAACAAAGAGGGGGGCCTTGTCCTTGCCAAGGCCAGCTTCCCACCCCTTTCCATCTTGAGCCGAATGTGCTGTCCTTATCATCCCTACTCAGTCACCAATCCTCAACTCTCCCGCAGGGAATGTGCTCCTGGGCTGTTGGGGGGATTTTTGTGCATTTGTTCTGGTGATATCTTTTGCTAATTGATATTAAGCGGTTCAATAGAACTGGGGTGCTAGTCACATGGAAGGGAATACAACTGGGGGGGACTTGAGCTGATGACTCAAGAAAAGAGAGACACCAGCCCCTCAAGGTTACCCCTGAAACACTGATGGGGCAGATGAGGCCCACCCTTCTCTGAGCTAGGGAGCCAGAATACACAGGGTACACTAAAAAAACCAAACCAGGCCTTGCCTAGAGCCTGGCCTGCAGCCTCGCCCTCTAGGTCCTCGAGTGCAGCCCTGTGCCTGAATCCGGACTTCGAAGAAGTTCACCCCTGCCCTAGACCCTGGCCCTCCATCCGTGTCTTAGATCCCTCCTCCCTTTCTGAAGCCAGCATCTGAGAAGGGTCACCTCCAGGGAGGCCTCCACTGCCCCTTCTCTCCCTGGCTCCTCTGCCTTTTGCAATCTGGCTTCAGACCTCATAGCTTCACCCAAAATGCTCCCTCCGAAGTGATGAAGGAGGGGCAGCTAGGTGGCACAGTCCTGGAGTCAGGAGGGACCTGAGTTCAAATCTGACCTCAGACACTTGATACTTACTAGCTGTGTGACCCTGGGCAAGTCACTTAACCCCACTGCCTAACAAAGAAAACAAAAACAAAGTGATGAAGGTCCCCGAGGTGCCAGAGCTGATGCTCTTTCCTCAGTCCTGCTCCTTCTGCACCTTGGCAGCGCATTTGACACTGTTGACCCCCTGCCCTTGATCTCTGAGACCCTGCTCTTCCCTGGTTCTCCTCTTACCTGTCTGAGTCTCCTCTGCTCCATCCTCATCCAGGTTACACTTGGCAGGTGTCCCCTGCGGCCAGTCCTAAGCTGGCTTCTCTTCTTCCTCACTATCATCAACCACCTTGGGTTCAATGATCACCTTTATGCAAGTGACCTCCAGGTGGATAAACTCTTCTGAGTGCCGGTCTTCTATCCCCGACTGCCTTCTGGACGTCTCAAATTGGACTTCCGAGAGACATCTTGAACTCAACTGAACTCATCATCTTTCCTCCTAAATCCTCCCCTTTGCAATCTTCCCTACTATTATGGAGGGGGCCTCCATCCTCCTAATCACCCAGGCTCAAACCCTGACTCCTCTCTCTCCCCTCCCCCATCAGCATTTATTCTAGAGCCACATATGGATTTGTATTTATTGGAGGCATCTAGTGGCATGATGGCTGAGCGCTGGACTTGGAGACAGGAAGACCAGAGTTCAAATCCAGCCTCAGACACTTATTAACTGTGACCCCACCAAGTCATTTCACCTCAGTTTCCTCAACTGCAAAATGGAGATAATAATTGTACCTCCCTCCCAGGGTCGTTGTGAGGATTGAATGAGATATTTGTAAAGTGCTTGGCCCACAGTAGGTGCCATATAAATGCTTATTCTTTTCTATTACTCTGCACATATTTATTTTTGCATAGTCTCCCCTAGTTGACTGGAAGCTCCTCAAGGGCAGGGGGGGTGGGCTTCACTTTGTCTCTGTATCTCTGGTGTCAGCACAGGACCAGAGACAGCCCAGGCACCTGATAAGAAGCCCTGCTCCAGGAGGTGGAAGACTGGGCATCTAAAGTAGATGGAGACCACGTGTTCAGTGTAGCAATGAAGGGGAGGGGAGAGGTGGACCAGGAGTGGCCCAGGGGGAGAGATGACCACCTTTGTGGGCAGTGGGAGAATGGGGCCAAGCCGAAGATGCCAGAGACGAGGGCCTGATGCCTGAGCAGGGATCTGGTGGAGAAAGGGGAGAAAATGCATTGGGGTCATCTGGGATCCCAGGAAAAACATGAAATCTTGGAGCAGGGGAATCTCTGGTGTTCAGAGTACAGCACAGACTCTGATTGGATGAGGTGACTACTATTTGTCACCCGTAGGGTTCTAGGGGTGAACTTGAGGCCTGAGGGAATGGTTTTTCTATAGCTCATGAGCCCCCACAGGTGCGCTTCCCCTGATGCATTATCACTTGATAGCAATTAGCCAGACTTCATTAGTATATAGAAACATGTATTCATTACGGTAAGAACAGTAGGTACAAAACATTACACACTCAGGGGCAGCTAGGTGGCACAGTGGGTAGAGCTCCAGCCTTGGAGTCAGGAGGACCTGAGTTCAAATCTGACCTCAGACACTTGACACTTACTAGCTGTTTGACCCTGGGCAAGTCACTTAACCCCAATTGCCTCACCAAAAAACATAAAAAACAACCCATTACACCCTCTCCCACAAAACACAGAGTCCAGGGGAAGGCAGGATCAAGCTTACAGAGCAAAGATGGTTTTCCTCAAGCGATTCCTTCTCAAGAGCTTGGCCAGAACTGCTTCCACCATTGAGCTGGCCTACCCCCTGCATGTCTGAATTCCAAATGAGCCCCACTGGGTGTGACTGAGTTTCCTCAACCAATCCCATTGCACTTCTCTAGGTCAGTTTATTTTATTTCATCCAATGGCTTTCATTTCTTCCAAATAGATTAAAGACCAGTTTAATGCCTTTGATCAATTGATTCAGTGTTTAGATGATTTGATTTAATTTTCCTGATTCAAGTGACCCCCACCTTTATAAGGGGAAAGACAGGGAGAGGGGGTTATGATGCTGACTTCATGGCTGATGGATGGTCTTAATCCTGAGGAAGGAGCAGCAGGTGAGGAGAAGGAGGAGGTTTGTCATACCTCCTGTGGGAGGGCAGCATAAGGACTGCTGAACAGCAATGCGGGTCCAGCCAGACTTGGCACTTGGGACTGATTTGAAAAAGGCTTCATTTGACCCGTTCTGATCCAATAAGCCTTGATTAGATACATAATAATACATAATTAAATACATCTCAGAGACAAGGGTATACAGGTTCAGAAAGTGGAACAGTGGGGAACAAAGAATTCTAGAGTAAATTAACTGAAAATTTAAGGAGTCAAGGCTGGGTAAAGAGGTAAGTGACACTAGAGGGTTCAATGAGATAAATGTGTATCAAGTGCTCCTCATCATCATCATATAGTAAGGGACAGGTAGACAGAATCTGGATTTGGATTCAGACGACCTGGGTTTGAATCATGACTTTGCAACTTACTGTCTGTGGGACCACAGGCCGGCCATGCCTCTTCTCTGTCTCCTCCTTTGCCAAATGAAGAGTATAGGCAATCTAATCCCTCCCAGATCTAAATCGATGATCTCAGGCTGTGTTAAGAGAAGTGGGGCCCCACATGTACAAAAATATTTATAGCCGCTCTTTCTGTGGTGGCAAAGAATTAGAAACAGAGGGGATGCCTATCAACTGGGGAATGGCTGAACAAGTTGTGGTATATGATTGTGATGGAATATTACCGTGCTATAAGAAATCATGACTTTAGAAAAACCTGGAAAGACTTACATGAACGGATGCTGAGTGAAGTGAGCAGAACCAGGA
>NW_020954603.1:19172-32583 GCF_900497805.2 Vombatus ursinus
TGTTACTGCTGTAACAGCGACATTGTGCAATGACTGACTTTGATAGACTTAGCTCTTCTCAGCAATGCAAGGATCTAAGACATCTCCAAAAGTCTCACGATGGAAAATGCTATCTACATCCAGAGAAAACTGTAGAATTTGAATGCAGATCAAAGCACACTGTTTTCTCCTTTTTTCTTTTTTTCTTGTAGTTTTTCCCTTTTGTTCTGATTCTTCTTTCACAACATGACTAATATAGGGGCAGTTAGGTGGTGCAGTGGATAGAGCACAGGCCCTGAAGTCAGGAGGACCTGAGTTCAAATTTGGCCTCAGACACTTCCTAGCTGTGTGACCCTGGGCAAGTCACTTAACCCTGTTTGCCTCAATTTCCTCATCTGTAAAATGAACTGGAGAAGGAAATGGCAAACCAGACTAGTATCTTTGCCAAGAAAACCCCAAATGGGCTCCCGCAGACTCAAACATGCCTCAACAACAAAGTTAGGTTTGAAATGTCTGTCCAGACATGAACCCGTTCAAGGTTTCCAACAAAAAAGCATGTGAGGGAGATGCTATGATTATTCCTATATTACAGATAAGGAAACTGAGGTCTCAAGGGTAGGTAACAGTGGAGCTCTGAGGCTTCCTTACTGAGAGACCCTAAGGCTTAGGGCCTAAGCAGCTCGTCTCCCCGCTCTGGGCCTCAGTTTCCCCACGAACACCTCCATCACTGGGCGGCCGGTGAGGCCTCGCCCGTCCATCCGTCCCGCCCCACCCCCCCCACAACCTTCTGCTGCGCCTCTGCTCTGGACTTTACGGTAGTAAAGGGGTCCTGCAGGCATCGACTAGGGCAGCCTCAGCTCCTCAGGGCCCAAGCTTGGCGTGTCATGTGACCACCAACATGGCGGCGCCCAAGAACGGCGTGGGGCGGGACCTGGCTGGCGTGGGGGCGGACCTCGGGGCGGGAACAGGGCTGGGGGCGGAGCTTCCAGAAGAGTCTGGGGCTGCTCTGGGACCCCGCAGGGTAAAGTGGGGTCCGCGCGATGGAGGAGACCGGGGTAAGGTGAGTCCGGCCGTTCTCCCCGCGTCCATGCTCCCAGCCCTCAGGCCCTGGCCTCGGCACTCAGGGCTCCCTGTCCTCCTACCCCCCAGGAACCCCCCAACCTTGTCCCTGGCCTCGGCACTCAGGGCTCACTGTCCTTCTACCCCCCAGGAACCCCCCAACCTTGTCCCTGGCCTCGGCACTCAAAGCCCCCATCCTGCTACCTCCCAGGACCTCCACACACACACACACACACACACACACACACACACACCCCCCCATGTCCTGGCCTCAGCACTCAGAGACCCCCACATCGTCCTTCCCCAGGACCCCCTCCCAGCCCCGGAGCCCTCTCTGCTCTTCCATGCTGGCTGCTCAGAGGCTCTGGGGTCTGTGCTGGGGAGGCCCCGGCTGGGCAAGGGCAGGGTGGGGGATGGGGGTCAGGGCTGGGCCTCTAGGTTGGGGAGGGGGGAGGCTCAAGCCAGGCCTGGCCAGGGCTGATAAGGGGGGTGGGGTGCCCTAGCCTGAGGTCCCTCCCGCCCCCTCGGGCTACCCAGCAACAGCAGCAGCCCCAGCAGCATTAGCCAGAGCCCGGATCCTAGCCCAGGAGGGGACTGCCGCCAGGCCTTCCCCAAGCTGCAGAATGACACCTTCCTGCGGGCAGCCTGGGGGCAGACCACAGACTACACACCAGTGTGGTGCATGCGCCAGGCAGGCCGCTACCTGAAAGGTAAGAGGCCTGGGCCAGGGGGAGCAGAGGGAGGGCAGGGGCAGGACCCCCCTTAACTTTCTGCTCCCCCCAGAGTTCTTGGCGACCCGGGCTGGCCAGGACTTCTTTGACACCTGCCGCTCCCCTGAGACCTGCTGTGAGCTGACCCTGCAGGTGAGGCCTCCGGGAGCCTGCAGGTGCCCCCCTGGCTCTGTGGGTGGCCCCAACTCCTCCCCCTTCCTGGGGGGTCTGAGCCCCGCCTTACTCCAGGCAGGAGACCTGGCTTTCCATCCTGCGGCTCCAGGGGAGCAAGGCCTCTGGAGGCCCCCAGCTTGTGGATTTCTGGGCCGGGTGGGCTCCACATTGTCTGATCCAGAGTGTGACTGGGACTCAGATCCCCTGCCAGGACTCCAGAGCTGACGAAGAGCCTCCTCTTTCTCCTTGAGCCTCAGTTTCAGTCTCTTTAAAATGGGAGGAAGAGTCACTGCAGAACTTGATGAAGCAGCTGCTGAGTATGAGGAGGGCCTGGGGTGCAGAGCTCAGGGAAAACCCAGGCCCTGTTCCCTGGGAGGAATCTGGGGAGGATTCAGGGAGGAGGAGAAGAGGGGGGCAGGCAAATGCCCAGGAGGTGATGACCGACATTCAGTCCTCCAAGAGCCCAGCCTTTACCCCCAGGCAGCTGCCACCTTGTTCCAAAAAAAAGAGGCCTGCCCAGCCAAGTCATACAAAGGATCTGAGGCCAGCGAGGCCTCTGGGAGCCAGGAACACCCAGGGGAAGGCCGCCTAAAGGAGGCCACAGAGGCAGGGAGCACCAGTAGTATTGTACTCATTTTATAGATGAGAAAATTGAGCCTAGGGTCCCTCCGCTCCCAGTGTGAGGGTCAGCCTCTTGACTCTGGGTCCGGGGCTTTGTGCTCTGTGCGAGACCCTGGCCTTGGGCTCAGAGCCTGATGGGACCATCTCTGTGCCCTGTGCTGGGGCAGCCGTGCCCCTGGCGCAGGCTCAGAGACACTCATGCCCCCGTGTTTTCCCGCAGCCGCTCCGACGCTTCCCCTTAGATGCTGCCATCATCTTCTCTGACATCCTGGTGGTGCCCCAGGTATGATGGGGAACTTGGCGAGGGAGAAGTGAGGGAGGGAGGGAGGGGGCCTTCAGGCTCCAGTTACCCTCTCCCCCCAGGCGCTGGGCATGCAGGTGACCATGGTGCCCGGCAAAGGGCCGACCTTCTCATCGCCCCTAAGGGACGAGCAGGACCTGGACCGCCTTCAGGCCCCTGTGGACGTGGACAAAGAGCTGGGCTATGTGTTCCAGGCCATCACGCTGACCCGCCACCAGCTGGCGGGGCGTGTGCCCCTCATCGGCTTCTCAGGGGCCCCATGGACACTGATGTCCTACATGGTAGAGGGGGGAGGCTCAAACACCATGGCCCAGGCCAAGCGATGGCTGTACCAGTGGCCCAAGGCCAGTCATCGCCTGCTGGGCCTCCTGACCGATGTCCTCGTTCCCTACCTCGTGGGCCAGGTGGCTGCAGGGGCACAGGTGAGGGGCCAGGAGGGAGGGGAGGGAAGGGAGGTCAGGGGACCCCCGGGGGGGCCAAGAGGGAGGGGAAGGCCCAGGGCGTGGTCTCTCCGAGGCCTGTCTGGTGAGATAGCTCTGGGCTGCCCTCTCTTAGCCTCTGACCTCTAACCTTCGACCCTTCCCCCCAGGCCCTGCAGGTGTTTGAGTCTCATGCCGGGCACCTGGGCCCTGAGCTCTTCTCAGAGTTTGCGCTGCCCTACATCCGTGAAGTGGCCCAGAGGGTCAAGGCCAGGCTGCAGGAGGCAGGGCTGGCACCAGTGCCCTTGGTGAGGCCCCAGTGTGGACAAGGGTCTGAAAGGAGGCAGGTGGGGGAAGGGGGCGCATGGCAGGGGTCAGTTCAAGGCTTCTAGGCCTCGGTTTCCCCTTCTATAAAATAGGGACATGAATCCTTTTAGCTCTGACCCCCCACAGCTGTTGTGGGGAAATTTTTTTTTTAATCTTTAATTCTTTTTTAAATCTTTAATCTTAAAGCTTCTGGGAAGAAGGAGAAGGGTAGAAAGGGTTTGGGGAGTTCCAGGAAACCCCGGCCCATGGGGGTTACAGTGGGGCTGAGGGGGGCCAGGCTCACCCCGGTAGACGTATCCATTCTGGCCTGGGACACTCACCTCTGCCCCTCCTCCTGCCTAGATCATCTTTGCCAAGGACGGACACTATGCCCTGGAAGAGCTGGCCCAGGCTGGCTACGAAGTGATTGGAATTGACTGGAAAGTGAACCCTGCCCAGGCCCGGTGAGTAAGGGGCCTCAGTCCCCAGGGCCTGGGTTTGAGGCCCAGCTCTGCCTGGCACTGATGGTGTGACCTTCGACAAGTCATTTCCCCTCCTGTACCTCAGCTTCCCTGTGTGTAAAATGGGGGGGGTTCTCTTTCAAGGACTTCCCAGGGCTAATGATCTGTGAGATCTGTGAATGGGAGGCCTCCTGACAGGGTGGATTTGTCAGGCGGGTGGCTTTTGGGGTGGGGGGATCCCCCAGGGATAGGCCTTCGTGACTGTGGCTTGTGATAAATGCTTATTGACTGAATGACTGGTTTCAGGGAACGTGTGGGAAAGTCGGTGACCCTCCAGGGCAATCTGGACCCCTGTGCCCTCTACGCCTCCAAGGTAGGGAAGTGGGGGGGGTGTCTGTGTAGGCTCCGCGGGCACACGTGCCCCTCTCAGTGTCTGACTGCGGTGAGCCCTCCTGGGGCCCCTGCGCCCACCTGATCACGGTGGGCTCCACGCTCTTCCCTCCCCTTTCCACAGGAGAAGATTGGACAGTACGTGGAACAGATGCTGGCGGCCTTTGGGCCCCAGCGGCACATTGCCAACCTGGGCCACGGGATCTACCCAGACATGGATTCTGCTCACGTCGGAGCATTTGTGGAGGCGGTGCATCAGCACTCCCGCCGACTCCAGGACAAGTGACCCCCCTCCCCCACCACCCCAGGGCTGGTCTCAGGTGCCCCCACCCCCGACACGAGAATGTCTGTGAGAAAGGCCATTTTTAACAGAATAAAGAGTCTCTAGTGGCCTGGCCTGTTCCTCCTCCCTCCTTCAGAAGCCAGATTTCACCGGGGGCTCCCAGCACGGCGCTGTTTCATTCTGAGGCCATGGCCCTCGGGCCCACTACTGTCCTTCTCACACAGCTCCACAGCCCGATGCTGTTTGAGGGCCTGCCCGGCCCTCTGGACAGAGGTCAGAGGCTGGCCGTGGGACACAGGCAGTCCTTAGAGCAGAGGTAGGGCCTGGAAGGGAAAGGAGGCCGGAGCCGGGCTCAGGAGTCTGGGCTGGGGGCTCCTGCGGGAGGAAGATTAGAGACAGGAGGGGGCAGCCAGCGCCTCTGCCTGGGGGCCAGACGGAGTATGGGCAGGAGGGGGGGCCCACAAGCCAGCCCCGCCCCACCCCCGCTGGACCTGGAAGAATGAAGAGTTGGGTCTCTGAGGCCTCTCCCAGTGCCTGGTCTTGTGTCCAGCAGGGGTCAGGGAATGTGTGGGAAAGGCCCCCATACCCTGTCCTGGAGGTATGGGGCCTAGGCTGGGCGAGGCAGGCCTAGCCTTCTCTGAAGCCAAGGGTGGCACCCAGCCTGGGGGATCCTGAGGGGCTGAGGCTGCCATGGACTCGCTCAGGCACCGGGGACACAGGCCTTGTCTTTCCTGGTCCTCCTCTCTGTGAAGGGGGGGTGAGATTGTGCTCCATTATCCCTGACTCAGTGAGCCCATGAGGTGGAGAGGCAGCTGATGTCAGGATCCTGAGTCTGAGAGCTAGCCCCCGGGGGGGAGGGCTGCCTCGGAGGTTGGGGGGGAGTGTCCCTCCCTAGAGGCTCCTTCCACTGATCACCTGTGCCTAGAGCTGGTTTCTGGGCCCCACGGAGGCTGTTGGCAGGATACTCCCCTCCCAGCATTCACCAGCTTCTCCCCCAGAGTGGGAGCTGGCTCCTATGTCTTTGGGAACCCAGCCGGGTGGGCTCTGGGGCACCAGCATTCTGTAGACCAGCTATGAAAGTCAGTGGAGAGCTGAGGGAGGAGGGCAGCGAGCTGGCGTGGCTTACAGCCCTCTTAGTGTGACCAGGCAGGAGGTGAGGGGCACATCCCTGAGGGTATCCAAGACTGCAGAGCACTCACCTACCAGACCTCACTGGAGCTTCCACACACCCCTTCACTTCTAAGGGGGTGCTTTGGGTAAGATGATACCCATTTTACAGAAGAAAAGACAGTCTCACTGAGGTGAGGTGGTCTATCTAGAGGTCATCTGATCAGGAAGTGCCAGACTCAGTTTGAGCCCAGGTTCCTGCTGGCTCTGAGTGCAGGAGGAGATGCCCTGTGTGGTGGAGAGAGCTGGAAAGATAACACCAGACTGGGGGCCCACAGAGGGTCAGAGCCACTAGGAAGGAAGGCCTCCAGGTTGGTGGTGTGTCCTCCCTAGAGGGTTTCTTCAAGGATGTGGATAAGAGGCACACAGGGGACTATCAGAGCCAAGCCCCTGCCCTTCTGTGGGCCTCAGTTTACCTATCTGAAAAATGAGAGGTAGCCCCCTGGGGCTGGTCTTCCCCACCAGCATCTCTGGTTTTTGTTTTTGTTTGTTTTCACCAACATCTCAAAGAGGGAGAGACAGGAGCCACAGGGAGGGCCAGGCTCTGGGGGTGAAGGGGAGGGGCAAGGGGGCCAAGAGGGACCTGCTCAGATGTTCCCCCTCCTACAGCCACATCCTACTGAGCGCTTACACACCAAGAACTGGTTTGGTTTGTTATTTGAACAATCGTTCTCAATCTCTCCTCCCCTTCTTAGTCAGACCCTAGAAAAAGCTGTCTACACTGCCCCTTTCCACTCCTGTCACACTCTTTTAAACCCTCTTCAGTCTGGCTTCTGACCTCATCATTCCACCAAAACCCACCTCCAAAGTGACCAAGGCCCTCCTGGCTGCCAGATCCTGTGGCCTTTTCTCCATCCTCATTCTCCCTGACCTCTGGCCCTCCGTGATACTCTCTTCTCTCCAGGTTTTCAGGACACCTCTCTCTGTCTCTGTTTCTTTCCATCCCTCCCCCCCGCCTTCTCTGTCTCTCCCTCCTTCTCTCTCTCTCTCTCTCTCTCTCTCCTTTTCTTTCTGTCTCTCTCTCCCTCTTCCCTCTCCCCCCTTCTCTCTCTCTGTCTCTCTCTTTCCTTTTCTTTCTGTCTCTCTCTCCCTCCTTCCTCTCTCACTTTTTCTTTCTCTCCCTCTTTCCCTCCTCTCTCTGTCTCTCTCCTCTCTGTCTCTCTTCATGTGTCTGTCTCTCTCTCGGTTCTCCTTCTACCTCTCTGCCTGTTCCTTTTCTATCTCATTTTCTGGATCCTCCTCCCTGTCTAGCCCCCTGACTGTGGGGGTCCCCAAGGCTCTGCTGGCCCTAGAGTATTTAAAGCTACTCACACTTTTACTCTTCACTGCCTGCATCAGCTGTTCTCAAAGTTTTTTTTATCTCAGGACCCTTTACACCTTTAAAGTTTTTTCAGGATCCCCCCCAACAAAGAGCTTTTATTTCCATGGTTTATATCTACAAACATTAAACCATATTAGAAATTCAAATGTCTAAATACTTTCGTGAAAATAGTTTTGATGCCCCAGGAGCCCCTGGGGTCTGAAGACCACCTTTAAGGATCCCTCTGCCCAACTGGCCTAGAGGCTCCTCCCAGACCTGGGCATTCCCTGTCCTGCCTGGAGTGCCCTCAGACCTCTTGGGCTCAGGCCTCGTCTCCTCCTGGAAGTCTGGCTCCTTTGTCTTTCTTGTTGACCTCCCTTTGATTACCTTGTATGTTTGCTTGCCAGTTTAAATGTAGCCTTTAGGGGAATGTAAGCTCCAAGAGGGCAGGAACTTTGTCATTTTGTTTCTGTATCTCCGGGGGCTGACCCACCATTCTCTGGTACATAGAAGACACTTGCCAGATTCCTTTAGACCTGGGATGGGCAACCTGCGGCCTCAAGGCCACATGTGGCCCTCTAGGTCCTCAAGTGCTTCAGTCCTTTGACTGAATCCAAACTTCTGTCCAAGGGCTGCACTTGAGGACCTAGAGGGCCACATGTGACCTCAAGGCCAAAGGTTCCTCACCCAGTCTTAGACAAAGCCCAGGCTGGTGCACGCACGCACACACGCACACACACACACACGCACACACACACACACACACACACCCCAGTGTCTCCCTGCCCCACACGCAATGTGGGGTTACTTTTGGCACCCTCAAAGCCCTCAAACAGAGAGGTGAGGCAGCTCTGGGGAGAGAAGTTTATTGACCATTTCTCCAAGCCCTCCACTCCTCTGAGCACCCCCATCTTGGCTTGCAGTCATGCCTGGGTATGGACAATGGAGCCTCTTCCTCATTCCCCCACTCTACACGGCATCAGCCCACCATGGCCGGATCTCCGGGTTTCACTGTGGGCATCATTAATTGAGGGAGGAAAGGGCAGCGGGTGAAATGCAAAGCTAGCCAACACCACAGGCAAGCAGGGCGCAGTCTTGATGGAGACAGATGGGTTTGTTCCACGGTGACCTTGACCCCAGGGACACCTCAGTTTTTCCTCTCTCTGAAATGGGCCAGATTGACAGAGGATGAGGTTGGGAGTGAGGTTGGTGGCCCTCTTGGGGCCAGCCTGTGGAGTGGGGACCTGGCCGTGACCATGGCCATGGGAGGGTTATCCAGTGGCCTCTTCCTTGGGGGGCTGCTCTAGACTGTGGCCAAGTGATGGCCTTTTGCCGTGGCTGTGGACAGGACCATGGGCGTGGGCTGTGTGAAGGGTGCTAGACAACAGAGTCGGCCTGTGGGTGCTGGGCCCCTCAGCCAGGGGCTCCTGCCCTTCTCCTTCTAGGCTAGGGGACTGAGTGGGCGACTCAGCCTTCCCCTCGTCTGTGCTGTTCACCTAGAGAGGACATAAGACAGTGATGGCCCACCAGTTTTCCCGGACCGCCTAACGCACCCATTCACCAGCTCTGTATAGAAAGCAGCCTGATGGGGCTGTGCTGAGGGGCCTGAAAGAAGGCCCCAAAGCTGGGGCTGAGCAGGTCTGCCAGCTCACCAGGGAGCCTGACGGAGGCCTGTCTTCCCTCTCTGGCCTGAGTGGCTCCATTTTAGAGCTGGCTTCCATCCCAAAGTTCAGCCCAGCCCAGCCCTGGCTCAGTTTCCTCTCCAAGGCCAGGTGTAAAGATAATTTTCCTAGACAAGTTACCCGATCCCCACTTACAAGGCTAATGTTGGTGAAATGCGTGACTCTGCCCAGCCTTCAAGGACAGTATTCAGCAAGGGGCGATTCAAAATACCAAGCTGCCCTCATCCATCAGGTCTCCTAGCTACTCTACTGGGGCGAGGGAGGGGAGCTTATGGGGGATGCCTCCCCAGCCCTCCCTCTGCCAGGCTCCCCCTGCGGACTTCCCTGGGAGCTGGGCCTTTGAACGACGTCTGAGCCGATATTCTGAATTATTGTCTGGGCTGTGGCTCATCCCAAGCGCCCAAAGTGACCGAACCAGCTCATAGCAGCCCCACATGCTGAGGCTTAACCCCCTGGCAGCGGGCAGTGGGCAGCTTGCCCAGGAAGAGGCCCACCAGTCCCAGGCTCTGAGCAGAGGGTTCACTTGGTGATGTGCTCACCTGCCCCGTCAGGGAACTCTCCTTACACAGACACAGACGTCTACACACGTACATACACACAGGTAGGTCTGTATACACAGGTCTCCTCCATTCACACCCTCCTCTGAGGTCTGCACTGTCTGCTTGGAGGCCTTGGTTCTCCTAGGTTCTGCTGGAGGAGCCCAAGTTCTGACAGGTTCCACCCAGACGAAGAGGTTCCCAGAACGGATGGAGGTCTGGGTGGATCCCGCGTCTGTTCTGAGGCTGAGCAGACTCAGCCCTGGTGCGTAGGCCCCTGGACATTTCAGGGAGCCCGTGTGGATGGGCTATGACCTGCTGGGGGTGCTGGAAGGAGGCCCCCCACAGCTCCTGGAAGGTTTGAAGTCTCTCCGCCTGCACCTCAGAAACCCAGGGCACAGTCCACACAGCACAGACTTGGAGGGGGGAGTTCCATGCTGTGTGCTGCGAAAGAGACATTCACAGGCCCTCCTATGGGGGCATTACCCACAGGCCTCCTCAAGTCCTGGCTAGGCCCCTGGTGGTAGGGGGGTGGGGAGGATAAGGCTCTGACTTCTGGTTTCTCCTTGACTGTCAAATCCTGTGAGACCCAATAACTCCACCTTCGACCCCTAGCCAGCCCAGGAAGGCAGAGAGAGCATAGATAAGGGTTCAAGGTCCCCCTCTTCCTGCATGATCCTGGGCAAGTCTCTGTCTTTGCCCATTTATGAAGTGAGGCAGTTCTAAGGCCCCCAGGCCCACCTTGAGGCCTGGCCTCCCGTGGCTGCCCCCAGTCATGCCCTCGCCCTCTCTGGGCCTCACCTGGGTGGAGTAGAAAGAACAGTTCCCACAGTGATCTTGCCAGTGGGTGAATCGAATGGCCGATTCCACGTAGGGGAAGTGCAGGAAACTAAAGGGCAGCTGGACGTGGAATGTCAGGCGGCCACACCTGTGAGGGCAGACAGAGCCAGACCGCTGTGGGGAGAGGGCTGGGCTGGGAGTCACAGGGCCTGAGTGTGAATCCTGCCCCTGGACCTGCCACCTGACCTCCGATGGGTCCCTGGCCCTGCTGCCTGAACAAGTCCCTGACCCTGGCCTTCTCTGGGCCTCGGTTTCCCCATCCACAAAATGAGGCATTGGCTTGACGGGGCTCTCAGGCAGCTGCCGCGGCCCTCGGCCTGAGCCTGCCTCTTTGGAAAGCTGTTCTCTCCCTAGGGCTCTGTTGCCCCACTGAGTCTGGGAAATTCAGGCCTCCTCAGGCGACCGGAGGTAGGGTGTGTGAGGCTCAGCTGCTGATACCGGCCCTCCGGTGGGGCAGGGGGTGCCAGGTTGCCCCACATCAGATCAGAAGACTGCCCGTCTCACATACATACACACACACACACACACTCACACTGTCTCTGGGGCCTGGGGTGGCTCTGCCAAGTGATGGCAAGGAGAGGAGGGGCAGCCTGGCAGCCCACTGGCAGTCATCAGGAACCAAGTTCCTAGCATGGGCTTAGGAGGCACATGACGGGCACGGGCTGAGAGGGCCAGGTTGCAGCAGTTTCCCCCTGACCGATCAGCATCTCTGGCCACCCTCCTCAACTGTCTGGCGTAACCTGTGACCCCAGCCCCATTCCCAGCCGGGGCAGTCCTACCTGTCATAGACAAGGAAGTCATCCTTGGTGCCCCCAAGGATGCTCCAGATGTCAGGGCCAGGCCCTTGCTGGCGGTAGACGGGTATGCCCGGGGGTGCGTGGAGTTCCAGCTCTCCATGCAGGGCCTGGGACAGAGGCGACTTCTCATTGACTATGATGAAGCGAACACCGGCAGCACCCACGCGGGCCAGGCGCTCCTGCAAGTTGCCTATGCTGAGGATGAGAATGGAGGGACTGGTAAGTGGGACCTTAGGGAGCCTCCTTTCCCCCATCCTCTCTTGCCCTCAGAGCCTCTGCTGGCAGGGCCTTGACCTTGAGATGGGACAGCCAGGAGAGTGGCCTGGCAGGCCAAGACAGGGGCCATTCCCAGCCCTGCCTTCGCTTCCCTTTGAGACTTTGGGCTAGAGCCTCCTCTGTCTGGGCCTCAGTTTCCTTCTCTGTAAAATGGTCTTGAGTGGAGGAAGGAGTGCCTCAGGGATTTCTGGGCTCCCTCAGAAGTCTGTGGGGAGGTGGGAGGCAGAGGGAGTTGCTGGATGGAAGCCTCTCCTGGGTCCCTCTGGCCCCCTAAGGTGGGGGAGGGTTGCCTTTTCAGAAAGATCCTGTTTCTGGTCAAGTTACCTCTGCCTCTTACTCTCCCTCCCCCTTTTCTCTCACAATGAATAAACCCACTGTTGACTAGGGCCTGGGAACGGGCAAAGGCCCAGAAGGTGGGGCATTCCTGGGGGCTGGCCCAGGAAGGGGAGGGTACCAGGGCGGCTCAGCTCAGAACTGCCAGGCCTCCTGAAGGCCATGGTCCCCAGTGCTGCCATGTCCAGCGGCTGCCAAGGGCTTTCCACACAACTGCCCTTTAGGAAGGACATCGAGTGCCAGAGTTAGGTTACTGGAGAACCTGGCCTCACATTTATGGTCCCTATAAAACTGAAGCCGCACACCAGGAGCTTCCTCT
Organism: Vombatus ursinus; assembly: GCF_900497805.2. Taxonomy (NCBI): domain Eukaryota; kingdom Metazoa; phylum Chordata; class Mammalia; order Diprotodontia; family Vombatidae; genus Vombatus; species Vombatus ursinus. Next base: position 31,126 of record NW_020954603.1, read on the forward strand.
TCTCCTTACTTCCTCACCTCCTACTCACAGATGCTCCTGTCACTCCCGTCTCCCAGGAAGAGGTGGCCCTCCTCCTCGCCAGGGCTAAGCCCTCCACGTGTATAAGGGATCCCAGTCCATGCCACCTTCCCCGGCAGATTGCTCCTCTGTTGCCGGGCTCTTGTTCCTCTCTAATCTCGCCCTGCCTCCTGGCTGCTCCCCTCCTGCCTGGAGCACGTCCACATCTTCCCCATCCTCAAACAACCCTCGCGAGATCTGGCCATCTCCCACTTGCTGTCCCTTCTCCCCTCCCTTTTGTGTCTAGACTCCCTGAGAGGGGCCATCGGCAGCTGGTGCCTTCAGCTCCTCTCTTCTGTCTCTTCCTAAATCGTCAGCTGCGATGACTTTCCTCCATCCTCATCCTTGTTGACCCCTCTGCGGCCTTGGACACCGGCCATCGCCCTCACCTCTCTCTAGGTGTTGGGGACGCCCGCCTTCTCTGCTGGTTCTCCTCCTACCTCTCTGACCGCTCCTCCTCAGTGTCCTGCTAGGTCTTCATTCAGGTGACACCCACTAACCATGGCTGTCCCGCAGGCCCCTCCCTCTTCTCATCTCCTCCTGTATTATTTCACTGGGTGCTCTCATCACCTCCCATGCGTTCAGTTATCACCGTCTTAACCTCTCTGCTGACCTCCAGTATCACATCTCAGCTTCCTGTCAGATATATTGAACTGGATCTCTCATAGACACATGTCTTAAGTTCAACACATCCCCAAAAAGAATTCGTTATCTCTCCCCCCAAACCCTCCCCCCCTTCCTAACATCCCAGTTACTGTCAAGGGACCACCATGCTTCTGGTCACCCAATCTTGGTGCCATTCACAATTCCTCTTTCTATCTCTCTGTCTCTCTCTGTCTGTCTCTGTCTCTGTCTGTCTCTGTCTCTGTCTCTGTCTCTCTCTCTCCCTCACTTCCCATATTCAATCTGTTGCCAAGACGTGTTGAGTTCACCTTTGCCTCATCCCTCCTTCCCTTCTTTCCTCCGACACCGTCCCCGCCCCCCAGTGCAGACCCTCAACATGTCACACCCAGACTAAAGCCACAGCTGCTGGGAGCTCTGCCTGCCTCGACTCTCTCCAGACCATCCTTCGTTTGGTCTCTTAAACTAAATCTAAAGCAAATGTCAAACCTTGTCACACACACACAGACGCACACACACACACACACACACACACACACACCCCTACTCGTTAGACTCAGTGCTCCCTATCACCCCCAGGCTCAAATATTGAATCCTCTGTTCACCATTTGAAGCCCTTCACAAGCCGGCCCCTTCCTGCCTTTCCAGTCCGGTCATCCCACCATGTTCTTCCATTGGTGACACCAGCCTCCAGGCTAGTCCATGAACGCCACACTCCGTCTCTTGGCTCTGGGCATTTTCTCAGGCTGTCCCTTGGGCCTGGAACACTCTCCCTCCTCA
>NW_020954603.1:32662-39581 GCF_900497805.2 Vombatus ursinus
GTACTTGTTCACATGCTGTCTTCCCCACCTCCACACACCCCCCCCTCCACCTGGGAGCTCCTAAGAGCAGGGACGGTGCCTGGCACATAGCATGCACTTCCTCAGTGTTTGTTGACTGACTGTGCATGGCCCTGGGTTGTTGGTTAGGTAAAGGCATCAGTGCCACACTCATCAAACAGCAGATGAGCCCACGCTGGAGCGGGGGGTAGTGGACACACCAGATGACAGAGCTTGAAGCTAAAAAGGAGACAATAGGTCAAATTCTGGGGGATAAATGGCCTACACTTGGGTTCCAAAGTCACCTTCAATAGGTATAGGATAGTGGGAGTCCTGACTGGACAGACAGCTGCTTGTCTGGAAGAGACTGGCAGTCCTAGTGGACCAGAATCTCACTCACACACTAGTGTGTTAAGGCAGACAAAACCTGGCGCGCTGTGGGGCTGCATTCAAGACTAAAGAGGTGAGGCCCCATCAGGCCTCCTCTGGAGCACAGTGGTCTGAGAAGGGCTTTGAATGGGCTGGAGGGTGTCCAGAGGAGGGCAGGCAAGAGGGGGAAGGACCTGGGGTTCATGCCATGGGAGGCTCAAGGGAGGGACCCGGGGGATGCTTAACCTGGAAAGAACGTTCAGGGAGGACCCAGGGGATGCCTGGCTCCAAGTATTTGAGAGGCTGTCATGGAGGAGGGTCAGCCTTGCTCTGCTTGGCCCAGAGGACAGGGCCAGGAGCAAAGGGAGAAGGCCACAGAGAGGCCGACTGAGCTTGGTGGTCTAGAAGAGTTTTCCAGTGATGAGAGCCATCCCTGAGTGGTACGGGCTGCCTTGAGAGGTAGTGATCTCCCTGTCCTTGGAGGTCTGCAAGTAGAGGCCCCTTGTTTCTGGAATGGAGAGGGGGGCAGTCTTATTCCCACTGAGCTCCCTTCCTATGATAAGATTTTGTGATGGGGGAAACTGAGGCTCAGATTGAGAAAGTGACCTGATGTAGCCCCATGGCTGATGAGTGATCAGTTTGAAACTTTGACCTGAAGTCTCTATTGAGTATTAGTTTGGCTCCCTTTGCCTTGACCTCCTGGGCCCCTGGGCTCTGGTAGTCCCTGAGCATTGTACCATTCCCTCCCCTTGAGACCACCCCTCTTTGCCCGTCACCTGGCAGCTTGCTTGAGACAGAAGTGTCAGCTGGCCTTCAGGAGGGCCACCACTGTCACTTGGCCCAGGGCTTCCTCCATGGGGGATGTGCCTCCGTCCACTTGCCACTTTGGGGCTGGCTGGCAGATTCCTGTCCCATTCTCAGATGCCAGGGTGGCCCCCACCAGCCCCAGCAGGATGGCCATGGCTAGGCCTGGGGGACCCATCCCTGCCATCTGCCTGGAGAACAAAGGTGACAGAGGTCAGGAGGGACTGGGAAAGAGACAGCCTCTCTGTTCTCAGTCATTCATTCATTCATTCAGTAAACAATAATTAAGCACCTACTGGCTACAAGGCTCTAGGCAAAGATTAAGAAATGGCTCAGGCCTGCCCTCAAGAAGCTTACATTCTAGCAGTAGCTTCTTCCCCTCTGGGAGGGCAGGGTGATAAGGAAGCCGAGCCAAAGGACCGAGGTTGAAATTATGGCTTTTCTTCTTGTGTGACCTCAGACAGACCTTCTCCCCATTCTGGGCCTCGGTTTCCTTATCTATAAAATGAGAGAGCTGGATTTGGTTTCTATGGTTGTGTCCAGCTCCAAACACAATGTTAAGTCCTGTGCAGCTGGATAAAACAGAAGATCATGGAATACAACCCCTTCATTTTCAAAGGGGTAAAGTGAGGCCCAGGGTGGCTAGGTGGTGCAGTGGATAGAGTGCCAGGCCTGGAATCAGAAGGATCTGAGTTCAAATCCAGCCTCAAACACTTGCTAGCTATGTGACCCTGGGCAAGTCACTTCATCCTATTTGCCTCAGTTTCCTCATCTGTAAAATGAGCTGGAGAAGGAAATGGCAAACCACTCCAGTATCTTTGCCAAGAAAACCCCAAGTGGGGTCATGAAGAGTTGGACACAACTGAAATGCCTGAACAATAACTGAAAAAGGGAAGCCCAAAGTCATACAGGAGATTAATGGCAGAACTGGGATTAAAATCCAGGTCCCATGACCCTTTAGTCCAGGGCTTTTCCCACTCAATAGCACTGACTCACTTGTGCCTGAGTGGGCTCAGATTTGGTGGCCTCAGACAGTAGGGCTGCCAGCTCCCCAACTGCCCCAGAGCTGGCGTAGGGCTTGGGCCGTGCCGCCTGCCTTGATGGGCCTGCCTTGGCCCCAGGAACGCTCAGATTCTCCTGCTACAGGTCATGGGTAGCAATGGGGAGAGAGAAGATGGAGAAGCCTTGGCAGTCTGGTACAGATGACCACTAGGCACAGAGAAGGAATGTTGCTTCCTGGTCCCTTTCCCCTGGCATCAGGGCAGGCTCCAGAGACTCATAATGGGAGACTGTGGGAGGAAGACAAAGGTTTCTCTGTCCCGAGGCCAGGGCCAGCTTCTCTGGCCTTCCTAAGTGTCCTTGTTTTCTCTAGCTTTGAAGATGAAAATCCCAGCTGCCTTCTGAACCCAGAGAACAGAAAGAAGGGGAGGCGGGGATAAAAGAGGAGAGAGGGAAAGATCAGAAGGACGATGAGAGAAGAAGAAGGAGGCAGGGGAATGAGGAAGGAGAGGGGAATGAGGAAGGCAGGGGGAGAGAAGGCTGTATTGGAGCCGAGCTTGAAGGGAACGAGTGACTTGGAGAGACCAAATGAGGGAGACTTTTCAGGCAACAGGTCAGCCAGGGCTAAGGCAAGGGGTGGCAGAAGGAGTTGTGTGTGGGAAAGAGTAAGATTTGTCTGGCTGGACCATGTATTGTATGGACAGGAATAAACTGCACTAAGTCTGGAGAGGCAGGGAGGGACCAGAGGGGTTAACATTCGATTCTAGAGGGGAGAAGGAGCCCCTGGGTACTGGGGGAGGCGAAGGACAGAATCATGCTAGGGTTTTAGGAAGATCTCTTGGACAGCTGAGTGGGGCTGGAGGGGGTATCGAGGGGATGGGGAGGCCAGTGAGGAGGCCAGAGTCATAGTCTGGGTGAGAGGGATGAGGGCCTGTACCGGGGGGATGTCCGCCTGAGTGGAGAGAAGTGGACAGATCATAGGATTAGAGATTTGCATGGGGCAGATACTTGCTCTCCAGTCCAATCCCTTCTTCCTACAGATGAGGAAACTGAGGTTCAGATGTTGGAGAGGGAGAAAGGACACGGTCCCTTCAACAGAAATGGGAGATGGGCTGGTTCTGGAGTCTGAGGCCCTAGGTTCTAGTACCAAATCTACTAGTTACTCTCTCTGGGACCTGGAAGAAGGCCCTTTCCTCTCTCCCGCCTCAGTTTCCTCCACTGTAAAGTGAGGGATTTGCACTTGGGTCCATTTCAACTTTGGAGTCTCTGATCCTATGAAATCCACCCTGGAGAGTATGGAATTCTCCCCCACAGTTTTTGTCCCAGCTCATCCGCCAACTGTTTGTTTATTTTTATTCTGAACTCAGTTTTATTCAAACATCAGATGCAACAGCATTTCCACACACACAGCCAGACAGAAGAAGAGAGTTTGACATGAAGCAGAGTCTCTTTGTTATGTGCGGCTTGTCTTCGAAAAAAATGAATTCAACGTAGACATTAAACAAGTAAATTGGAGAAGAATGGAGAGGGATGAGAGAAAGGAAGGAAAAGGAAGGAAGAGAAAGCAGGGGGGTGTATGTGTGTGCATGTGTATGTATGTGTATACATGTACATGCATTTACATGCACATGGGCATAAATGTATGTGTATCTGTATGGGTGTGCATGTATATATGTGTGTGTTGTGCATGTGTATCTATGTATATGCATGCATGGTACACGTGTGTGTGGTGGTGTATTGTGCGTGCGTGTGTATGCATATGTATATATGTATTGCGGCAGTGTGTGTTTTGTGCGTGATGCACATATGTACATGCATGCGTGCACTGTGTACGTGCGTGCATACATGTGTTTGTGAGGAGGATGAAGCTGCTGAGTCAGGATGGCTTTGCATGCAATGAGACACCTGGGCCCCCCAGTTCAAAGATGCTGAGACAGAACCGTTGTGAGGAGGTGGTGGGCCAGGGCCAGCTGCCCGCCCTTGGTCGGGTAGGGAGGATTTCTGAAGCCTGAGGGCAGAGCACACAGCTTTCCTTTAAATCTCGATGGCCTCCGAGAGCAGGGCAGGGAGACCCGCCTTTCACCGTTGCTCCCAGGAATGCCAGCCGAGCAGACTTCCAAACCACCCCCAGGCCTGGAGCGCCAGCTCGCCTCAGCCTGGCACCCCCTCTGCTGCCAGTTCCCCTGGTCCTTGGAGCCCTCTCAGATCCCTCCCTGAACCTGGACCCCGGGTGACACAGGTGTGTCTAGCCACAGGCCCCCGGCCTCCTCCTGGGTGAGCTTGACTCATCTGGTGAGGCTGAAAGCTCTGCACCGCCCGGTTGTCATTGCCGTTCAGTCATGTCTGCCTGACCCTGTGGACCATAACAAGCCAATACTGGCCAGGAGATTTCTTGGCAAACAGTACTGGAGTGGTTTGCCATTTCCTTCTCCAGTGGATTGAGGCAGAGGTTAAGTGATTTGCCCAGGGTCACACAGCTAGTAAGTGTCAAGTGTTTGGTCTGAGATCAGATTTGAACTCAGGTCCTCCTGACTTCAGGGCCGGTGCTCTATCCACAGTGCCACCTAGCTGCCCCTAAGACCTGACTCTTCATCACCTTAGATACTTACTATTAACCCTGGATAAATCATTCTATCTTTCTCAGCCTCTGTTTTTTTCATCTGTGAAATGGATTAAAGATCACATGTACTTCCCAAGGTAGTTGTTAGGACCAAATAGGATAACATGTAAACATTATATGTTGTTGTTAAGCCACGACTCCATTTGGGGTTTCCTTGGCAGATACTGGAAAGGTTTGCCATTTCCTTCTCCAGCTCATTTTACAGCTGAGGAAACTGAGGCAAACAGTGAAGAGACTTGACCAGGATCACACAGCTAGTAAGTGTCTGAGGCTGGATTTGAACTCAGGTCCTCCATCGGGCAGCTAGGTGACACAGTAGATAGAGCACTGGCTGTGGGATCAGGAGGACCTGAGTTCAAATGCAGCCTCAGACACATAACATTCACTAGCTGTGTGACTTTGGACAAGTCACTTAACCCTAATTTCCTCACACACAAAAAAAGTTCCTAATGAACTCAGGTCCTCCTGACTCTAGGGCTGGCACTCTATCCACTGTGCCACCTAGCTGCCCATCACCTTCTCTGCTTCTACATAATTACAGCTGAATAGTCCTGGAGGAAGTCACCACCCCTGGCTACAGGGGTCCAAGACAAATTTGTGCCATCCAGACTCAAGTGGACCTTCTGGGTGAATCCCTTTTCTCCTTCCTTGGCTATGGGTCTCTGCTCGACCTTCCACTCACCTAGAACTGCTGTCTAAGGCTGGTTTCTTAATCACCAGACCTCATCCTTCGTGACCTCTCTCCTGCCACCACCACCTTCCCCCCTCCCCCCGGACACTGTCTCCTTGATGGGTTCTTGTGACGCCCTCCCTCCGGGTTCTCCTCCTACCTCTCTGGCTGCTCCTTCTCAGTCTCCCTTGGCTGGGTCTTCATCCAGGTCACATCTAACTGTGGGCATCCCTCGGGACTCTGTCCTGGACACCCCCTTGCCCTCTCTGCTGCTTCTTGGTGACCTCATCTGCTCCCCTGAAGGATTCCAAATCCACACACCCAGCCCCAGTCTCTCTCCTGAGCTTCATTCCCATATCACCTAGGGACATTTTGGATGGCATTTCCCGGAGGTATCTCAAACTCAACACGTCCAAAACAGAACTCAATTCTCTTCCCCCCCCCGCCCCAAATACTCCCCTCTTCTCCACTTCCCAATTTTTTGGATGGTCCCCCAGGCTCAGAGCTTCAGCGGCATCCTCAACTCCTCCTTTTCTCACCTCAAACAGACCATCAGTTACCAAACAGTGTCACTTCCATCTCTACAGCATCTCATACGCGCCTCTCTGTCACCCCTCACCAAGTCCCTACTCTATTCCCTCTCCCCTGAACTACTGCAGACCAATAGCCTTCTAACTGAACTCTTCCCACTCCAAACTAGCCACCACACATTGCCAAGATAATTTTCCTAATGCCACATTCCTCCCTTTCTCAAGAAACTTCACTGGCTCCCTTTTACCTCAAACTCCTCTGTTTGGCACTTCAAACCAAGTCTGGCTCCATTGACCTCTCTAGACATGATGCCTTCCCCTCCGTGAGGTTTCTTCGTGTCTCTGGCACTTGGCAGTGTCTGGCACACAGTAAGTGTTTAATAAATGCTTGTTGGTTGGTTGGCTGACTTGAGATTCCTGCCTTTCACACACTGTGGTCCTGCAGACTCAGCCCTCCATCTCCTAAAACTGTGCCCATGTGTGGGCTGTTCTCCACATGCCTGAGATGCTTTCTTCTTCTCTACCTCTTGGAAAGCTTAGCTCAGGGGCTACTTGATGGGGCAGCTGGGCAGTCTGGTGGATAGAGGAGTCAAGAGGACCCGAGTTCAAATCCAGTCTCAGACACTTATTAGCTGTGTGACCCTGGGCAAGTCACTCCACCCTGTTTGCCTCAGTTTCCTCATCTGTAAGATGAGCTGGAGAAGGAATGGCAAACCATTCCAGTGTCTCTGCCAAGGAAACCCCAAATGGAGCCATGGAGAGTCAGGCACTACTGAAACAACTCGATAACAACACCATTTCCTGCATGAGTTCTTTCCTGATCTCAATTTCTCAATTGTCAGCTCTTCTCTCTCCCCCTCCTCCCTCCCTCTCTCTCTCCCTCTCTCTCTCTCTCTCCCTCCCTCCTCCCTCTCTCTCTCCCTCCCTCCT
>NW_020954603.1:39981-51768 GCF_900497805.2 Vombatus ursinus
CCCCCCCCTCTCCCTCCCTCCCTCTCTTTCTCCCTCTCTCTCCCCCCCCTCGTATCCTCCTCCTCTTCCTCTTCCTCTATAACCCCTTCAATAGAACGGAAGTTCCTTGAAGGCAGAAGCCATCTCCTTCTCTCTGTGTCCCCAGCACTCAGCCCAGGGCCTTAATAAATGTTTTCGGGCTCATAGGATCTCAGAGGCCACACAGTCCAACCCCCTCGACCCTTTATAGAGGGGGAAACTGAGGCCCAGAGAAATGAAGCGAGTTGCCCAAGGTCACACAGGTAGGCAATGAGAGAGTGGGATTCGAACCCAAATCCTCCAGCTCCAAACCCAGAGTTTGTTTCCACTGTTCCGGCATGGGTGGGTGGGATTAAAACAGATGCCGTGGGGCTGGGGCACTCCTGGGTGGGAGGGGGCAAAGGCGGGTGGCAGTTCCTCACTCCTCCCCATCTCGGGCTCCTCCGCCCATAGCTGGGGGGTGGGGGGCTTCCGCCCACGCAGACACAGCTCCTGAGGCTGAGGCCCGGGGCCCTGCCCAAGCCCCTGGATGCACCTTGGCTTCTGGTCACTGGGAGGTGTCTCAGTCAGTGCAGACCAAAAGGGAGCCTGTCCTCAGCAAAGTTGGGAAGGGCTGGGCTAGAGATGGGCCATTCGCGGGTTAGCTTCATTTTACTGATGAGGAAACTGAAGCTGGGAATGGGGTGGCGTCCCACCTCAGCCACACTCAGTGGGGTGCTGGTCTCAGAGGCAGGATTCACACCCAGGGCCCACCTGACCCAGCCCAGCCCAGCCCATCCTCCCCCAGGAGATGCTGTGTCCCGTGTCCTTGGCAGCAGAAGCCCCCACCCCCACCCCTGCCATAGCCACCTCCGCAAAGGACTTTGTCCGGACTGTCCCCGGCTTGCTCCATCCCCACCTCCCACCAGGGGCAGGCCGAACAGAGAAGAGCAGCCCAGGCAGAGGCCCTCATGTGCCCTCCCCAGGCCCCCTCTTTGTCCAGAAGAGATTGACGGCTAACTCCCTCCCTGCTCCCGCCTCCCACCCCCACTCCAGGGTTCTTCAGAATTCCACTGCCCTTCCTAGGTCTGGACATCCCTGTCCTCTTCCAAGACTGTAGGCCCAGTCAGCTTTATGGGCATAGAAGACCTGGGTTCTAAATCTTCCTGTCCGCACGACACTGCACTAGTCCCCTGTCTTCTCTGGGCCTCTTCTGTGACAGGGGTGGGGGTGTGGGGTAGGCTCCATCTCCCTCCCGGCTCTGACATCCTCTGAACCCCTGGAGATTCCTAGGACCTGAGAAACGCTGGGAAAGGATCTTTCGAGGCCTGAAGCAGCCATGGACCCCAGAATCCTGATGTCCAGCCCTCATGGTCCAAGAACAGTCCCAGCCCCCCTCCATCTGGACGCTGACCAAACCGTTTCAGGGCTCATGGGGGAGGGTCCTGGGGTGGCTAGGGATCCCCAGATGGGCAGGAGCTCTCTGGCAGCAAGGTCCCCCTAAAACACTAAATATTCACTTGTGAATGGATCAATAATACTTCACAGGTACAGTGACTTTTCCCATATAAAAACAGGCTTATCACTCATTAAAATCAACTTAATATCACTCATTTTGATCCAAATTTTCTTGACTACTTCCTCCCCTGGTTTCTCCCAGAAGCCTAATATATTTTCAGCCTTTCCAGACAGATACAGAAAGGTCTGGATTTGGAGTCCAAGCCCTGGGTTCGAATCTCATCTCTACTAGTGATGAGCAATGTGACCTTGGGACTCATTTTCTTTCTCTGCAAAACAAGAGGGTTGTCTCCAAAGTCCCCAGGGCTAGAATTCTGGGGTTCTAGGTCTTCCCCACAGAGTGACTCCACGGCCCATTGAGATTGGGGAGAGTTTGTGAATCCTCACCCATCAGTCCCTTGACTTCCTTCCCCCCAGTCCCTGCCAATCTCCCCAACTGGCAGAGCAGGACAGAGCAGATACTACACCTGGTGCTGTGCGGGCTCCTCTTTCCTCAGCTGCAGGCCCTCGGAGCAGGAGCCCAGGCTGGGGACCTGAGCGGTGACCTTTGCTCACCAGACTTTATCTGTGCCCAGCAGCTCCGCCTCAGGAGGAGGGCTTGAGTCTGGGAGATAGCTTGTTCTCATTCTCAAGGCCAGGGAACTTCCAGCCTCTTGATGCTGAAGCTGAGGGGGTTTCATAGGATTCAGGGGGCCCTCGGAGGTGACCTAGGACTATACTTTCATTTTGCAGAACAGGAAAGTGAGGCCTAGGAGCCAAGTGACTTGTCCAAGGTCACACAAGGACCTAGCGTCGGACCTAGGATTCAAACACAGGCCCATGATGACCAAGCTGGGACATAGGACCCAGGCCCCTAGCTCTGTTGCTGTGAACATGAGACCTTTTTTTTAATTAACACTTTGTCTTAAAATCTATCAACCAGAACAACCATTCAAGTCTATGAACAAAGGAGAGTATGAGAACCTTGCCCCCCAGACAAGGCAAATAGAAACATGGTTGTCCATGGTTGTCTGCAGAGGCCCATGTAACAGGACTTGATAATTACAGAACAACAGGTAAGACAGTCTGGGATCAAGGTCTTCCCAAAGCTATCTGATGCAGCCAACTTGGATGGGTTTTGTTGCTGCTGCCGCCATCTTTGTTAACATAGCTGCAAGCCCTGTCTTCATTTGTGCGTGAATATGTAAATCCAGAAGGCTTCTTATGCCAACATAGAAAAACACGGGTTAGCCAGGAGTATGGTTAGGATTTAGAATGGAGAGGGTAGTAAGTCCCAAGGAATGGTGGTCATTGATGGCACAAGTGACCTCATTCCAGGGGCCATCGCCAGTCATCTTGACCTATGTCTGGCCGCTAGACTCCAATGACTCTGGAGGAAAGAGTGAGGCTGATGACTTGGACAACTCTGCCTCACTTAAATCCAGTTCACTTGCAAGTCAAGACATCACCCTCCTGATACCATTGGTCCTCTTTGAGACGACAGCAACAATGACCTCATTCTATCCCATCTTCTTCAGCAGATTTCCTCCTCTATCAGCCCTACTCTCTCACCAATCTTCCATCTTTCTGCTTCCCTACTGCCTACAGACATGCTCATGCTTTCTCCATCTTTAAAAAACCTCCCCTCGATCTATCCATCCCCACTAGCCATCGTCCTGGATTGCTCCTCCCTTCTCAGCTAAACTCCCCGAGAAGGCCTCCAATTCCCTTCCTCTAACTCTCTTCTTAACTTGATAGTGTATCTCTTGGCTTCGAAGGCCATTCACATGGGACCCTCCTCACTGGTGGAGATTGACTTCTCCCCCACCTTCATGAAGGGTAAGCTGAGTTGGGAAAAGCGAGAGAGAAGAGAGATCTGGGCTCCTTTATTTCCAGTTTCAAGACAGAAGATGTCCCATTGCAACCTCTCTTCAGGTTGCTGAAGGACAGAAAGACTGGGAAGAAGCTGACATGTTGAATTTTAATCATGTCTCTATTCTCAGCTTCCCACACTAGAGACTTTAGAGAAATTTTCTCTGAAGTGAGTTCTGAACCTCTCTCGGTTGAACTGAGTTCTCATTCCCAATGGGAGAGTTCATTTACTGTTTATCGTCCGGCATATTCTCCGGTAAGTTACTTCTCTGATTTGTTGGCTTTCAGCGCAGGTAGATGGGTTGTTTGATATTGACCATATATGGTCTGGCATTTGGTGTGCATGTATGTGGGTGAGAGTTAAGCCTTGTATGCACAGCTTGGGGCACTCCTTCCCTATTAAGGGGCAGTTAACAGGTGCTATTTCCCCCAGACTAACAAGGTTTAATTCTAAACTGGTATCCCCTCTCTGAGAAGAGAAGAGTATCTCTTGCTTTCCCTCCTGGCAGGAATCAAAGTCTCCCTTGGAAAAGGGTGGAGAAAGGAGACTTCAGAGGTGTCTATTCACAGCAGACAGAATAAGAGAGAACGCTGTAGGGTCTGCCATGACACCTGGTCTCTACTGTTCCATCCTCCGGTTCATAATATATTTGCACCCTTGATGTAGACGCTGGTTCTTAGTCCAACTCCCACTGAGCCGAGCAAGTCAAATGCCCAGAGGGGGTGGCTACTGCTCTATCTCCTCTTGGGACTCCAGGGGTATGCCTGAGGGACTGTAGGGTTCTTCTCATGCTGTCAGCTTAAATCCCCACTCCAGGGCATTCTCCCTCACATCAATTTCAATGCAAGTTAATTTCTCTTCAGTATCACCATTGATTATCATTCCATTAGCAATTTAATCAGGTATCTCAGTTTTTGCAAAAGGATATTTACTGAGAAGATATAGCAAAAAGAAAAGGATAAAAACATTCCCCCATCCCACCCCCAGTAAAAATAAGGGGTTCTTTCTTCCCTCTACCTGGTGGTAGAGGTCCCTGGAGAGGGTGGGTTCAAACATAAAGAAATGGCTAACATGACTAATATGGGAATGTCCTTCATGATTGCACATGTATAACCTATATCAAATTGCTCGCCTTCTCAATGAGGGAGGTAGAGAGGGAGGGAGAGAATTTGGAACTCAAATTTTAGAATAAATGTTGAAAATTGTTTTTACGTGTAATTGGGGGAAAATGAAATATTACATTTTTAAAAATAAAATAAAACGATTGCAAAAAAAAAGAAACTGCTACAAAGCATTTGCCCTACCAAGTTCATTTTCAAGTGGAGCGTAGCTGATGGCCAGCGATCCCCTCGTTTGATCCCGGCACCTTACTGCTGGGCTCCTCCAGTGATGGCCTGGATCAAGCAGGTTGCCGTTCGGGGCTGGCTCCTTCCCAGACTTAGCTCCTGGACTTCTGGCGGCTCTCTAGAACTTAGGCAATCTCACAAGACCTTGAACCATATAAAGACAAAACCAGGAGGCAAACCGCTCCCAGACCCAGGCTTGTAGGGGGCTAGGGCCTCATGGGCTAGCCCAGTGTGGGCAGGGGCCTTCTCCACTCCACACCAGACCTCTGGAGCTTAGAGCATCGTGGTTACTCCTCACAGGCCAGAGGAAGGAAGGCGAGGGCAAGGTCCCCCTTTGGTGCCTTTGGTCTACGCCCTTTGCTCTGTCTCTGTAACCAACCAGAGGGACCTCTTCAGCACAATGTAGGCGAACAGGTAACAGTCATCAAACACCTGCATGAGCTTGGAACCAGAATCAAGTCCTTCAGGTCAACAACATGGTGCCAAACGCACCCATTCCCAAGACTGGGACTTTCTGGCCAGTCCCTTCATTTCATGGAGGGTGTTATTTCTGTAACTGAGGACTCTTAAAACTACAAATGCTCTCCCACGATGGCCAGAAACACACTGGTAAACTCTTCTGAGCAAGACGCATCGTCTTCCCCCGAGGTCACGCCTCAAGGTCTTGTCCTTGGCAGGGGTCAAGCCAATTAGAGACAGGACACTTCTAAGGCTATTTTGGTTGCTGGTTTCCCTGCTTACATGGGCAATTGAAGAATTGCTGTATTTTCCCTTATATTCCCAAACTACTGAGAATATAAGGAGGCTGTGCCTTCCCTTCTTATCTAGCTCAGCACAGCCCTAGAAGGGATCTAGAAAATGGAAACATCCTTACTAAGCATCAAAGACAGCGGTGAAGCTTGAGAGCTATGGTGGGATGGGGTGGAGAGCAGAGACCTTTCTTCACCCCTCCCTGGCCATCAAGAATGACAACACCTGGCTTGTGCTGGTACCCCTCCCCCACCAGCTTGGGAGAGCCCATTGTTCAACGGTGAGCATTTATTTACACTTCAGAAATCAGCAGCTGCTACAAATCAGGGCTTGATTTATTGTTCTGCTGACTGTCTAGACTTGAGAAAGTGCTGATGATGCAGATTAAACATTTTTTAAAAAGAGATTCTTTATTTTAAGCATTTTGTATTCTATATTCTAGATTTCGAAATGAAAATGTCATAGATTCCCAAATGTCAATTTATCTTTAAAAGAAACTACTTCTGCCTGTAGAGCCCAGAAAGGACATAATGTGAAGAGGATGAGGCCAGACAGTTGAGTGGACTTTTTTTTTTTTTTGCTTTTTTTCCCCAATGCTCATCTCAGTAAAATGAATTCTTTGCTTCCATTTTGATTCTCCTTTAGCAACAATTGTAAAGATAGTCAACCTTGGGAGACTGAGGAACTCTGACGGACACAGTGACCAGTCCCAATTTCAGAGGACTCATAATGAAACATGCTGCCCACCTCCAGACAAGAGAGCTGATGGATTCAGAGGGCAGATTGAAGATTTTCCTCTTTCTTTTTTCTTTTTCTTTCTTTCTTTCTTTCTTTCTTTCTTTCTTTCTTTCTTTCTTTTTCTTTCTTTCTTTCTTTTTCTTTCTTTCTTTCTTCCTTCCTTCCTCTTTCTTTCTTTTTTGGCCATGCCTATTGTGGGAATTTATTTCAAATGGCAATACATATTTGTAATGTGTTTTGTTTTTCTTGCTTTCACAGTGGGAGGGGAGGGGAGGCTGGAGGGAGAAAATTTAGAATTCAAAATAAAATTGAATTTAAAAAAAAGGAAACGGCTCCCTCTGCTATTGCAGTGGCATAACTGACAATATCCATTTACCTCTCTAAAACAGATTAAACCTAAAAGTGTGTGTGCTTACATTTTTTTTTTCCAGGAGAGCCTGGTTATTAAACATTTACCAGCATATCCCTGCCCAGACCCGAACGCAGTAAAAGCACAGCCGGTGATAACTTGGTCCTTTTGAAGATGCTGACAGTTCCAGTTACATAGGCGATGGAAAAAGGCTCCTCTCAAGCACCAGGTCAGTCGCAAAGAGGCAGACTGAGACTTGGTGGTAGGACAAATTTCTTTAAAATGAGAGTTGTCCCATCCTGGAATGGGCTACCTGGAGAGGTACTGAGCTCCCCATCACTGGTGGGCTGAATGCTCACTGGAAGGGATTCCCCCAGCCTGGATGAGAACTCTCTCAGCCTGATACTCTGGGATTCTGGGTCAAGCCTAGAGATTTCAGGCCTAGAGCCTTCTTCCCAGGTTGGGGGTGGGATTGATAAGAGACTTTGTGACCTGGGCCTCCTTCCTCCCCCATCTTTGTTAATGTTCCCCTGGAAGCTGCTTATCTGCCTGGCCCAGACTGGACCTATGCAGCTAGGCAGCCTCCCTTCTGGGGACCAAGGTCTGCATGTGATCAGAGCCCTTCCCCCTGGGTACGCCTGCAGGAGAGCCTCAGTGGGACTCAAACAAACTTCCAGGAGGAAAACAGGAATAACAGGTAGAAATGCGCCTCGGGAATTACCGATGGACAGAGAGCCGGGGGCAAGACCTGTGAGAGTGAGAAACCCAGGAAACCTAAGTGCCCGAGTGACTGGTTAACGGATGCTGGAGTCAGGATTTGGCTTTGGACGAAAGCTCACTGCCTGTGGATGAGCGCTGTGACCTGAGGCTTCTTATCTGTGAGCTTTCTAGCCATGAGAGTTAGTCCCAGAGCAGCCTGGGCTGCTTGGGGAGATGACAGGTCGTCCTTACTTCAGGGAAGGCTGAATGATGTCATTCTCCAGGAACTCTGCACAGGTGGCTTTCTAGCTCAAGCCCAGGTTGGCAGCAATGTTCATACAGGCCATACTTTTGTGAAAGTCCTTTATAAACTTTTTAGCTATAGCAAAAACAATTACTATAGAGGTCATCATTTCTTTTTTTTTTTCCAGTGACTACTAATTTCCTTTTTTTTCTATTTATTTTTCAAATTCACTTTTATAAGATTTTGAGTCTCAAATTTTTTTCTCCCTTCCTCCTCCCCTCTCCCCAAGACAGCAAGCAATCTGACATAGGGTATACATGTACAATCATATTAAACATATTTCCACATTACTCATGTCATAGAAAAAGAATCAGAACAAAAGGGGAAAAACCATAAGAAAGAAAAAAAAGAGAAAATAATATGCTTCCATCTGAATTCAGACTCCATGGTTTTTTCTTTGGATGTGGATAGCATTTTCCATCACGAGTCTTTCGGAATTGTCTTAGATCATTGCATTGCTGAGAAGAGCTAAGTAAGTCTATCAGAGCTGGTCATCACACAATGTTGTTGTCACTATGTACAACATTCTCTTGGTTCTGCTTATTTCACTCAGCATCAGTTCATGTAAATCATTCCAGGTTTTTCTGAAATCCACCAGCTCATCATTTCTTATGGAACAATGGTATTCCATTACATTCATATACCACAACTTGGTTCAGCCATTCCCTAATCAATGGGCATCCCCTCAATTTCCAATTCTTTGCCACCACAAAAAGAGCTGCTATAAATATTTTGGTACATGCGTGTCCTTTCCCCTTTTTTATGATGTCTTTGGGATACAGACCTAGTAGTGGTGTTACTGGATCAAAGGGTATGCACAGTTTTATAGCCCTTTGGGCATAGTTCCAAATTGTTCTCCAGAATGGCTGGATCAGTTCACAACTCTACCAACAATGCATTAGTGTTCCAATTTTCCCACATCTTCTCCAACATTTGTCATTTTCCTTTTTTGTCATATTAGCCAATCTGATAAGTGTGAGGTGGTACCTCAGAGTTGTTTTAATTTGCATTTCTCTAATCAATAGTAATTTAGAGCATTTTTTCATATGACTATAGCTTTAATTTCTTCATCTGAAAACTGTGTGGTCATCATTTCACTGTGCAGGAGACAGAGGGGGCTCAGGAAGTGAGGACCACTGTCCAGGCTTTCTGCTCTAGGGTTCACTGGGCAGATTTCCATAGGGGGTGGAGAATAGACCATTTGCTGTAGGCTAATCCTTCAAGCAATGTTAATCAATTCCTATTGTTTCTCTGTCCCATGTGAGGGCCAGGGGATAGGGGAAAGAATACTGTCTGTGGCATCACAGCATGTGGTTTAAAATGCTGGCCTTGACAATTAAAAAACCTATGTATGATAATGGTCAGTGCTGATGTCTGTTCCTTCATCCATTTCCCACTTTTTCATATTGACAGCTTTTTTTGTTCTGTCTTATTTTTCCTTCCTTTGAAGAGGGCAGGTTCATAAGACCTGGTTTATAGATCATAGATTTAGACCTGGTTGGGTGTGGTGGCACATACTGTAGTCCCTATCCCTGGGAAGGTTGATGCTGGTGGATCTCTTGAGCTTGGAAGTTTTCAGCTGCAGCGCAGCCAAAGCCCAGTCAGTGTCCACACTAAGACTGGCACTGGTATGGTGAACCCCTAGAGTAGAGGGTCACCAAGATGGTTAAGGAGGGGTTGAGTGGGCTGAGTGAGAAACAGCGGATTGATACTTCCACTCTGATCAGTATTGGAATCAGACTCATGAGTGACTGCACTTTCAGACAGGGCAAGGTAGGAAGACAGACAGAAAGATAGACAGACAGACAGAAAGAAAGAAAGGAAGAAAGAAAGAGAGAAAGAGAAAGAAAGAAAAAGAAACAAAGGAAGGAAGAAAGGAAGGAAGGAAGGAAAAAAGAAAGAAAGGAAGTTAGGAAAAAGAAAAATATCTAGAAGGGACCTTAGAAGCCATAACCCCCTAATTTTACAGATAAGGAAACTGAGGTCCAGCCTTTCTTTGTATGTCCAATGCTTAGTGTAGAGCCTGGCACATAATAGGCACTGAATAAACGCTTGCTGACTTAACTTGTTTTGCCTAGGTTTACAGCTTGTGTCAAAGATGGGATCAGAGGTTGGAGCTGCTGTAATCCTCGGTGGTATTTTCTTCATCTGTCAAACAGTGCAGGTAGAGTAACAGGAGGGATGAGATGGAATTGTACTCAAAACATTAAAATATGGAATCTACAGACTTTCTGCAGCTCATGAACATGGACTCCACCTGGGCTACCCTCAGCCACAAGCCCATTTCCCGTCCCACTCTCCCAAAGGCAAAGATGCAAAGATCTGGCACATAGTAACCTCACAGTTGAGATAAAGTCACAGATTAGGATGCGTCCACGTGTGAGGTGAAGCAAGGGGGCTGAACTGGGACAGCTGGTGTTTACTCTATTCTCCAGATTGCCACGGGAGACTCGTTCCCCCTGGGCTCCAGCATCCTCGGCTCTGGGAGCAGCCAGGGCTCCCTCCGGAGCTGGGCGGCGAGGCAATGGGGTGGCTGCCCGAGCTGGTGGGGAGGGCTGGGCCTCTTCTGTTCACCCCAGCATCACAGTGGCTAGAGGTCAGAGGATTCATTCACTCAAAGAGGACACTGTATTTGATCCTGGAGGTAATAGGGATCAGCCGAAATTTACTGAGTCAAGAAGTGAGTGATATGGTCAGACCTGAGGGAGAAAAATCACTGGCAGCTGAACGGAGGGGAGAGACTGAGGCAAAGAGAGTAACTGGGAGGCTGTTACAGTAATCCAGTGAAAAGCCACAATGGTTGTTGCTGTATGTCGGTTACCAGTACAGTAGTAGAACTGGGGAAATCACCAATCAACTCCTTACACTCCCATAAAACCAGCAGGGAATCTTTGGAGCAAGGTAGTTTTCATTTGGACCTGGGATATTTGGACTTAATGTTGCCCCCAAGGGGTTTGCTCCGGGACCCAGGTCTAGGCCATTGGCCCAAGGAAGCTAAAAAAGCCTTAGGACTTTGGCAAAGAGCTCCTGAGAGGGCCGTCCCTGGGGGGAAGCCCTCTCCTCCCTTCCTGGAGATCCCCCTCTCTCCTAAACTCCCACAGCCTGGAAGCTGCCTTTCTTCAACAGATTTTTGGCTGTTCTCTGGGGGTCTCAGCTCCCCATGAAGTCTTGCATGTTAGCCTCAAGCCCACCACTTGCTTCACCTTGCTGGGTGGCATCCTTAGGAAATTAGCAGATAAGAAATCTTGATTAGAGGGACCGGAAGCTGACATTTAATAAGGGATAATGTAAAATCTTTGGATCTGGAAATTAATTCCACAAGTACAGAATGGGAGGAGGCATGCTTGGATAGGAAGATGGGGGTTCTGGGGACCCTGGTGTTCAGCAGAAGTCCACAGTGCTTCGAGCCTTAGGCTGCATTAAGAAAGGCATAAAATGCCGGAATAGGGGGCATGGGCCAGGTGGACAGTTCCCCTGTCCTCGGTCCCGGAGTATCTGGAATTTTGTGGTCAGCTCTGGGGGCTGGAGGAGTCCAGGACCATGTGGTCACGTCTGCTCTACCCCCTACAGAGGAGCATGTTGGGTTGTCTGCCAACTCCTCGAAGCCAAGGTCCATCTTCTTTTTGTCTTTGCACCCTCACACACCAGCACAGTGCCAGGCATATGGGGGTGCTAAGTGCTGACTGACTCATCCAAGGGTCAGACAGGGGCACCGGGGAAGGGAAGATTTGGGGCGGGGCTGAGTCGAGGAAAGGGGCACAGCGGGCCTCAAGGTGACCCCAAGGGAGGAAGCCCGGGGTCTGAAGAGCTGCCTCCGGGGCTCGGGGGTTCCTTGCCTTTGGAGGTCTTACCCCGGAGACTTAACGACCTCTGGTGACTAAATGAGGTAGTTAATGCGTGGGACATGTGCTCAGCAAACGCTGAGGCTGGAGCGATGGGAGCGGCTGGCGTGTGTGTGGGGGGGGGGGGGGTCGAGTTCTCATTCGTGTCTTCCACGAACGCTGAAGCCCTTTCCAGTTCGGACCATGAAAGTGCCCTCCGGAGGGGCCGGGGAGCTGGGGACCCTCCAGTGCCGAGCACGGGCGGGGATGTCCCCGGAGCCCCCGCCCCAGGCTCCCGGGGGAGGTCTGGATGGGACTGACCCGAGGCGGGCCTACGGTGGGGCAGGCGGGGCTTCCTCGTCCTGGTACCCCCCCAACACACACACACACACACACACACACACACACACACA
>NW_020954603.1:51868-86379 GCF_900497805.2 Vombatus ursinus
CACACACACACACACACACACACACACACACACACACACTACCCCCTCCTCTTTCCGCTTGTGCCACCTACACTGCCCTCACTCCCCCTCCTCCCCGGGCAGCCCTCAGCCCGCCCCTCTCCCCACTCCTTAGGCCCCACCTCCGCTCACGCGCTGCTTTCAGCCCCCTCCCAGTGTTTCAAAGGCACTCTAGAGGACGACCCCGGCCAAACCGAGAATCTCAGCTCTAGCATCGTGAGACCTAGAGCCGTCTACTTGGAGCCTTCGGGAGACGGGGAGCTCACTACCTGTCGGGCTGCTGGTTTGCCGCCATGGCTGTCCAAGTGGGCCGTCTCTGCCACATCTCCTTGCACGTGCCCCGCGGCCAGCCCCTGGCCCGGGACTTGCAGCGTTGCTTCGGCTTCCGGCCCGTGGCCGTGCGGGAGTCCGGCGGCTGGCGCCAGCTGGCCCTGTGCAGCGGGGATGCCGTGTTCCTGGTGAATGAGGGCGCGCCGGGCACTGGGGGCAGCCGCGAGGGGCCCCTCTACGACTTGGACCCCGCGCACGCCGTGCCCACCGCCTCCAACGTGTGCTTCGAGGTGGCCGACGTGCGGGGCGCCGTCGGGGCGCTGCGGGAGCTCGGCTGCCCAGTGGCTGTGCAGCCCCAGGCCGTGGCCGACGCCCAGGGCACAGTCACCTACGCCGTGGTGCGCTCCCCAGTCGGTAACCTGAGCCACACCCTGCTGGAGCGGGGCGCTTACCGGGGGCCCTTCCTGCCGGGCTTCCAAGAATGCGGCCGCCCGGACGGCGACGGCGACGGCCACAGCCAAGGTAGTTGGTTCAGCCACGTGGACCACGTAGCGCTGGCCTGCCCTCGGGGCAGCTCGGGCGCGTGGCTGCGCTGGTACCAGGAGTGCTTGGGCTACCGACGCTTCACCCTGAGCCCGGCCGATGACCACCCTGAGCAGGGCTTGGAGATCCGGGCTGGCCCGGCCGGGGGCCTCCGTCTGGCTGCCCTGCGGGCGCCCCCGGGCAGTGTGGCTCCTATGCTGGTGCTGAGCGAATCGTTGCCAGGCCTGCCGGTTGCCCAGGACCAGGTAGAGCACTTCCTGGCCCAGCACGGGGGCCCGGGCCTGCAGCATGTGGGCCTCTACACTGGGGACATCCTGGCGACAGCCCGTCGGGTGGCCCAGGCCAGCGGCAACCTGGTGGCCCCTCCTGCCACCTACTACCAGCAGGCTGGCAAAGTGGCCCAGATCTTGGCTGCGGGCCAAGAGGTTGGGAGGCTGGCCGAGCTGGGCATCCTGCTGGACAAGGATGGAAGGCAAGGCCAGGGTACCAATTACCTGCTGCAAGTTTTCACCAAGCCCCTGTTTTCCGAGGAGACCTTCTTCTTGGAGCTGATCCAGAGGCAGGGAGCCACGGGCTTTGGCCAAGGCAACATCCAGGCCTTGTGGGAGGCTCTGGAGGAGCACATGGCCGCTTGCCAGCGGGCTGGGGAGCCCCGCTGAAGAAGAGAGCCTCCTCGACGGAGCTGGATCCTGCTGCCCTGTCTTATCTTCCGTGCCAGCCTTGGCTACATTGGAACCCTCCTGGTGCAGAAGCCCAGCCCCCTCTCAGTGGTGTGTGGACACAGCCTTACCCACCTCTACTTGGAGGGGCCTGAGAGTCAAGGACCTGGTTCAGTCCTGTCTTCCTCCCACCCCCAGCCCCCGTCTGCCCTATCCAAGGGCACTAGCTGAGTCTGTCTTTCCAACTTGAAACCCTCCTGGCATCCTAACGAATCGAGATGGTTCACATCTGAATTTCTACTGGAAAGAGGTCCCAGGGCTTCTTCCTCAGTGACCTTGGACTTGATCCTTCCCAGCTATGGGTCCTTGTTTTCTCCTCTGGGATAAAAGCTCCCTCAGGTCCTTCACCTTAAATCCAGTGACCCCCTGACCTTAGCCCCACTGTCCCTGGCAAGTGCCTAGCCTGAGGTTGTACAGGAGCCTTCACCTTGACCAGGTGTAGTAAGATTGGCACAGATGCTAGTGCCTAGGAAGCTGCCAGGAGCCAGGCACCTGCCCAAGAGCCGCCCCTAAGTTATAAGGGTGGGGGGCAGAAGGGAGGAGCCGCTCTGAACCTGAGGGGGAGAGCCCCTGGGATCTGGGTGAGACATTCTTGGGGGTGGGAAAGGGGGTCTCGCCGCAGCCGCCATACCCTGTCCTTGGCTAATAAAGACCTTAAAAGCTCTGCTGCCAGATTGGCTTTATCTCCTCCTCCACCCACACCCCCATTGGGGGCGGGGTAGGGAAGCAGGGGAGGGCGGCCTCCGGTGTGGGCAGAGGGGACTTGGGAGACTGGGTGTTCGAGGAATCTCGGCCCGCCCTAGCCTGGGCGTGGCCAGGTTGTCCTGGGCCGTTTTCAAGCGCTGCTAGTGAGTTGCCTCTGAGGGAACCTGGACTGGTAGGTTTGGTGTATAAGTGATTAATTAGCTTGTTTGTCTTCCACTTCCCCCGGAGCAGAACTGGGAGGAACCTGGGCTGGGATGCCACCAGCCACTTGAGGCTGAACTTGGAAGGTGGCGGAGAGTGCTAAAGATGCTGTGGCAAAGGCAGGTCTGAGATGCTTAAAGTGGAGAATGGGACAGGCCATGTGCTGCCCTGAGCAGGTGTGCCTGGGGGCCAGCCCTTCCCTGGGCTCTCCACTTCCCCCAAACAAACCTCAGCAGGGCCCAGGGGTGATTGTTGGACTTGGGACCCAGGAAGCTGGATTTCAGATCCCGCCAGAGCCCTGATCACAAGCAAGACTCAACCCTGAGCCTCCATTTCCTCCTCTGTAAGGTGTAGGTCATCTTTGTATCACCTGGCTCAAAAGGTTATTTTGAGGAAAGTACCCGGCAAAACCTGTAGCCCTAGGGAAATGTGGGTTACAACCAGGGTCATCTGCCCTGGGTGCCAGCCGTTCCTGGAGCTGAGGGACACCGAGGAGGTGAACAGTCCATTGGAGGGGGAGTTCCTGGCACAGACCCTACCTACAGTTAACGACCAGTAAGGGGCCAGGCTCAGGCACACGAGTAAAACAAATACACAGCTTGACCACATAACCCTAAAATGTTTTTGCATAAATAGTATCAAGACAGGATTAGAAAAGAACAGTGGAAATGATGAGGATGGGTTCTGAATCCCTAAAAGGAAAACACCAAAACTATTAAACTATCAGTGACTCTATGAAAACATGGCCCAAATCAGTAGTGGTATGACAAATGCTAATTAAAACACTGCTGAGGTTTCAATTTTGTGCAAATTGGCCAAGATGAGAACTGGGAACAGTCCATGCTGGAAAGGCTATGGAAAGTCAGACCCCTGATGCATTACTTTTGGCTGAGCTTTGTTTGAAATGGACCAACCTTTCTGGATGTAGGGAAAGTGACTAAGTTGTACTTAATGACCTAGTAGTCTCACTACATGCACCAATCCCAAGGAAGGCAGAGTCAGAAAAGGTCCTAATATATACCAAAAGTGTCATGGAAGCACTCTGGGGTAGTTAAAAAAAAAAAAGGGGGCACCCACAAGATTCATAAAACGGATCTATGGATGTTCAAAGACAGCTGAGAGTAGGAATACTCTTATAATGATTCGCTTTAATGAAAAATGAATTTATTATAATTTAATAATCTCTAAAATAATAAATTCCCTGTAATAAATAAGAATGGCTGTACATATAACTCCAAGAGTCCAATTCATGACCCCATTTGAGGTTTTCTTGGCAGAAATACCGGAGTGGTTTGCCATTTCCTTCGCCAGCTCATTTTACAGATAAAGAAACTGAGAAATGGTTCAGTGACTTGCCCAGGGTCACACAGCTAGTAAATGTCCAAGGCCAAATTTGATCTCAGATCTTCCTGACCCCAGGCCAGAGCCACCTAGCTGCCCCAACAAAGGATATGCTATTTCACTTCACAAGAATTGTAAACTAGTAGACTGTAGAAACATGTTCTCAATCATGAATCTCCAGAAAAATTCCAATGAGCCAGGCCTGCTGGGACAAGCATTCCCATTTTTCTAGAGCTTCAAAGTTTGCAAAGTACTTTCAGAAGCACAACCCCTGGAGCCAGGAAGCCCTGGGCTCACATCCTGACAGTGAGACCCTGACCCAGTGGTTTAGCCTCTCCCTGCCCCAGCAGAGAAGGGGCCCACCTGGATAGGCTGGGAGACTTCTCTCCCTGGGAAGCTCCCTACTGTAGGAATGAGAGCAAAGGCCCAGCTCTTAGCCTAGGAATGTGCAGCGAGAAGGGATGAGCAATGGGCTTGGGAACCCTATACACAAAGCAAACAGAGCTTATCCAGGCTTGCAAAGCTCTTACATCTCTTTGGACTGTCATGACCACGCTGGGAAAGAGGGGTTATCATTACTTCCCTCCCATCTTCCCCTCTTCCTCTACTGCTAGTGAGTGTCTGGGGCCATATTTGAATTGAGGGCTTCCCCAGTAGAGGCCCTGTGCTCTATGGCACCACCTAGTGGCCCCTAAGAAAAATCACTGGGGAGTGGCACTATGCTAGGAGTAGTTGAAGGTCCCAGAGAAGAGATTTGGAAATAGACTTCCTTTCTCACTGCAAAGAGGTGGGGGGCCAGTAGGGCGTAATACTGCATGCACTGTTGGATGAAGTTTATGTATCAGATATTTTTGCTCACTTGCATTTTGTCACACGGGAGGGTTCCACCTGCAGCTGGAAAATAAACAAGACAGCAATAACATTTTTTTAAGCAATCAGGCGCTACAATGATATTCAAACTGTTTTCAGGGCCTAAGAGGATGCAGTTCTTAGGATGCCTATGCCTAGAGTCATTCTAGAAGGCTTTGCAACCTTGACACTGAACCCCAGAATCTCAGGGTTGGCAAAAGCTCAGGACGTAGGCCTTCAGCTTCCGGGGGATGGCAGAGTTCAAGATGGGGGGAAAGGCCAGATTTCTATCCACAGATGTGCACACTGCTACCCTGCTGGGCAGGGAGGCCAGTCCAGGACTGGCCCTAACCTGAGTGGATTCTTTGGATCCCAAACCTCTGCTTGTCAGGCTTCCTTCACACCAAGCAACAGAAGCAAAGGGGCTGACTGGGACCTGCTCTCTCCTCCTCCCAGGATACCCCAGGAACAAAGCCCATCTCTCTTGCCTCTGATGGCAAACTCAGTGAGATTTCAAAAGCAAATGCCTTCTTTATTACTAAAAGGAGAGACATTTCTCATGACATTGCCTTTTTTTTTCTGCTTAAATTCATACCCTAACCTGCCCTTTTTTTGGGGGGGTCAGGCAATGGGGTTAAGTGACTTGTCCAAGGTCATATAGCTAGTAAGTGTTGTGTGTCTGAGGCCGCATTTGAACTCAGGTCCTCCTGACTCCAGGGCCGGTGCTCTATCCACTGCGTCACCTAGCTGCCCCCTAACCTACCCTTTTAAAACTGGTTTCTTTAACCAGAGAACTTTGATTGTGGTTGGCTGCTTAAAAATTATGTTCATCAGCCCTAACAAAGGAATTATCTAGGTGGATCGAGCATTGAGCCTGGAGTTAGGAAGACCTGAGTTCCAATCCAGACTTAGATACTATCTAGTTGTGTGACCCTGGGCAAGTCCCTTAACCTCAGTTTCCACATCTGTACAATGGGGATATTAATAGCATCTATCTCCCAGGGTTGTTGTGAAGATTAAATGAGAATAACGGCAAAGCTCTTAGCACAGTGCCAGGTACATGGTGACCAATACTTGTTAGTTATTATTATAAGACAAGCTCCTGTTTAAATGATTAGGCCCCAACTCCAACTAAATAATCACGTTTTTCTGTGAACATAGGCCCCAACTCCAACTAAATAATCACGTTTTTCTGTGAACAGATCTGCATCCCAGTGCCCGTGTCAAGCCTGCCCTTTTGGGTAACAAAGGTACAGTGCTGGAGCAGCCTTTTTCAGACCCAAATCCTGGAAGAGCCCTGCTGCCCGCTTCTCTGTGAGATCTTCATCTGGGAGCACCCTTGGGCTGCAAAATCCTGGGTTAAGTGCCCAGTGAAATCGATTCCCTTCCCCCCAAGGCAAGGCCTGCACATTCCTGGAATTAACCAGGAGGTTTTTCTACTTAAATTCCTGACTTTCCGTTACGATAACTGGCCTGATTACAATTCTTTCATAAAACTCTAGCCTTTCACCCTTCAATGCATGTCGCTGGGGCTGCTGGGCAGCAATCCTGAGCACGGTGGCCTGCTTTGGAGGCCCGTGGGACGTGTCTCTCACTCCTGGTACTGTCTGTGGGCACAGGAGCAGTCTGGGGGCAGAGATGTGCCATCATCTGTGCTCATGATGTGACCGTCCCCTACGATTCCACCACCTGAGGCACACTGGAGAAGGCCCAAAGTTACTGAGTGCCAGCCCACCCTCTGAACAGAGACCACCTCTACAGCCGTCTCCCCAAGTGGCCATCCAGCCGCTGCTCTGAAGACCTCCCAGGCCAGGAGTCTCCTTACCTCCTCCTAACTGGCTCCCATGGAAAAAGAAGGGACCTTCAGTAGGGCTGAGACCCAGGCATGTTTGTAGAGCAGGCACAGAGATGACAGGGTGCCTGAGGCCCGGAGCCCAGAGCAAGGACCTTGGTACCTGGGATGCATGATTGTACTTCCTCGCTCCCAAGTAAGGTTGCTGAGTCACAGACACCTGGCGGGGCTTGGCAAAGAGGCCTGGCTAGTGTGCCTGTAAGGAGGTGAGCTGCCTGGCCAACCCTGCCCTGATTACAGGGAGCTTTGGAGCTGCGTGGCCAGGCCTCTATCCCCCAACAGCCCAATTCTGAGCAGCCCTGGCTCTTCCTTCAGGTGTCCTGGGCACCTTCTCTTCACCTTCTTGGAAAGAGAAAGTAGTAGGGAGAGGGTTCAAAGGGCAAAAAGGTGCTGGAGAGACAGTCTTTAAAAACAAATCCTTTATTTACATAATATGAGTCTCACTGCTGACCTGCAGCCAGGTTGAGGGGAAGGGAGGGGAAGGGGCACCTGCCCCGTCCTCAGGGCCCTGGGGCCAATCAGGGGGCAGAAGTTGGCTTGAAAAAGGCACCGAGGGTCAATTGTCGGCATTGGCGGCCAGGCCCAGGCCCAGGGCCTGAAGTGGCAGGATCTTGGGGACTTTTGGATGAGGCCTGTGGGGGAAACCCGGAACATGGGGGTCCCTGGCAGCCAGAGGAGACTGGGAGCATGGAACCCTCATGCCAAGGCTCTCCCAGTGTGCCAGGAGTAGCTGGCACAGTGTAAAAACAGGACTGGGTCTGGGGCAGAGAACTGAGGTTCTGACATCAACTTACAAAGGGACTCTGGATAAGGGTCTTGATGTCCCCAAACCTCAGTTTCCTCCTCTGTCAAATGAGGCCAGTAATCCACCCAGGTTCCTTCCCAGGTTTTTGGTGAGGCTCGGGCTCAGTGGGTAAGGAAGTGGGGCTGGGCTTGAGGCAGACTCAGACACTCCCCAGCTGTGTCCCCTGGGCAAGCCTCCTGCCCTCCCTGGGCTCCTACAATGCGGTGTGGGCCCAGGAACTCACCTTCCTATGCCCTGAAGGCTGGCCCTCAAACAGCTGGAGAACCTGCCCGGGCAAGAAGCAGGAGGTGGGTGAATGGCCTCAGCTCCCAGCTCCACTGCTCCCCAACCTGTCCTCCCCGACCCCCACTACCTTCTTCATGGCCGTAGACACAGCGGCCGCCTGGAACTCAGCCCGGCTCACCCAGCGGGCACCCGATGGGAGCAGGCCCTGGGGCTGCTCTTCCAGGGCCAGGCTGTATACCACGTAGGTCTGCCGGATGTGGGAGAAGACATGGACCACCTGGGGACAGCAGGGGTGAGCAGGGGCTTCTGCACAGCAGCTGCACAGAGCCCCCTCCTGCATCTCTGCTCACCTCGCCAAGGCACCGCAGGCTCCTCAGGGGGAGGGGGCCGCGCACCCAGGTCTGCAGTGCCTTCACAAGTGCCCGGCGCTGGACGGACTCAGTGCCTTCTGCTGGTACAGAGGGGAACTCCCAGAGGCTGGCCAACAGGCCTGCAAGGAGGGCAAGCAGCCGTCAATCCTTCCTGGCCACCCCCGCTGCTTCCCCCACCTCCAATGCAGAGAGAGCGCCAAGTGATCTCAGGGGTCATCTAATCCATCCCCTACAGAGGAAGAAGCTGAGGCCCAAGAGGCAAGGACTCACCCAAGGTCATCAGGTTGGTGACAGGATTTGAACCCAGGCCTCAAGAGTCCAGACCAGTGCCTGGTGCGCTGACCCTGAGCCTTTGCCCAGCTTTCATACCTGAACTGGGCCTCTGCACCAGCAGGAAGCGGCTGGTCTCAGGGCCCGGCTGCTGAAGGACACAGACAGCCACCCGCTGCTCCCGGGGGGCTTTCCGGGCTGGCTGGCGGGGAAAGTTGACCACACCAAGGTCTTGACGCCAAGGCTCTGATGGGGGCAGGCACAGTGGACACGAGCCGGCCCTCCTGGGGGCTGGACATAGAGACGGGCTGGGGCCAAGGTCTGGGAGCAGGGGGACGGCTCCCCAGCCCAGCCCAGCCCAGCCCAGCCCAGCCCAGCCCAGGGCTGCTCCCTCCCTCCTGAGGCCAGTCCCACATCCAGACATTGGGTGAAACACGAGAGGAGACCCCACGAGTGCCTGGAAACTGCGAAGGCTGCCCTACGATGGGCCAGACCTTCGAGGGCCTGGCAGGGGCTGGGAAAAGGTGACTGGGCCAGGCCCGGCCTCTCACCACACTCCTCCACTTCAAGCGTCTTCTCCTGCTCTGGGCTGCCCAGCAGCCTCCGAGACACCGCTGCCTGCACCTTCTCCACCTGCCATTGAGGATACGGCACTTGGAGAGGGCTCTGCGGCCCCCTGCTCCCTGCCCGCCCCAGGCCTCCCTACCCCAGGGGTGCTCACCCTCTTCTGGGCCTGACAGAAGCCCCGCACGGGGCACTTGGGGCACAGCGGACCTCGAGGGGTGCAGACTGTAGCGCCCAGCTCCATGGCTGCCTGGTTGAAGTCCCCTGGCCGGGCTGGGTCCACCAGCTGCTGGGCCAGGCTCCTGCCACACAGCTCCTTGGGTTAGAGCTCCTGGAGCCCACGCTGCCCCAGAGAAAGGCCACCTCCCGCCTCCCATCACTGGCTGCCCTGGACTGGGCAATGCCAGGCTCCACTTCCATTTACCCAGCACCTGCCCCCAGCCCCAAGCACAGGCTGAGCCCTCAGCCTACCAGAGATGCTGAGTGACTGAGGGGCTTCTCGGGTCTGCCCCAATGGCTCGTACGCGGCACAGGACACGGGTCACGTTCCCATCCACCACACCGGTCACCTGGCATGGAAACAGCCAACTCAACAGCCTCATCCCTCCTTGCCCTGGCATTCAAGCCCCTCTCAGGTAGCCCCGCCCCATCCTCTGCTCCCTGACCTGGCCAAAGGCGATGGAGGCGATGGCCCCAGCTGTGTAGCGGCCCACCCCTGGCAGCAGCTTCTGCAGCATGTTTGCTGTGCGGGGTACGTGGCCCCCCAGCTCCTCCACCACCTGGGGGGAACACCCAGAGTCATCCCTTGACAGGGTTACCATAGGAACCTTCCCACTCTCTGACGTGGCCTGTCCCCACCTTTACATGTAAGGAAACTGAGGCAGGGAGGGAATACTTCCAAGGGCACGAGCTTGAGGAAACAGGCATTTACACAGCCCTACTGTGTGCCAGGTGCTGCGCTAAGTGCTTTACAAGAGTTATCTAAGTTGATCCTCACACCAGTCCTGTGAGGTAGGTGCTATCATGACCCTCAATTTACAGATGAAGAAAATGAAGCACAGAATAAGTGACCTGCCCAGGCTCACACAGCTGGCTGAGATCTGAGGTCACATCTGACCACAGGCCCAGTGCTCTATCCACAGCGCCAGTTTGTGGCCTCTTGGCGGTGCTAGGTCAGCAGGATGAGTGGGGCAGGGCTCCAGTCAGACCAGGCCAGGGTCCGCCCAAAGCTCTTCCAGCCTGGGGGTCTGGGCTCTGCCTCCCCCGGCCCTCCAGGAGCTGCGCTGGGGGCCCAGGCCTTCACCTTGCGAGCGCCTTCCTGCAGCCGCCGGCCCCGTGAATAGTAACCCAGGCCGGCCCACAGCTGGTTCACCTCCTGCCAGACAAGACAGAAATGTACATGTCAGGGGACCAGGAAGACCCCTGAAGGCCCAGCCCAACTCCACCCCCAAACTGTTCTTACCTCCAGGGATGCCCCCGCCAAGTCCTGCAGTGTTGGCCATTTCTACAGGCCCCAGGAGAGATAAAAGAGATCATCTGAGGGGGCAGCACCTCCCCACTCCCTCACTATGGGGGTAAACTGAGGCACAGGGGAGGCTTCTACTTTGGGGTAATGTGGGTTTATGGTCTCTCCCTCCAGCCCTGTGCTGGGGATGCCGGGGCAGACACTCAGGGACAGGCTGTCTTGGCTGCGTGGGGGTGGGGGTGGGGGACACTGCTCTGGCCACAGACATCACCTGCATCCATCTGGTATAGTAGCCAATAACTGTGGCGACCTGGGTCTGCTGGAGCATGATCTCAGACACCCAAACTGCAGGCAGGGGTGGGGGCAGAGTTAGAGCAGAAGTGGTGTGACCACCCGCCACCCACGGCATCCAGTCAGGTCCCAGCCCAGGTTCTCACCGGAGTATGCCCTCCTGTCCAGGTCCAGCTCTCCCGCTGCCTGTGGACAGTTAGGGGGCAGGAGCTCAAGCAGGAGGTTGACCCCCTCTCCCGCCTCTGGCCCCATCTCCTCCATCCTGCCCACACATACCCTCCTCCTCCAGGGCAGGTCCCGCTTGGCCTGATCATACCAGCTTAGGAGACTGGCCCGAAACCTGGTGACCTCATCAGCATCACCAAACAGATGGTATGGGGACACCTGGCTGGGGGTCCCTGGGCCTATGGGGCATGGATAGGAGATGCCTCAGGGGTCCAGCCAGCATGTGAACTGGGAATCACCTCTGCCTCTGTTTCCTCTTCTGTAAGAAGACCCCCGTGGGTCAGGGCCCACCCTCCAAAGTGCCTCAAGGCTCAGTGTTCAGGGAAAGGTCACGTGGGTGACAGGGGATTGAGGGTCTTCTGACCCTGCTGTCCCATCTGGCCTTCTGGTCCTGAGCCTCTCGCCTTCCCGAGTCCCTCCTGAAGCTTGCTAAGTCTGTGGGTGGCAGGGGGGTCCCCTCAAACTGAAGCAGGTAGAGCACCCCACCTGCGTCTGGGCTGGGCTGCTCCCCATGCCTCTGGCTGCCTCCCCCTGCCTTTCGGGGCTTCCTCATGGCCAGCCGGGGATCCGGAGGTCAGTCCTGGGGTCTCTCTGCTCAGCCCCAGGGGGTCGGACTGGCTCCTCGTGGACCCCAGGCTAGGTGGCGCCCAGCAGGGGCCTTGTTCTGCTGCTCACACCCGGCCTGCCTCAGGCTCCGGGCCACAGACCTCCTCTTCCTCCCTAGATGGGCACACGGACGCAGCTCTGACCTAGGGCAGAAGGGACAGGCGCCACTGGTCAGTTCAGTCTCCTCATCTGTAAAATGGAGATGAGGCCTGCAGTCCTCCCCTTCCTCCAGGGCTATTGTATGTGAAGTGCTTTGTAGCCTCAAAAGCACCACAGAATACCAGTTAACTATAGGTCAAGGACCTAGTAGTACCCCTGAGGCCAGACAAGCTGGTCCCTGGATGTGACATGCCATCTCCAGCCTCTGTGCCCTTGCCCAGGCTGTCCCCTCATGCCTGGTGCACCCTTCCTTCTCATCTCCCCCTTAGAGAATCTGCATCGTTCACTTTTGTCTCCCCAGTAGAGACCAATCTGGAGGCCTCTGCTAAAAGCCCCCTGGATTGAATTCACCTGAGAGATAGCAGAAGACCAATTCCTCACTGCACAGAGGGGGCAAGAACCAGCCAAGGGTCACAAAAGGTGAGAAAAACCAGAGCAGGCCTCCCCGCCCCCACCGCCGGTGTCCTTCGGTCTAGCGACTCCACGTGGGCAGGGGGCATGAGCCCCATCCCCCGAGGCTGGAGGGCTCAGTTCTCATCTCTGTGCGCGGCCTCTCCCGTCTCCACCTCGGGCTCCCCTCTCCATGCACGATCGCCATCCCCGACCCTGCCTGTGCCCAGGAGGCTTCACAGAGCCCCTTCTCTCCCCTCCCCCCCTCCCCCCCTCCACCCCAGGACGTGGCTCGGCCCGTCCGGAGGGACACCTGCAGGACCCCAGGAACGTCGAGGGCAGGGTCCATCTCGGCTTCCTCAGTTTCCCTTTCTGTACAAGGGAGGGGGATGGTGCCTTCCCCAGGGCTGGGGACGCGATAGACAGGAAGGTTTGAGCGCGAATGTGGACACTGGGGGAGGAGAGCACTAGCGAGTTATGGGGGGGGGTCCAGCCTAGGGAGATAATGAAGGAGAGAGCGCCAGCGCTTGGGGGGTGCTGATGGGGGAGCCCGACGTGTGGGGGTGAACCCAGCGTGGGGTTCATCTAGCTTAGGGGGGAATGGGGAAGGGGTGGCGGGGGGGGGAGTGTTGGGGGAGGGGCACCCAGTGGGGGGCACATGGGCGCCTGGACTCTTCCCTTTACCTTTACCTCTCGCGTTCCCGCGGAAAGCCTCGAGGAGGCGGAGAGCTCTGGCCAATCACAGCCCGATTGTAGCTCAGGGCGGGGTCTCGGCCCGGGAGCCAATGGGCTTCCAGCGCACGCCAGGCCCGCTGCGGGACCTCGAGGTCCCAGCCTGCCCACCTGTGCGCCTGCAGCACTGTTCAGCGCACGGAGCGTTAAGAGGCCGGAGTCGGGCGCTCAGGCAGAGCTGCCGGCAGCTCCACGCGGAAACGGAGGCCCCGCCCTAGGCTGTTGAGGCGTTGTGGCGGCTGGCGCAGAGACGGAGACCGAGACGGAAAAGGAGGCCGAAGTCGAGGCCCCGGAGTCCCCCAGCACAGTCAGGGACCAGGCGAAAGAGCCAGATAGGTGAGGGCAAGAGGAGAGACCAGGACGGGGAAGGGCCAGGAGGGGGCGCGGCCGGTCTGGAGCACGCAGATGCGGGCGGGGAGGCGGACGGCGGTGGGGCGGAGAGTGGTGGTGACTACAAGTCCCAGCGTGCACCGCAGTTTCCTCTGGCTGTGGGTCGCTGATCTGGGGGCGCTTCTAAGCATGTCGGGAGCTGTGGCCCTGGGGACAGCGAGGCATGGGGGCCTCTCGTAGTCTGAGCGGGAAGGTCCTTTGACACCACCCCTACCCATTTGACAGATAAGCAGGCGGCGCAGAGAGGGGAGGGAGCTCATCCCAGCGTGGAGGGGGTATCTTTGGCAGGTGGGGGGCACCTCCTCCCTGGAGTTCTCCAAGCAGGGACTGCCCCACTACTTGTGTGGGTTGGACTCGACTTGGATTAGTCATTCCCCTTTCCTGGGCCTCAGTTTCCCAATCTGTAAAATGAGGGGGATAAATTGGATGAGCCCCGTGGCCAGTCAGAGGAGGGGCCCGAGGCACACGTTGGGCCCCTACATGAGCTGGGGAGAAGGCACGAGCCCTTCCCCTCCCTGGGCTTTACTCTCCTGAGGGGGTTAGGTTGGAGGATTGAGTCATTAAACACTTATTTCTTTATTTTTTTTTAAATTTTTTTTTGCTTAGGCAGTTGGGGTTAAGTGACTTGCCCCGGGTCACGCAGCTAATAAATGTCAAGTGTTTGGTCTGAGGCTGGATTTGAACTCGGATCCTCCTGATTTCGGGGTCGGTGCTGTATCCACTATGCCACCTAGCTGCCCCTTATTAAACACTTACTAATCATCTACTGTGTGCCAGCTGCTCCTCTGTGGGGGGTGGGGGGAGATGCTGGGTCCTAGCAGGGGGAGGGTTGGGGCAAAGCAAGGGAGGCCAGGAAAAGAGTCGGATTGTCAGAGGGGGCGAGGCAGCCCAAGGGTGGCTCCTTGTGCATTTAGTAAGTGCCTGCTATGTGCCAGAAAGACAGCTGGACCTGGGTTGTGAAGGACTTAGAAACAGCAGACAGAAGTTTGTAGGTGTCTGATTGGAGGCCCAAAGGAGTGGTCACACAAGAGTCAGGATTCGAATCTAGCTCCTCTGACCCTAGGTCTGGGACTCTTTCCTCTCTAGGGCAGTTGTAGAGCTCAGGGGAGAGGCTGGGGCTGGATATCGAGAGATGTAGGCGTTGTCTGCATAGAGACGATTGAAGCCAGGGAAGCTGGTGAGCCCACCAAGTGAGATGACCAGAAGAAGGTGCCAGGACACCTGGCAGGCAGGTGAAGCCTGGGGAGCCGCCCTCCCAGGAGTGTTCTTAAATGCATCAGATAGGATGGCTAAAGGGCTTCTATGGAAACACAGTTGTCCAGAGGTTGAGAACAAGTTCTCCACCGCAGGTTAGGAATGTCTGGTGTAGAGGGACAAGGGCCTGGCCGGAGCTTTTGGGGATGGCTGGTGTTAGAGGGCAGGATGTAGAGGAAGATACAGCACAGGAGACAGCAGGGGCACAAATCCCTAGAGAGACCGTGTTCCGAGAAAGAAAGTGATGGCTACATGTGCATGGTAGGAGCCAGCTCCATTGGGCCTCCTGCTTCCGGTTCTGTAACAGGAAGCTGAAGCACTTCCTAACTGTGGGACCCTGGACAAGTCACTTAACTTTTCTGCCTCATTTTTCTCATCTGTAAAACAGGGATGATTGCAGCACCTGCCTCCCAAGGTTGTCGTGAAGATAAAACAAGATAATACTTGTAAAGTGTCTAGCAAACCTTAAAGTGCTATTTAAATGTAACCTTTTATTATTGTGTTATGGTGTGACTCCCAGGCCCTTGCCCTTCCCCATCCTGGTGGCCCTCCTCTGTACACTTTCCAGGTTATCAATGTGCTTCCTAACCTGTGGTACTCCAGAGGGCATCTGACCAAAGCCAGAGACAGCTGGACCGTCCTGTGTATTCCTGGAAGCATTGCCCCACTGAGGGCAGCCCAGGATCATGGGAACTTGCAGGCCACTAGCACCCCCAGATCTTTTTATACCAGGTACTCTGGCAGGCCTCCCTATTTTATCCTTGTAGAGGTGAGGCTTCACACCCTGGCCCCCTTGAATAGCCTCTTGCTAGGCTGGGCCCAGTGTTCTAGCCTGGGAAGGGCCTTTTGGACCCTGATTCCCTCATTGACAGGCATGCTGTCTGCTTTGTCCAAGGCATCATGAAAGTGTGAAGCAGCCATTGGGCTTTCCTTTGGAGACTTCCCAAGCTCATGTTTTCATGACCACTCCGGGTTTCACTAGCATCTGGCTTGGTTAGGGCATTTGGGGAGTTCCCTGTCAGAAAGAAGGAGGCTGACCCATGGAGTGCAGCTGGCCTGTCTCCATCATTCTCCTTTCTCCCTTCAGGTGAGGGCATGGAGCTCCCAGAGACATCACATGTTAGGGTGCCTGTGGTAGACGTGCAGGTAGACAACTTCAAGGACATGTGGCCTTCCATCCTACTGGCAATCAAGACAGCCAGCTTTGTAGCTGTGGACACGGTGAGGGCTGGGGGAGGGTGGCCCAGGGTGGTCCTGGGTGGCTCTAGCAGCTGCCCTGGGCTGGGCTGGGCTGGCTAGGACAGGCTGTGTCCCTCATTCGTAGCCTCCTCTGCTTCCCGCAGGAGCTGAGCGGTCTTGGGGAGAGGAGAAATTTGCTGAATCAGTGAGTTAAGTCCCTGTGCTTCCCTATGTGCATGCAGGACCCAGACCTCTTCTACTGGAGCTCAGCCTTGGAGCCTGCTAGGAGTCGGTCTGTGTGCCCTGGGGAGGAGCCTTCCTGGGCAGTGGGCGGTAGGGTCCTGATTGGGCTTTTCTTTTCTTTTTTTGTGAGGCAATTGGGGTTAAGTGACTTCTCCAGGGTCACACAGCTATTAAGTGTTAAGTGTCTGAGGCTAGATTTGAACTCAGGTCCTCCTGACTCCAGGGCCGGTGCTCTATCCACTGTACCACTTAGCTGCCCCCCTTGATCGGGCTTTTCTTACCCAGCATCTTCTGTGTCCTCAGTTGCATCGAAGAGCGATATAAAGCTGTGTCCCGAGCAGCCCGATCACGTTCTATCCTCTCCCTGGGCCTGGCTTGCTTTAAGAACCAAAGGAACAAGGTAGCCTTGGGATGCATGGGACCAGCCGGGGACGGGGAGGGGGAAAAGGGGTGGCAAGCCTAAGGCCCCGCCTCCCCCTCTGGCTCTCTCCCAGGGGGAGCACAATTACCTTGTGCAAGTGTTTAACCTCACTCTGCTGTGCATGCAAGAGTATGTCATCGAGCCGCAGTCAGTGCAGTTCCTGGTGCAGCACGGCTTTGACTTCAACCGCCAGTACACGCAAGGCATTCCTTACCACAAAGGCGACGACAAGGTAGGCATTCTGCCCGGCCCCCTTGTGCCTGGAGCCCAGTAGAGGAGGCTCTGCCCAGGGCCCAGGTGACAGACTGGGCTGGGGGCCCCACAATGGGGCGTGAGTTCCTGGGGGAGGTCAGGGCAGAGGAGCCACTCCTGCCTCTCGCGGCTCCCAGGGGGATGAGAGCCGCAGCCAAGGAGTCCGGATGCTGTTCCTGGAGCTGATCCGCGCCCGCCGGCCGTTGGTGCTACACAATGGACTGATCGACCTGGCCTTCCTCTATCAGAGCTTTTACGCTCACCTGCCAGACAAGCTGATCACTTTCACTGCTGACCTCTTTGAGATGTTCCCAGCTGGGATCTATGATACCAAGTATGCTGCGGAGTTCCACGCCCGCTTTGTGGCCTCCTACTTGGAGTATGCCTACAGGAAGTGGTAAGGGAGCCCAGCCCTGCCTGGGAAGTGGGCTCGAGAGCCTGGCTGGGGAGGGGTGTGGAGGCCCCGACAAACACAGCACATTTGCTAATTGCAGTGAACGAGAGAATGGGAAGCAGCGAGCTGCCGGAGCCCCCCACTTGGTCTTGGAGTTCTGCAGCTATCCATCCAGCATGGACGCCCACATTGACTACCGCTGCTGCCCCGTGTCCGAGGCCCACACCCAACTGAGTCCCAACCTCTCCACCTCTAACATCTGTGATACCTTCTCTGTGAGTGTCTTCCCTGGGGCGGGCAGGGGGAATCAGAGGAACTGAGAATCTCCTTTGTTCTTGCCTTCTCTCTTCTCTTTCAGGCCTACGGCTGGTGTCCTCTGGGCCTACAGTGCCCTCAGTCCCATGATGTTGACCTCATCATCAGCACAGATGAGGCCATGGAGGACAAAAGGAAGCGGCGAGGGGGCCGGCGGAGGAAGCGGTGGAAGGGACTGCCAGGCCAGCCTGGGCCCGTGCCTGGGGAGGGGCCAACCCCCCAAAAACAGACCTGCAGGGAAGGCCAGGGGGCTGAAGTGGAGGATGGAGCCAACCCTTTAGAGAGCGAGGCTGAGGACATGTCTTTGTCTGGCCTAGAGCCGTGCTCCAGTGAGGACTTGGAGCCCGAGCCAGAGCTGGACTTAGAGCCTGGGCAAGGAGCCGGGCAGAGCTCTGGGTCTCGAGGGGCCACTGTGGGAGGGGGGCTACACCGTGCTGGCTTTGATGCCTTCATGACAGGCTATGTCATGGCCTACGTGGGGGTGAGTGGGGGTGCGGAGCCCTGCAGTGAGCCTTGGTTGCCAGAGTGCCACAATAAGGTGTATCTGAGTGGCAAGTCTGTGCCCCTGCCCATAGCCAAGAGCCACTTCTCCAGGACCTCCAAAGCCCACAGTGAGAAGATGAAGCTGGCCTGGGGCAGCAGCTAAGCCAATCTCCTTCCTGCCCAGCTCCCAGGCCTTCAGGCAGGAGGCTGGGCCCCTGGACTTCTCTTCTCTGACTGGCCCTCGCACCCTCCCCACATACATGTGGAAGAGTGTTGTGGTTAGCACCTGGATCGGGACAGTTAAAGCCTGAGGTGACAGAGGCTTGTGGCCCATTCTGGCCAACTGGAGAGAGGAGAGCAGGACTCCTGTGGACAGCACCCCCTTCCTGGGGGCCCAAGAAAGCCAAGTCTGACCAGTTACCTGCAACTCTTTTAATTTTTAAATCTGAAAGCAACTTGGCAAAGTTTTACAAAAAAAAAGAAAAAAGAAAAAAAAATTATGAAACAATTTAACCGGCTTCATCTTTGGTTCTGCTTGCGGCTCCACCAGAACAGCCCTTCCCTCCTGGCCACCCCTCCCCTCAAAACAAACTCATTTGCTTGACACGTCCCTAAACATACACATTAGAAATGTGGTTTGCAAAGCCGGCTTGGGCAGTGTTAACGCATGGGGCTGGGGGCCCAGGAAGTGGCCAGAGCCCATGCTCCTGGTCACAAGGTGAGCTATTTACAGATGGCCAAGTTTTAAGACTCCTTCATAAATAGGAAAATAGACACGTCATCTGGACAGTTCTAAATGTTCTAAGTTCATGAAACCCAAGTTTAGGCAGCCCTGCCAGGTCCTGCCTGCCCTCCCCCCCACCCCCCCTTGCATAGAATCCATCCTAGGGACAGTAGGACTGGAGCAGTAAGTGCAAACGAGATTTGAAATTCAAGTGTCATGTACTGGCAAGAAGTGTCCACGTCCTCGGGTGGGAGACTTGGCCCTCTCCCCTCCTGCTGCTGCTGGTTTGTCCATATCTGCATCAAAGCTTAGCTCCAGACTCCAAAGAGGAGCTTATGGCCCCTGGAGACTTGCAGTGGGGCCGGAGAAGAGACCAAGGGACTAGCGTGACCACCCCCTGCCCTGTCCGCAACTGACTGAGCTGTGCTGGGAAGTGAGGAAGGCTGCTCCTTTGGCGTCAGCTGGGAGGGATGGCCCATCTGGTCCCCAGAACAACCAGAAGATGGGATTGGTGAGGCGGTAGAGAATGCTGGTTCAAGGTTTGGAGGGCCTCGGTAGCTCCCAGCCTAGATTTTGGTTTAACTGAGGCTGAGCTCTGGACCAGTGATAAGTGTCTGGCTCTCCTGGGCCCCACTCGAGGCAGGCTAGCTGCCTGTGCCCACTCTGTCTCTCCCCATATACCTGCTCTTCTCCATTCCCTGAGGAGGGGCAGGATGCAGCAGGCCTCAGCTAGGGCTGAGGTGGACAGAAGGCCCAAGACCACGGAGCCCAGGCTCAGGTTTTGTAAGAGGTTGCCCTGAACCAGAGTCTCTGGCCCCCTGGTCTGGAAAGGGGGCCAAGCCCTGGCCAGGCTCACCCATCACATTCTATCTGCCCTTGACTGCCCCTGCTGCCTGCTGCAGCCCCAGCCGGGCTGGGCAGCAAGTTCTGGGGCACCTGGGAATCCTCCACTTCCATAGCCTCTGGGGCAAGGGGCCCAAAGCCATTCTCCTCCTGGGAGCTTACAGTACAATAACAGTCCATGGCTTCTTGTTCCGAAGCATGTGAGGAGGCTGGGCCCCGGAACGGTGGGATCTCTGTGACCCCATACTTAAGGCTGCTGAGTAGCCGCAGGGGGCCCTCAAAAGGGGTCTCCTCTCGTCCCCCAAAGGGGCCAGCCGCCTGCTGCAGGAACTCAGGGCAGCTGGGCAGAGAGCGCCAGCGGCGGAGAGGCGCAGCCACAGGCTCCTGCCATTCTGCAGGAAGCCGGCCGATACCCCCACCAGAGCCCCCGGGCCCTGGTGCGTCCAGGTCAAACACCAGAGAAATGACTGACTTGCTGGGCATGTCAAAAAATTTGATTCTGCCCCCCTTGAGGTCCTGGCGGGCACTGAAAGGATTGATCTTGGGGATGTGGGTCCCTTCACCACGGTGGGGCACATAGGAGGGGTCGAGCACGCTCACTGCACGTGGGGCTTTATGGCTGAAGATGTCTGACTGACTTCGGGACAACCAGACGGTGCGTCGTGGGCGAGGAGACTTGGGCGGAATCTTGTCGTCCAGGGAGCTCGGCCGCTTCACCCCGGGGCCCTTCTCCAGGAGGCCTGGAAGGATGGAGGCCGTCAGCCTCACTTGGCCGCCTGTTCCCCAGCTGCCCTCTCCCCCACATCTCCCATCTGCCAGCTCCCTCCCTGCCCCAGGGCCCGCTCCTCCTCGGGGTTCCTGCTGGCTCTCACCCTTGGCAATGGACACAGGCTTGCTGTCTTTCTCCAGTCCTTCCTCCTGTAAGCAACTCAGAGTCTCTTCCAGGGTCTTTACAATTTCAGCAAAGGGGGGCCGGAGCTTTGGGTCCATCTGTGAACACAGCAGCAGGAAGTGGGAGGGGGTGG
This sequence comes from Vombatus ursinus, assembly GCF_900497805.2. Lineage (NCBI taxonomy): Eukaryota > Metazoa > Chordata > Mammalia > Diprotodontia > Vombatidae > Vombatus > Vombatus ursinus. The sequence continues at coordinate 71,993 of NW_020954603.1, forward strand.
GACAAATGAACCCCACTGACCCGCAGCCATCCCTCCTCTGGAGCTGGGGGAAGGGTTCTGTCCTCAGCGGAAAACTAAGAATGACAGAATTTCAGGGCCAAGACGGTCTCCGTTCAGCCATTCCCACCCCAACCTCAAACATACATCCCCTTCCATTTCTGGAGGTATCACCTCTCTCATGAAGCCTTCATCAGGGCCAGGCAGGGGCTAAGCTCTAGGGCTGCAAAGAAAGGCAAAGAATCCTTGCCTTCAAGGCACTTACGATCTCATGGAGGGAAACAATGGAGAAATCACTGTATATAGAAGACATTACTGCTTGCTGTGAGGTGGGCCTCACAGAAGACAACAGAAGTCACTTTCTCATTCTGAGCCTCAGTTTCCCCCATCACAAAATCTTATCATAGGAAGGGAGCTCAGTAGGAATAAGACTGCCCCCCCCATTCCAGAAACAAGGGGCCTCTACTTGCAGACCTCCAAGGACAGGGAGATCACTACCTCTCAAGGCAGCCCATACCTCTCAGGGATGGCTCTTATCACTGGAAAACTCTTCTAGACCACCAAGCTCAGTCGGCCTCTCTGTGGCCTTCTCCCTTTGCTCCTGGCCCTGTCCTCTGGGCCAAGCAGAGCAAGGCTGACCCTCCTCCATGACAGCCTCTCAAATACTTGGAGCCAGGCATCCCCTGGGTCCTCCCTGAACGTTCTTTCCAGGTTAAGCATCCCCCGGGTCCCTCCCTTGAGCCTCCCATGGCATGAACCCCAGGTCCTTCCTCCTCCTGCCTGCCCTTCTCTGGACACCCTCCAGCCCATTCAAAGCCCTTCTCAGACCACTGTGCTCCAGAGGAGGCCTGACGGGGCCTCACCTCTTTAGTCCTGAATGCAGCCCCACAGCGCGCCAGGTTTTGTCTGCCTTAACACACTAGTGTGTGAGTGAGATTCTGGTCCACTAGGACCGCCAGTCTCTTCCAGACAAGCTGCTGTCTGTCCAGTCAGGACTCCCACTATCCTATACCTATGAAGGTGACTTTGGAACCCAAGTGTAGGCCATTTATCCCCCAGAATTTGACCTATTGTCTTCTTTTAGCTTCAAGCTCTGTCATCTGGTGTGTCCACTACCCCCCGCTCCAGCATGGGCTCATCTGCTGTTTGATGAGTGTGGCACTGATGCCTTCACCTAACCAACAACCCAGGGCCATGCACAGTCAGTCAACAAACACTGAGGAAGTACATGCTATGTGCCAGGCACCGTCCCTGCTCTTAGGAGCTCCCAGGTTGGGGGGGGGGGGGTGCAGGTGGGGAAGACAGCCTGTGAACAAGTATGTAGAGTCAAGCGCCATCCAGGGTGAACTGGAAATAACCACCAGAGGGTGGGCGCTGGCATTAAGAGGGCTGGGGAAGGCTTCCTGTAGAAGGTGGGATTTTGGTTGGGGTCTGAAGGGAGCCAGGGAAGGCAGGAGGTGGAGATGAGGAGGGAGAGTGTTCCAGGCCCAAGGGACAGCCTGAGAAAATGCCCAGAGCCAAGAGATGGAGTGTGGCGTTCATGGACTAGCCCGGAAGCTGGTGTCACCGATGGAAGAGTGTATAGATGGGTAACATAGAACAAGACGACTGGAAATGTATGAAGGGGCCGAGTTATGTCAGGCTTTGAACACCAAACAAAGGATTTTGTGTTTGGTCCCGGAGGTGATAAGGAGCCACTGTAATTCACCTAATACCGTAAATTACATATTTATTTAGCATGTTGTCTTCCTCATCCATCTGTTACAGCGGGGACCATGTTTTTGCCTTTCTTTGTACCCAGAACACTTTGCACAGTGCCTGTGAACACTACACATACAGCAAATGATTAATAAAGGCTTGTTCACTGACTGACAACCTGGTCCCTCTTGGACCTCCCAAGAGTAGCCGTGGATTCCCTGGACGCCCTTGGAGGTACACAGAGGCAGACTACACACAGTCGTTAGCCATCAGAGCTGTCCACAAGTGACATGGGCTTCCTGGTGAGGGACTGGATTGAAAGGAGGATTGTTGGTGAGAAGACTGGTGCTCAAGGACAGGTGCCCCACCCAGGGGGTCTGAGCGCTGGTTGCGGCCATGGAAGAGCAGAGAAGGAACTCACATTGCAGCAGTTGAAGGCGAGCTGCAGGAAGTCTGGGGGACAGTCTCCCACCATGTGCTGGAAGGCGTCATAGTCCAGGCCGAAGTTCTGTGAACGAACACGGAGGAAGCTGATGGGGATCTATGACACTCGGCCCTCCCAGGCCCTGGAGAAAGCACATCCCCCCCAACCCACCCCGGCCGGGGGCTTGCTCACCTCTGTCCGGGGCAGATAGTCTGGATCAGCCTGGATTCGGGCAATGATCTCACAGAGGATGATCCCATAGGAGAACACGTCAGCCTGTAGAGGGGATGATGGGAATGGTAAGTCCCCCACCCTGCAGCTCACCATTTTCCCAGATCCTGCACAGTATATCCACCCTTATTCAAGAAGCCACATTAGGAGGTGATGAGCCTGGGGAGGACACCCAGGGAAAAAAGGGCAGAGCAAAGCAGCAACACCCCCCCCCCCACCCCAAGCTACAGGCCAGACCGGGCCCTTCCAAACAGCCCCGGCAAGCCCCCATGTTGGCCACCACTCAGTCTGTGCCTCCTGCTGCCTCTCCAGGGACCAGCTCCTGAAAGGAATGTCTGTTTCCCTAAGGTCCTGAGATCAGCTCAGCACCAACACTAGCCTCCCCAGCCCCTGACACGGGGACCCTCACACTCACCTTCTCATTGTAGGGCTCATCTCTGAGAACCTCCGGGGCCATCCAGAAGGGGGAGCCCACCACTGCCAGCTTCTCACTTCCTGCACTGCGGGAAGGGAGAGAGAGAGTCACCCAAAGAGCCGCAGAGACACCTAAAGACGGCTGGCAGGAAGCACAGAAGCTGGGCAGTCGCTCGGAGGTCATAGGAATGCCGAGGCCTTTCTCTTCAGAGGGGTCACCTACCTGCAATCAGGAATCTTCTCGGCCAGGCCAAAGTCAGCCACCACAGCAGAGTAACCGTTCTCCTCACTCTTAATCAGGCAGTTCTGCATTTTGCAAAAAGAGGAGAAACAAGATAGTGGAATCTGACCCTCTGAACACACTGCCCTCCCTCCCCCATTGTAATGGCATGTACAGGTGGGCCTGGGCACCCAGGATCGATGGATTTCAGGGATTTCATTCAGTCTAACCCCCTCATTTTACAGATGAGGAAACTGAGGCCCAGGAGGGGATGTGGGTTGTCCAGGTGCTGCACAGCTGCCTCCTTGCTACTTCAGCCTGTCTCAAGCGAGTTGCCAGGCTATGCACGCTCCCCTCATAATCCCATTTGAGGAGAGTCTATGAACACCTACAGTCGAGTTCTTTCTATCCCCTTGCCACAGCTCCTGGCTTCAAGGAAATGGTTCTGGCTCCACATGAGGACCAGAGACCCAGTGAGAGGAAGGGGGAAACTGGGGCTCTCAGGAGAAGTGAGTTCTGCCATTGCTGAGCCTCCAGGCCCCCTGACCCTGAGAACAGAACCAGCGATTAGAGCGGCTCAGCATGCGCTCACTCTAATCCCTGCGGGATCCTCACAAGGACGTGAGCCTGCCTAAGCTCCCCACCGGTTACTGAAGTCAGCACTCCAGCTGGGCACGGTCTGGTCCTAACTGGCTTGTCAATCTTTCTCACCACTCTATTCTAAGAACTCTGGGAATTAGCCACAGCAGCCTGCTTGCTGAACAGATATGCCCGGTGCTTTCCTTTGTAGGTCTGGCCCCCTAATCCGTCCTGTTGTTGTCTCCACTGCTGCCTCTTCCCATGAAGCCACATATGACCCCGTTAGCCCCTGAGCTCCTAAAGCACTTGGACCTCTCCGTTACTTACGAGCTGTAACACATCTTGTCTTCCGGGCCCTGTTAGTGGATTACCTGCCATAAGACCAGGAGCACCCCATAAACAGAGGAGAGCATTACTCATCTCTGGAGCCCTCAGGGCACCTTGCATGTGGTAAGCAGGTGCTCAAAAACATCTATTCTTTAACAAGCTTTAGATGGCTACTGGATCCAAGGGTGTAGGAAGAGATTCAGAGATAGTCCAGATGGTCTAACAGTGGCCATGACATACAGTCACAAATAACAAATACGAAATAGAAAAAGGTGAGACAGGCAAAGCACAAAGGCCCAGGAGGCCTAGGGAAGGAAAGCTCACATATAACAAGGCCACCAGTGAAGCTTGGCTTGAAAGGACGGGCAGAAATTCAACAAGTGGGAATGGTGGCAGGGAGCAAACAGAAAGCTAGCTAGGGCCAGGAGTCACATAGACAAAGGTGCAGAGGAAGGAATAGCATGGCGCATCTGGGCAATAGTGAGGTGTCATATTGGCAGAGTCAAGGTGTGGGGAGCACAGATCACTGAGGGTCTTGGGAATGCCAGGTGGGGGAAAGCTGGGGTTTTTCTACAGGTAATGGGAACTACTGAAGGCTTTTCAGCAGGACACTGCCATGGTCAGAGCTGGATTTAAGGAACTGTTAAGCATACAGATGAACTTTAGTATTTTGCCAACTGACTTGCAGCAATAACTGGAACAGCCTAAGAAAAACGACATCCAGAATAGCCCAGTTCAGATTGAGTTGCCAAGAGGCTGGGCCCCCTGCCTGCCATGGCTCCCCCCACCTCCAGTGCAGGAGCTGGCCAGCTCTCCCTGCCCTTGAGGAAGTCAGGGCCAGGATGGATGACTCAGCGTGTCAGTTCTGGGGCCAACGAAGCCCCATCTGACCCCAGCTGGTTCTTTGGGCCATACTGTACATCTCCCTGGGCACCTACCAGTGGAGCCCATGTTTCCATTTCTCCTGCTGACCCAAAAGGAGCCAGCAGTTTTGTTTTCTACTTCTCACCACCCAAACTGGCAGCCTAGGCCTTGCTCACTGGTTCCCTGGGGGCATGGCCCTGACCACTTGCCAGGGACGTGGGCTCCACTCCAGCCTTCCTAAGGGCAGCCGATGTCCCCATTCACATGTGGCCTGCCAAGAAGGGGGAGTCCATCAGATCTGCGCACCCCTGATCCCAGTCCCCAGTGTTACATTCTCCTTCTATCACCCCTAAATCTCACAGGAGAGACTCTTCCCTTCCTCTGTTAAAACACCAAGTTCCAGGACTCAGGCTCTGGCCTTCAAGGCCAGATCTAAAGCCTTGTTGTTTATGCCCCTTGTGAGGCAGCTTGGCCAGTGGTGACTATCTACAGAGGGGCTCTCTCTCACTCTTTGTTATTTTGAATCAAAGCACCCATTGATCCAGGCTCCAAGTTCCTGTGCTTACCTTAAACCACCCTGGAGAATACTCAGCTTCCATCTGACTCTTTACCAGTTTCTCAGCTTGCACTTCACAGGCGCTGTCCCAGAGCCCGTCCTTACACTGGGACAGAGGACCAGGATCGGTTACTCTTACTTGTCTTTTCTAGTCACCAATCGCTATTCAGATGGAACCTGCAGGCTCCTGTTTACCCAGAAGCTAACTTCACAGGGCTCCTTCTGACAGAGCCAATAACTTTGGGCACATTTAATCTCCACAAAGCAAAGAGGGGAATACAGACAACCATGGCCTTGGCAATCAGGAAACCCTGGATTCAGATGCCAGCTCTTCCATTTAGGACTCTGAACCTCTCTAAACCTGTTTGGTTACCTATAAAGTTAAGCTAAATCCCACCTCTACTAACTAGCTCAGAGGGGTGTTGTAATAATCGACTGAAATCATGACAAATGATTTATGAAGTGTTTTCTCAAGATAGCCATGATTATTATGGCAGCATAAAGAGCTCTTAACTAAAGGTCCTGCCCTGTCCACCCTTGAAAGCCCGCCTAAATTCACAACCATGTTACTTCCCATGACTAGCTTAGATATGCCACACACAGCTTGAGCCTTGACCTTGGTGAAGTGCCAACTGTGATGGTGCAGAAATGTGTTCTGGGAATGCAGGTATTACTGAGAAAGAGGGGATACTCCCAGGAGAGCTAGCCAGGGTTATGGATATGGCATAGCTAGCCCAACTTGTATGTACCCAAGAAGCTTCCCCACCCTTCTGCCTAGCCAGGGTGGGCAGGGGCCTACCTGAGGCCCTACACAGACTCACACCAAATTCAGTGCACTTTGAGGCAACACTGAAGGCTGCAGAGAATTCAGAACATTGATGATGTTGGGCTCAGCCTTAGTATCCCTGCAGGTCACAAGCAGACTTGGGAAAACTATCAGAGGTCATCAAACATGGTCAGGACATGGACATATATTTCCTAATAAAATGCAGACGAGGGGTCATTTCATCTTTGCTTGCAGCCCTGTAAGGAAGCAGAAAGGCAGCCCACGCCTCTGGAGTAGCCCTCATGGTTAGAGATTGCTTCCTGGGGCCATGCAGCTCATCCCTCCTTCCACAAGAGAGCCCTTCTAGTACCTCCTCTGGATCCATCCCTATCCGGGCTGCCATTCAGCTTTTCAATATCCTCCTCTAAATGTTCAGAGCAACCATTTGGCTCATAATAATACTGTGAGATAAGTCACACAAGTGACTTGCCTACGGTCATAAAGCTAGCCAGTACCTGAGCAAGAGGACAATTTGTTGGCAGCTGGTGGCATGGTGGATAGAGTGCTAGACCCGGTGTCAGGAAGACCAGAGTACAAATATGGCTTCACATACCTACTAGCTCTGTGACCCATGACAACTCAGGTAATCTCTGTCTGCCTCAGTATTTTCCTCTGTAAAATGGGGGATAATAATAGTACCTGCTTCCCAGGATTAGTGAAAAGATAAAATGAGATAATATTTGCAAAGTGTTCTGCAGACTTTGAAATGATATCTAAATGCTGTTATTATTATTGTTAATAATAATAATTTTGGACCAGGGCCAGTCAAGATTTTGCCTGTGATGTTCTCAGCCTCCTAAATGGGTTTGTATTGACAGCTGTACCACCAGCAGAGGTTGGTGAGACAATTTTCTGGCAGTTCTACCTTCTATGGGGTTGCTTGCTTAGAATTAAGGCCAGGTAAGACTTGGAGGTAACCCCCCTTCCCAACACAGGGCTTCTTTTTGAAATGCTGAATTTTCAAAAAAGGATCAAAAGAAAGGCTAGGCCCCAGAGAGAGAATGCACAACTCATTCTCTGAATTCAACTCAGATCTTCTGTTTTCTCTGCCAGGGGGTTTGACCACTGAACTCAGAAAGACGGCTCAAAAATGGGCAATAGGGATTTGAAATCCAAGCTCAAAAGGAGACAGTCAAGAGTCTGGCTGAGGGCGGGTCACCAGGCTCAGACAACCTGGTGCTCAGAATGAACTGAAAGGACTGGCCTCGGTGACTGCTGAACAAGGGCAAATGATCTTTGAATAATCACAGGACAGAGAAACGGTAAATATTTCCATTTTCAAAAAGAGAGAAGAGAGTGAAATCTCTAAACCAATGGTTCTTAAACATTTCTTGTGGCATGGGGCTCGTTGACAGTTTGGTGAAGGCTACGGATCTCTTTTCAGAATAATGTTTTGTTTTGTTTTTTCGGTTGGGCAATGGCGGTTATATGACTTGCCCAGGGTCTGAGGCCGGATTTGAACTCAGGTCTTCCTGAATCCAGGGCTGGTGCTCTATCCACTGCGCCAGGTGCCCCCAGAATAATGTTTTTAAATGCATAAAATAAAACACAAAGGATTATAAAAGAAATAAATTATATCAAAATAAAGATGTATTTTTTTTTCCCATCCAAGTTCAGAAACCCCAGGAAATCTCTCCATGGATTATTCCAGGTAAAGAACTCCTGCCCAAAATTCCAGGTCGGTGAGAATGACCTTCTTTCCAGGCTGCACTCCTGACTCTCCTCCGGGACCGTCTACAATGTAGGATGCCCTCATTTCCCCTTCCCCAACCTCGTCCAGACTCCTTTTCTGTGTTGTCTTACCCCATTAGAATGCAAGTTCCTTGAGGGCTGAAACTGTCTTGCTTTTTGATTATATTTGTATTCTGAGAATTTAGCACAACATCTGGTACAGAGTCTGCTTTAAAAATGCTTGTTGACATAACTCGACCTTGATTTCTACGAAAATTTCTGGAACACATCATCAAAGGGATGATTTATAAGCACCAAGTAAAACGAAGCAGTAATCCCCAAGCTAGAGTAGCCTCACTGCCTTCTTCAATAGGGTTGCCAGACTGTATCAGGGGAATGGCACTGGTACAGTGTAGCAGCCACCTTGATTTCAGTAAGACGACTGACAGAGTTTTTCCATACTATCTTCTGGACAAGTTGGAGAAAAGCGGGTTAGGTAAACTCAGAGTTGGTTGAATGGCTGGACCCAAAGAGTCTCATCAAGGGATCAGCATCAGCCTAGAGGGAGGGCTCTAGGATGTACACAGGGATAGTTTTTTGGCTTGTGATGCAGATAATTTTTTATCAAGGGCTTGGATGAAGCTAGAAAAGGCATGCTTGTCAACAACATGTTGGATGGCAGAGTCAGGACTCAAAAAGGTCTCAAGATAGGTCAGAATGATGGATCAAATCAAAGTTCAGTATGGTCCATGTAAAGTGAGGTAGGTCATGGAAGTGACTTGCCCAGGCTGAGAGATGCTGTGAGGTAGGCAATGCTGGTAAGCAGAAGTGAGATGCTGGCAAGTATCCAGGTCACGTCAATCACAATGAGTGGTGCTGCTGGCATCTCCCAGGACTTTGCTGGGGCTTATCATATCAATGCTAAAGCTCAGCTGTCCTTCTGCACTGTGCCAAGCAAATCTACGGCTAGACAGGACTCAGACCAAGACCAAAGTGTCTCACACTTCATCTTTCACCTCTCAGACTTGGCTCAGAACTGACCTAAGCTATCAGGCCCTCCCATGTATAGGGGGAGTTTTACCAGTGGGTGATACAAGACTGAAGAGATTCTAGGGTCACACACACACACATTTTCTAAGCAATGAATGCTAGAGATGTTCATATGGAAGAATGTCTGTCTGTCTATCTGTCTATCTATCTATCTATTTATCTATCTACTATCTATCTATCTCCAGAATTCTCTGCTTAGAAGCTGAACCCACAGAAACTGATTGAGATCCTTGAGAAAGTAGAGGGCCTGGGACACCCTGGAGTACACCCATGGATGTACTGGAGCCAGGGATGATGATCCAGAGGAAAGAGTGATTCTAAGAATCAGGAAAGAATAGCATTACCAAAACTCGGGGAGGAAGAAGTTTCTAGGAGGAAAGGATGGTCAACAGCATCAAATGAAGTCAAGAAATCTAAGAGATAAGAACAAACTGCTGGACCTAGCAATTAAAAGATCACGGGGCTGGAAAGCCCCATGAACTGATACAGAGTGAAGTGAGCAGAGTAACAGCAATACTGCACAATGATCAACCGTGAATGACTTGGCTATTCTCAGCAATACAATGATCCAAGATAATCTCAAAGGGTTCATCATGAAAAATGCTATCGCAGGCGGCGAGGTGGCGCAGTGGATAGAGCACCGGCCCTGGAGTCAGGAGGACCCGAGTTCAAATGTGACCTCAGACACTTGACACTTACTAGCTGTGTGACCCTGGGCAAGTCTCTTAACCCGTTTGCCTCAGTTTCTTCATCTGTAAAATGAACTAGAGAAAGAAATGGCCAATCACTCCGGTATTTCTGCCAAGAAAACCCCAAATGGGGCCACGGAGAGCCAGCCACATCTCCAATGACTAAATGACCCCATAAATATAAGATCTTTGTCCAGTGACCAGCAAGTGGACATACTGTCAAAGGTACTGAATTATACAAATTTTGGTCTGTATTTTATCAAGAGGAAACTAGAAGACAAAAGGAAACACTGGCTCAATGGAAGAATGGCTTACAGCTTCTCCTGGGAGAGGCCAAGAAAGGAACTGGCCAAGGATTTTTGTTATCTATCCAAAGGCAACAGGAAATATCATTTCAAAGGACATTTGGTCATATTGTATTACATTTTTTCAGGTTAAACCCTTGCAAAAGACTACAATTAAAATAAGTGTTATACAGGATGAAAAAACAGATATTCTATGAAGAACATGCTAAGACCCTCCAGATAAAAGTAACATATATGTTATATTGTATTATGTTTTTATGCATTATATATACACACACACTTTACAATATCAATGTAGATGTTCATCTGGACAAAAAGTATATTGAAAAACATGATTTAGGAAAAAGAAATGAAAGAGGTCAAAGGACTGTAGATCATAGAGAAGCCTCACGTCTTACATATCATGATTACTTTCTTCAAGAAGAGGGAGGATGTACTGGAAATTGTGAGGAGCAAATGACATTACAAAAAAAATCACAGTGGTTTGGACAAGAAACATCTAGTTACCAACATGGGAATGATTTTCAAATCAGCTCTTGGCATATATTCAGAACACTGAGTTGTTAGAGTAAAGATCAAAGAATATCAAACCAGAAGAAACAAGAAAGTATAGCTTACAATTGAAATAATTACCACCTCATTTTTCTTGGAACAAGTTGTTGGTGCTGGGAAAAAAATTGGGAAATGGATGAAAAAAATGACATTGATACAGACTACTACCCTTTCTTTTTTCTTTCCTTCCTCTTTCTCCTCTGGGTTTCCCTATCTCACCCAGCCTGGAAGTACAGCTGCCACTCACGAGCCCAATCTCACTACTGACTGGCTTAGGATCTTTGACTGTTCCATTTTGTGCTTGGGCTAATTCACCCCTCCTTGGACAGCCTAGTAGCCTCTCTGCTCTTGGGGGTTCACCATACTGTTCCCAGACTTAGTGTGGACATCTGATTGGCTTTACCTTTACTGCAGTACAGAACTCCAGAAGTCAAGAGATCCTCTAGCTTCTAACCTCCCAAGCAACAGGGATTATAGGTAGCGGCCACCATACCAGGCCTACTACTACTACTTCCTAAGGAAACTGAACTGATATAAATCAGTTGTCACAACAAAGAGAATAAAAGAGCCTAGAAACTACCTCAGACAAAAAACACCTTATTTCCTTGTCAAGCAGAGAGATTAGATAGCCCATGGCAAGAAAGATGTAGAGTAAAAATTCATTGGCAAGATCTTGTGGAGGGGGATGGGAGAAAATTATGAGCAGTTTCACCTTATAAAACAGTGAGAAATACAGGGGAAAAAAGAGAGCTTAAAGAAATTTGGTGAGAGTCTCAAAGAAGCAAAGCATTCCAAGGAGATATCTTCCAGTTTTCAAGAAATTCTTTTCAGCATCAAAGAAAGTAGAGTAACCAAATTTGGCTTCTAATAAGCTAGTTCCCTAATGTGCTGCATGAGAAAAGAGAAACGGAACCAAAGAAAATAAAGATGGGAAGAACAATTGGACAAGACCAAGTAAACAAAAAAGGCCATATTGGAGAATACCAAAGGCTTGGAAAAAATTTCAGACCCTTTTGTTACAAAAAAATAAATATATAAATGATAGATTATTAATAAAAACTTACCTATAAACCCACCTTTTCATTTCTACAAAGTTCTTATGCGAATAACCTATACGCATAGAGGGCATGGTTTCACAAATCATATTCTAGAATAAATCAGATCTTTACAATCATACAATTGACTGAAAGCTGTAGAGCATGTAAGATCCCACTGTACTGAATGTTTGTTAAACTACAAAAATGTATTTGATTGAAGAGAGTAAAACAATACTTAAAAGCTCTTCTCCAAAAAGATATCTTCCATGTGTATGTTAAAATGAGGCAAGATGGTTGAAACATGGAACAATAGATGGAAAAACACCACCTTCTAAGTGTTAATATTAAGAGGTGAATAAAAGAGGGAGAAGTCACCCAGCAAAGATGTTTACCACTGTCCTGGAGGGTTTCCAGGACACTCCCCTAGAAAGGGAAGTGGAGATGACAGAGAGCCAGGCTGGCTTCATCAAGGATTGGTTATGCCAGACTCATCCCATTTCCTTTTTTGTCAGGATTGCTAAACTAGTAGATGAGGCAAATGCTGTGGATGGAGTTTACCTAGATTTTAGCAAAGCTTCTGGAAAAGTATTTTAGACTATTTTTGTGGAGAAGGTGGAGAGATGGGGATTAGATGATACAAAAGTAATAAAAGCAATACTTGCAATGACCCTGTAAAAAATATGGGATTAGATGATAATATAATCAGATGGACTCAGAACTAGTTGTATGGCCAGACTCAGACAGTCATTACTAATGGCTCAATATCAATGTGACAGAAGTCTCCAGTAGAGTACCCCAAGGATACTGTGCTATTTAACATTTTTATCAAAAACTTGGACATGGGCATAGATAGCATGCTCATCAAATTTGCAGATGACATAAGGCTGGGTAGGATAGCTAGCATGCTGGATGATAGAGTCAGGATCCAAAAGGATCTTAACAGGCTAGAATATTGGGCAGAAACTAGTAAGATAAAATTAAGTAGTAAAGCTGCTGGAAAGCACTAAGAGATGGCAGGAAGATAGCTGGGTGGGAGCACGATGGTGAAATGTGGAGGGTCAGAAGCAGAGTCAGGAGGAGAATAAAGTACGGTTGGCCTAATCCCTCCCTCAGAATGGAAGTTCTTGGGGCAGCTAGGTGGCGCAGTGGACAGAGCACTGGCCCTGGAGTCAGGAGGACCTGAGTTCAAATCTGGCCTCAGACACTTAACACTCACTAGTTGTGTGACTCTGGGCAAGTCAACCCCAATTACCGCACCAAAAAAACAAACAAATAACAAAATGGAAGTTCTAAGAAGAACTTACCAATGGGAAAAGGGGGCCACAGGGCCCCTCTGCAAACAAGAGAGTAGGCAGAATTCTGAACTTCAAGCCAGGAAGACTTGGGTTCAAATTCTGTTTCTGACCTTTACTGGCTGTGTGATCAGGAGAAAGCCACACAAGCCTCTCTTCTTTAGGGCTATAAACTGTAGGCAGAATGAGATCTGCTTCAGTGGCAAGAGTTACCTTAGCCACTAAATCATGGGTCCTTGGTGTTCTCCCAGGGATGCTCTATGGCTGTGAGTTACAGACTGCCAGTGCTGAAAAAGTAAAAGCAGAAGGTTACCCAGAAGGCAATGGAGAAGTAGATGCCCAGAATGAACAGGTTATAATATGTTCTGAACGGCACACAAAGTGTGCCATGAAGGATATTATCAGAGAGTTGGATGACCAGAGAACAAGGTAGGCTGGTCATGTGGCAAGAGCTGATAGACAGCTTGCATTCTCCAATGTCAAGAGTACCCCTGGAGGGTTTTCACAATGCTGGGGGACTAACAAGAGGGCCTGGGCAAGAGTCACAGAGGGGTAAGGGCCCAGGCAAGCTGAGGCCTGCATCCCTGGGGGAGTGCGTGTCTCGGTGAGCCACAGAGGGGTCAGCCAGCGCTCCGTCTGGCCAGTTACTGCACCTCCCTCCTTGCCCAGGCACATATCCTCCTTTGGCGTTTATACCACCCGATCCCAAGTCAGAATGGCTAAAATGTGGCATCTACCTACACACTGCCTCACTCCACCTTTCGTGACTCTTTGGGACCCCGGCCATTCTTACTCCTCTGACTGCATATGGTGTTCTGAGAGTTGCAGTCACTAAGTGTCACCACAAGGAGGCGTATTCCGCCAGAGATACTTGGCTCATGGCAGAGAAGTCATTAGTATACAGAGCTGAAGGGTTAATACCACTGTTTATGCAAACAGATTCTAGGGATAGAAAAGGCTCTTTGTGGGTCCCTCAGCCCAGTGCAGTCCAAACCCAGAGGAGTGAATGGAATGCTTACATCTCTGCTTCTTAAGTAATGTCCCAAAGAAGCTGGGCCACTAGAATTAAAAATCCAGGTTTCAGATCAGAATTAGGTGGGTCTGACTCAGATCAAAGAGTCAGCATTTTCCTGGGTTGGTCCAAAGATGAGAAGCCCACCACGAGTAGCACGGGCCAATACAGACAAGGGGAAAAAAAATCATAACTGCAAGATCTCTCAGTCTGGCAGTGATCAATTAATCAATTAATTAAGAATTTATTAAGTTCCTATTATATAGCAGGCACTGTACCAGGAGCTGGAAGTGCACAAAAATGAAACTGTTCCTGCCCTCCAGTAGCTTCTATTCTATCAGAGAAGAACACACATACACAAATAAGTACATATAAAATGAAGGGGATGGGACCAAACCTGGGATTCCATTGATAGAGGAAACTCCACCCCCCCAACACAGGTTCACACTTTTCAGCTCTCTCTCTATATATAGGACTATATGTGTGTGTATATATATGTGTATATATATATATATATATATGTATATATACACACACATATAGTCCTAGAGAGATACCTACAGCAAGGAAGGAAGGAAGGGAGGGAAAGGAAAGGAGGGAGGGAAAGGAAGGAAGGGAGGGAGGGAAAGGAAGGAAGGGAGGG
>NW_020954603.1:86389-100863 GCF_900497805.2 Vombatus ursinus
GGGAGGGAAAGGAAGGAAGGGAGGGAGGGAAAGGAAGGAAGGGAGGGGAGGGAGGGAGGGAGGAAGGAAGGGAGGGGAGGGAGGGAGGAAGGAAGGAAGGAATGAAGCATTTATTAAGCATTTACTAAGTGCCAGGCACTGTACTAAGTGCTTTATGGATATTATTTCATTTGATCCTCACAAGAATCTGGGAAGGCAGGGTCTGTTATTATTTCCATTTAACAGTTGAGGAAACTGAGGCAGATAGTGGTTAAGTGACTTTTCCAGGGTCACAAAGCTATGCCTGGGGCCAGACTTGAACTCAGGCCTTCTTGACTCTAGGCATATCACTTTATCCATTGTATCACCTATCTGTGTCTTGAAAAATATATATAAAATAAATACAAGCAAATCTGGGGGACAGAAAGGGCTCTAGCATGTGGGAGTATCTGGAAAGGAAGCATGCAGGTATATTTTGAGCAGAATTTTTTTTTAATTTTTTTTTCAGTAAATAAAAATTTATTTTTTCTCCCTCCCATCTTCCCCTATTAGGAAAAAACAAACACTAAATCCTAGCAACACATATGCGTAGTCAAGCGAAACAAATTCCTGCACTGGCTATTTCCAAAAACATAATTCTCATGCCAGCTCCTGTATCTACTACCTCTATGTCCACAGGTAAGGAACATGCTTCATTGGTCCTCTGGAACTGTGGCTGATCACTGCATTGATCAGAGTTCCTAGATCTTTCCAAGGCCATGTTTATTTTTACAATGTCGTCATTATATAAACTGTTCTCCTGGTTTGGCTCACTTCATTCTGCATCAGTTCATACAAAGTTTCGTCCAGATTCCTCTGAAACCATCCTTTTCATCATTTCTTACAGCATAATTATATTCCATTACATTTTATATTTCACAATTTATATTTCATAATTTTTAGTTACCAGTTCTTTGCTTCTACCAAAAGAGCTGTTCTAAGTACTTTTGTGCAGATGAGTCATTTTTCTCTTTCTTTTTCTCTTGGGGTTACAGAACTACCAGCAGTATTGCTGGGTCAAAGGGCAGGCTCAATTCTGTAACTTTTCGTTGGAGCTCCACATCTGCAGCAGGGTTTGGAGGTGAACCCAGGAACCCTACCTCCGGCTCTGCCACTTGCCAGCTGTATAATCCTGGGCAGCACCTGAGCGTATCGGAGCATCAATCCCCTTCTCCATAAAATGAATGGGATGGATTAAGGTTCCTGCAGCCAGCAGCCTCCAAGTCATCAAAGGCACAGGATGAAGGCAGCCAAGCCTGGCTAGCAAAGGGCCGGGTACCTACTGCCAGCAGTGGTCTCACTTTTGAAGAACTGCCCTTGCTGAGAAAATGGCTTTCAAAAGCAATGGCCTCTTCTGCTCATTACACACAGGGGCATTACAGAAAGAGGCATGTATACGCACGCACGCACACACACACACACACACACACACACACACACACACACACACACTCCTAAAAACCTACTAGTACTCAAGGCTCTTAGGAAATCCCACAAAAGTGGAATGTAGGGGCATCGAGGTGGCGCAGTGGATAGAGCACTGGCCCTGGATTCAGTAGGACCTGAGTTCAAATTCGGCCTTAGACACATAACACTTACTAGCTGTGTGACCCTGAGCAAGCCACTTAACTCCCTTGCCTAACTAAATTAAAAAAAAAAAAAAGAAAGTGGGATGTGAGTGGAGCTGTGAAGCTGCAGTTGGCAAATCCGTAGGCTCCTTGGAGGAGTGCTGATTACTCCCACGTGAGACTTCCATCAGCCATGGGAGTGTCCAAAAATGAGAAGGGCCCCAACGGAAAGAGTATAGACTTGGGCCACAGCTACAGCCACAGTGGCCCCACTGCTAAAAGATGAACACAAGTTGTCTGAATGATCTGATCTCAGAAAAGAGCCAAAGGGGCGATATCCAGGATGTAGGCTCCATGCTGCAGCCTCAGTGGCTACTGGCACTTGCATATAAATAGCAGTAGCCTCTTGGACATCAACCCTATGCCCTATGCGCCATAGGGATGCTTTGTGCCTCATCTTTGTCCACCCCCATCTACTGGCTTAGCATGTTCCCTGCTCACTTTCTTCTCACTTTTCCAAGTTCTACTCATTCTGTAAAGCCCAATGTAATGAAAAGGACACTGGATGTGGAGCCCAAGATTCTGGATTCAAATCCTGATCATGCTACTTTATTGCCTGTGTGACTTTAAATTAAGTCACTCTCCCTTCGTTGGGACTCAGTTTTCTCCTCTGTACAATGAGGAGGCTGAGTCAGATGACCTTTCAGAGCCCTCACAACTCCAGATCTCAGGGGCCTTTGAGCTCTTTTCCCCTGAATTCTGAGATTTTGCGACTCTTCTTCACCTGTTTCTTATCTCCCTGGCTTGCCAGCATACAGACTCACAGAATCTAAGAGCAAGAAGGTACCTTCAAGCAGCCCAGACATGATGAAGAATGCATTTCCAACAAGAGGTCAACTAACATTTGGAGACTTCCAACAAAGAGGTGCCCTATAGCTTTTAAGGCAGTGCCTTCCATTTCAAGCCTGCCCATTAATATCATGTGATTTCAGCCTAAAATCTGTGGCTGCCTGGCAGGAAACTCTATTTCCTGAAGACCCTAGGAAGCCCTGGCTTCTCTTCAGGACAAGGAGATGACAGCAGATGTCATGCTAACCTGGCAGATTCTATCTCGGCTCCACAAACGTTTATGGAACACCTGCGTCATGCTGTACGAGGTGCCTAAGAGACAAAGCCCTGAGAGGTCTTCACACATTCCCAGGAGTCCAATACCTGAATCACTGAACTTCCCAGGGTCTTCAGGAGGCCTTTAGAAGGAGACACAAAAGGGATGGGGCCACAGCCCCTGCCTTTGGAGACTGCCATCTAGTAGGAAGAGCTGATAACAAATAATGGCCCTGAATCACTACCTGTCTATGTTGGCTGGGGGGGCCTACACACACCCTTTAACTTTTCAGTGTCTTTGGCAACCCTCTCAGTCCAGAAGCTGAAGACAAGGTCCCGATCTGTACTGATAGAGGAAATTTCCTCACTGGACACTCCCTAAAGCAATGCTAATTGCCAGTCCAGTCCACATTCCTATCAATAACTAATTCAATTAGTTGGCTGGCTAATTAATCACTGAGTCAACTTTAGGCTGGGTTTTCTGATTCCAGAGAATCAGCCTGAAAGCCCCAATTAAGAGGGGCAATGAAATAAACCAATATGGTCAAAGGATTTGAAATTAGAAGGAACACTGGTTACCGTCTAAGTTTAATCTTATTTTACAGATTGGGAAACTTAGACCCTGAGGTGAAAGAACTAGCTCAACACCCCGCACACTACTCAATGGCAGGACCATATTGGTTATGTCTCCTGGCCAATTACACCTCCATCTATTTCCCTGGAGAAGATCCAGATTCCCCAGTGCCCCAGCTAATCAATCCACATGCCCCGCCCCCAGGCCCACTCTGCCCTTCAGATGATGTAACTCTGACATGCCTGTTAGTCTAACAGACCTTATGCCTACATGGTTGCCAGGGGCCTCCAATGAGCACAAAGGAACCTGTGACTGCCATGTTTATGTGGTTCTTCCTGGAGCAAAATCTGTCTCAGAGGACAGTCCAAGCCATAAAGTCCAACATGAAAAAGGAGAAGTAAGTTATTCCAGTGAGCAGAGCATATGGCCTACAGAAGGAAATGGGTAGTAAGAGAAGGGAAACTAGCCTTTCCAGAGAGGGCCTGCAACTCTTGCCCGGAGCAACCCAAGGCCAGCTGTGTTGATTATCTGAGGAGGAGAACTTGTACATCAGCTAGTTTGGGAGCTGCTTCATGAGGCCAGCTTACCCCTTCAATAGTGCAGATCTGATTAAGTCACCCCTCCTCCACCCCACCCCCAAATAACTCCAGTGGCTCCTTAACAGGGATCCCTCCAGGATTGGTTTGTCAGTAAACAAGCATGTAATAAGCACCTACTATGTGCCAGGCACTGTGCTAAGGGCTGAAATATGAATGCTAGATCAAATACAGTCATCTGCCTTTTAAAGCCATTCACACCTGGCTCCTTCCTAAATTTCTAGTCTTATTACACCCATACTCTGACTGAGCTGCCCTAGTCCATTTGCTGTTCCTTACACATTAACACTCCCATTTCCTGTCCCCTGTGCTTGGAATACTGTCCCTTCTCCCTTCTCCCTCCTAGATTCCCTGGCTTCCTTAAGGCTCAGTTCAAACCACATCTTGTACAGAAGGCCTTCTCATCTGCCCATTTGATAGTGTCTTCCTCTGAGATTATCTTTCATTAAACAGTTTATATCTTGTGTATTGCCAAGAAAACCTCCAACGGGGTCATGAAGAGTTGGACATGACTGAAACAAGTAAACAACAACAGCAGTATCTTGTATACGTAGGCCACATAAGCTCTGCAGATCCTTGCTCCCCCTCTCAACTGAAGAGTCAGGTCCCCAGAGCGTGGCTCCATCAACCACTCAGGGTTTTAGAGGGGACCCCCTGAGGGATCAGGGGTGATTCTCTAATGTCACGTGCTTAAGCCTCCTCTGGTGTGCTTCTCCCTAAAATTATCAGTTGAGAATCACTTTAATGAGCCGACCTTAAATAGCTTTTAGAAATAAACATTTACTAAGTTGGTACAAATATTCCTATCAAAAGTCAGTGATACCTTCTCCCACAAGTACATACAAAGGAAAAGGGAAATCAGGCTCAAGCCCAGAGATCCCATGTAGCAAAGGAATAACTCACAATCCCTTGTTGCTGGGAATTCTTTCCTCCCATTCGTGGTAGAGGCCTTCCTCTGGCCTCTGAATACTTCATGGAAGCTAGTACAGCACTTTCCCATAAGAGCACCTGGATGGGTTTAATCATCATCTCTGAACAGATGATTCTCACATATATAGATCTAGCCCCAGCCTCTTTCCTGACCCTCACACCGCCAGCTGCCTATGGGGTGTCCCAGTGACATTTCAAATTCAAAATAAACCAAACAGGATTTATATTATCTCCTCCCCTCAGACACTTGCCCTCACCCTCCTTTCCAAACTTCCCTATATCTATTGAAGTCAGCACCATTCTTCCAGGATCCCAGACACATAACCTTGGTATTATGAACTCCTCACTCTCATTCATTCCACATGTCTAATCAGCTGCCAAATCTTTCTGCTTCTAGTTGCACAACAGCTTTTGCAACTGATCCCTCCTCTCTACTCACAAAGCTCATCCCCTAGCTCATGCCCTTATCACCTCTCACCTGGACTATTAAAGTACCCTCCTAATTGGTCTTCCCGCCTCAAGTCTCTCCAAACTCCAATGAATGAGTGAATGACAAAGTATTTATTCAGCATTAATTATATGCCAGGCACTCTGATAAGCTGTGAGTACAACTAGAACAGTAAGACAGTGCTTGCTCTCGAGGAGTTTACATTCCATTTTTTTTTTCTTTGTTTTGTGTTTTGGTGAGGCAATTGGGGTTAAGTGACTTGCCCAGGGTCACACAGCTAGTAAGTGTCAAATATCTGGTCTGAGATCAGATTTGAACTCAGGTCCTCCTGACTCCTGGGCTGGTGCTCTATCCACTGTACCACTTAGCTGCCCCCTGAGGAGTTTACATTCTAATGGAGGAGCCAACACACAGAGGAAGTTTGAGCTGCACGTAGGATCCATCTTCCACTCAGACGCCAGTGATTTTTCCTGTGCAGATCTGATCAGATCACCCCTGTCCCCACTCCCCAGTAGCTCCCTACTGCCTCTAACATAAAACAGAAAAGTCTCTGTTAGGCTTCTCATTATACATGACTCTTCCCTTCCACACTCCACTGTCCAGCCAAGTTGGCATTTCTTCTGTTACCAAAACACACTGTTCTACCTCTTATCTCCACGCCTTTGCACTGGCTGTCCCCAAGCCTGGAACCCTCCTCACCTCTGCCTCATAAAATCCCTCTTTCTTCAGCTCAGGGAATTGCCTTCAGGAAATGCCTTCTGGTGGGAGCTTGCCCGGACGTGCACACATTCTCTCTCTCTCTCTACACACACACACATTTATGAACATGTATGCATATATGTGCATATACACGCTCATAGATATATATGGGGTCTCCCTCAATAGAAGGTAAGCTCACCACAGCAGCTGTTATCTCCTTTGTGTTTGTACTCCCAGTTGCTTAAAAGTGTGCCTGGCTCACAGCAGGCACTTAATACTTGTTGATTAACTGATCCTCGGTTCTAGTCTTCACGCTGTCAAAGACTTCTAAGTAATGTGAAAAAAAGTTATTTCTCACCTCTCTCTCTGACATCATGTCTCTACCTGAAGGAGGAGTTTGAATGCTAGACTTGGATTAAGGAAGAACTGAGTTCAAATCCTGCTCTAGATACTTACTAAATGTTTGGGTATGACCCTGAGCAGATTTAGGGCTGGATCAGACAACAGAGGTTATTGAGTCCAGCCCCCTTACACAACTATTAAGTGTATGAGTCAGGATTTGAACCTAAGTCTTCCTGATTCCAAGTCACTTCACTTCTCACAGCCTCAGTTTCCTCATCTGTAAAATGAGAATAATAAAACCTGCCTCATATGGTGGTTGTGAGGATCAAATAAGAGATTTCTAAAACATTTTGCAAACTATAAAGCTTTGTATTTTAGCTATTAATATTTCATTGCATTACAAAGCAACAGGGAACATTGGAATTTATGTCCATTAATAGCTCTGATATGATATGACCTGACTTGTCTTCCCTATAAAGTCAGAATTGGAGGAGAAGTCAAATCAATAAAGCATTTATAAAGCACCTATCATGAGCCAGGCGCTGTGCTCTGTGTACTGTGTACTGGAGATATAAAGAAAGGCAAAAAACAGCCCCTGCTCTCCAGTGGGCTCACTGGAGGCCCAAAGAGAGCTTAGTTGATTACGCAAGTCATCAGCAAAACTGAGGCAGAACAGTTCGGGGGCTGGGCCTCAGTCACTGAAGGCATTTTCTCCATTCTCTCCCCATTAAAGGGACTACCAAAAGCCATGAGGTTGCAAAGAAAATAAAACTGTAAATCTCGCCAAGGTGATCAGGAAGGCTCCAACTTGACCTCACAGATGGTCAAGGCAGTGGCCAGCGCTGAGCAGCAGGAGGCCTCAGAGAAACCCCAAGCTTGCTCTCAGCCTCGGAGATCCCCAGATGACCTTCTCCTTGCAGTCCAGATGACAGAGTGCAGCACACTGTCCACTTCATTCCATCCCATTCTGACGAACTCAGGTCTCTAGAAGACCAGGAGTTCAAGAGCCGGCAGAGTGTCTTCCTGTCACTGGTCCTCCACAACCTCTTGTGCAGGACTAGACACACTGAGTGTTAAATAGGTATTATCAGCAAGCTGACGAGCATTTGTTATGCATACCAAGTATATGCCAGGCACTGTGCTAAGGCTGGTAATGCAAAGAAAAGTAAGTACACAGTCCCTGCTCTTGAAGAGCTCACAGTTAACGGGTGAGGAAATATGCAAACAATTACATCTAAACAAGCTACACATAGGAGAAATTGAAAATAATCAACTTAGGATAGACACTAGCATTAAGGCGAGTCAGGAAAGGCTTCCTGTACAAGGTAGAATTTTTGCTGGGACCTGAAGGAAGCCAGAGAAACCAGGAGAGAGAAATGAGGAGGGTGAGAATTCCAGGCATGGAGGGTAGCCAGGAATCAGGCAGAATTGGGCGATGGAGGGTCTTACAGGAGGGATGACCAGAAGGCCAGTGTCAAGGGACTGAAGAGTATGTGGAGGGAGAAAAGTATAAGGAGACCTGAATGTAGGAAGGGGCCAGGTTATGAAGGATTTACAAATTCAAACAGGAGAGTTTATACTGATCCTGGAAGTAATAGAGAGCTCCTGGAGTCTACTGAATAGTGGAGTGCCACGATCAGACCAGTTCTTTAGGAAAATAATGACATCTGAGTGGAGGACAGACTAGAGTAGGGACAGACTTGAGGCAGGAAGAATAGCCATAAGATCATGGCAATAGTCCAGTGGTGAAGTGATGAGTATCTGCGTGAGAGTGGTAGCAATGCTAGAGGAGAGAAGAAGCTACACAGGAGAAATGTTAAGAAGGTAAAATCAACAAGACTTTGGCAACTGTTGGATACTGGGAGGGGGGTGGGAGAGAATGGAGTCAAGAATGACACCTAGGTTTTGAATCGGACGACTGGCAGAATGGTGCCACCATCTACATTAACAGAAAAGTTAGAAAGAGGGTTGGGAGAAGGGAAAAGAAAATTAGTTCAGTTCTGGACACATCAAGTTCAGAATGGCTATGGAACATCCTGTTTGAAACGTCCAATAGGTAACTAGAGATAAGAGACAAGAGGTTAGGAGAGACGGGGGCTAGATAAAGCAGATCTGAGAATCCTCAGCATAGAGATGATAACTAAATTCATGGAAGTTGATGAAATCACTAAGTGAGGAATAGTAAAGGGGGAAAGAAGTAGAGGGCCCCCAAAAAAGCCCAGGAAGACGCTGACCTGATTCAGGCACGACCTGAATGAAGATCCAGTAAAGGAGGCTGAGGAGCAGTCAGGTAGGAGGAGAATCAGGAGAAAATAGTGTCATGAAAACCTACAGAGAAGAGAATATCAAGAAGAAATGACTGATTCAAAGTGTCAAAGATTGCTCTAGAGAGGTCCAGAAGGACAAAGAATGAAAAAACGCCTTACTGCTGACCGTGATCCTGGGATCAAAGGATCCCAGGCCTTAGGGAAAATTACATCATCATCACCATAACCATCACCATCACCATCATCATCATCATCAGGATGTACACAGTACTTTAAGATTTGTAAAACACTCTATTATTTGACTTGATCCTCACAACAAACCCCAGGACATAGGTGCTATTATTATCTCCATTTTGCCTGGGACAAACTGAAGGGAGAAGAATCTCAAAAGAAGGAAGCCCTCCTTGGTTATCCTCTGGCCAGGGCTAGCTGCAATTTGTGAGGCACAAGGGCTCCTGAATCTGAATGTGAGCTCCAAGTCTTAGGCTCAAAGAGCCTTGGTCAAAAGTAAGACAAGACAGCACATTAAAATCCTCAGTTCTCTCTACATCTTGAAAGCTGGTAAGAAGACCTTCATACTAACTTCCACAACTCACCCCAGCTATTGGTCAGTCAGCTAGCACTTATTAAGTGCCTACTATGTGCCAGGGGCTGGGGAGATAAAGAAATGCAAAAGACCATCTCTGCTCTCAAGAAACTCACAGTCTAGTAGGGGACATAACAACAACATGCAAACACCTCATACCTACCAGATTGGTTAATATGACAGAAAAGGAAAATGACAAATGTTGGTGGGAATTGGGGAAAATTGGGACACTAATGCACTGTTGGTGGAGTTGTGAACTGGTCCAACCATTCTGGAGAGTGGTTTGGAACTAAGCCCAAAGGGCTATGAAACCATGTTATATTCTGTGACCAACTACTGTCTTTCTTCACAGCATCTCAGCTACAGCCTCTTCTCTCCCCAGAAAGCTGCCACTTTAGTACAGGCCTTTATCACTGCCTGCCTGGACCAGGTAATAACCTGCTGGTTAGATGCCCTGCCTCCCGTGTCTCCTTATTTAAACCCATCTTCCACTTAGCTGTCAAACTGTCTCTGATTGGTATTCAAAGTCCTATACACACACACACACACACACACACGCCCCTTCCTGTCTTCTTTACTCTTATCCAGTGACACTACCCTTCCTGCTAGTTATCACACCTGACCAACACTCCACCCCTCTCCTGACTTCAGGCTGTCCCCCACCCTGGCATGCTCTCCTTCCTAATCTCCACCTCCTGGCTTCCCTGGCTTTTTTTCAGGACTCAGCTCAAATTCCAGCTTTTCTAAGAATCCTTTCCCAATCCCTCCCCTCAATGCTAATCCCTTTCTTCTGATATCAACTCCAATTTAACCTGAATATATCTTATATATGCCCATTGTTTGCATGTTGTCTCTCCTTCTGAAATGTGAGCTCCTTGAGGACAAAGCTGTTTTTGCCCTTTTTGTATTCCCAGTAATTAGTATGATATCTGGTACATAGTAGGCATTTAATTAACACTGGCCGAACTGATTTATTGACTCCAGGTTTCCACCCTGCTCTGGGATTCTATGACCATTATAAAGCACTCTGACTAGAAAAAAGACACAATACAGTCATGCCTGTCAGTCAGAAGACAGGGGAAATCCTTCAAAAGATTTACCCTTTGTACCTTAGATGTGAGGTCCCGATGGAAGATGCCCTTAAAGTGAAGGTAGCGAAGGCCCATGGCTATATCACATGCCAGCTTCACTCTCACAGTCCAGGGTAGGTGCTGGTCACTGTCCAGGAGCTGTTCCAGGTTTCCACAGTTGATATACTGCAAAACAGGGGGGAAAAGAATCAAAGTTTGTTAGATATAATTAAGCTGCTTGTGACACCATGCAATTAAGTTCTGAAGGCAGGGTACATGCTTTGTTCATGTGTGTATGCCCCACAATGTTGCTTAGCACAAACCATATATACACTAAGTGCTCAGAAAATAAATGCTGAATGAAAGTGTGAATGAGTGAAACAAATGAAAGGATAAAATGAAGGAATGATGCTAGATGAGTTTGCTTATTACATTTTCCCTGAGACTTCTAAGCAGAGGAAGTACTAACCTCATGACAACAATTCTACATAACATCCATTCAACATCTATTAATGTTCTTTGATTCAGTCAGTTAATTAACATTTATTAAGTGCCCACTACATGCCAGGTCCTGTGCTAAGCACTGGGGACACACAGAAAGGCCAATGATAGTCCCTGCTCTCAAGGAGCTCAAAGTCTAATGGAGGAGACGACATGCAAATGATTATGTACAAACGGATGTACAAGATAAATTTCAGACAGCATTAAAAAAGGATGAACAAAGGCTTCTTGTAGAAAGTGAGATTTTAGCTGAGACTTGAAGGGAAGTCAGGAAGCAGAGCTGAGAAGGGAGGGCATTCCAGGCATGGGGGAGGGGACAGCCAGAGGGAAGACTCATAGTTAGGAGACGCAGCTTTTGTTCAGGGAATAGAAAGGAGGCCAGTGTCATTGCCCCCCTCCCCCCTCCCCGTATATGGGAATGGGAACGGTGTAAGGTGTAAGAAGACTGGAAAGGTCAGAAAGGGCCAAACAGAGGACTTTGTATTTGATCCTGGAAGCCAGAGAGAGTTGCTGGAGTTGACTGAATACGGGAATGACAAGGTCAGGCTTGCACTTTGGGAAGATCAATTTAACAGCTGGGTGGATATTGGATGGACTGGAGTGAGGAGACACATGAGGCAGGCTGACCAAGCAGCAGGCTACTGCAACAGTACAGCTACGAGATTATGAGAGATTGGCAGCGTCAGAGGAATGAAAGGGGAGTAGCCAAGGGACGGTATGATGGTAATATCGACAGGCAGCAGTTTGGATGGGGTGGGGTGGGGTGGGGCAGTCAAGGAGGATACTTGGGTTTTGTGCTTGGGATACTGGAGGACAGTGGTGCCCTTGACATTAACTGGGAAGTTTGAAAGAGGGGAGGGCTTGGGAGGAAAAATAATGAGTCCAATTTTGGAACTGTTAAGGTTAAGACATCCTGTCCATAAGACATCCTATCTGAGATGTCTAACAGGTAGTTGGAGATGTGAGACTGGAGGCCAGCGGGGAAGTTAGGATTGACAAATCAATCAAGAGAATCATCTTCATGGAGATGATAATCCAGTCAACATGCCATGATTTTTCATATTCCTCCAAATCCTGGGCTTGTTTCCAGAAATGGGCTACATAGGACTTAGAGGGAATCCATGGCCATGTGAGCCAGGAGGAACTCACTGGCAGCTACATGGCTTTTTCCCAGGTACTCCCAGACTTCACAGATGCATGTGGACACGTCATGAAGACAAGTATTAAAGAAAGGACTACAACAGAAAGGCATACAGCTACACTATACTTGGTAGAAGATCTCAATATGAGCTGCTGCCATCGCCCACCCCCTGGCCTCATCCTCAAGGTCTTGAATTTTCAGAGAAGAGCTACCGGGCTCTCCCTTGGCTGAAATGTAATTGTCCAGATTCTTTTCTTTCATCCCTTAAGAGCCAAAGATCTGAAGAGAGAGGGGTTTGTTTCTTTGACTCTGGGAAGGAGTTCTGATTTCCTCCCTGTTCCGGGAGAAGAGTCTGATGCCGAAAGCCCTAGTGGCCAGCTTCTAAGAGTAGCACATTGAACTTCGTTCAGAGGTTGATGTCCACTTCCATACAAAGGCAGGGTCCTGACTTCATGTTCAGTAAGACCCTGATGACCTGGACAGCAACAGATAGACAGAAGTGGGAAAGAGGGGTCAATACAGAAAGACCATAGGGGGAAGAAATGTAGTCCAATTGGCATAGCCTATGTTCAAAAAGCAAGGACAAGAAAAATACAAACCAATGCAGTGAGAGTGGGGGGACAGAGGGAGGGTCAACTGTTTGGTTTTAGTGATGGCTGAAAGGCAAGGCATCTGGCCACTTCAAGAACCACAAAATCTGAGAGAGAGAGAGAGAGGGAGGGAGGGAGAGAGAGAGAGAGAGTGTGAGTGTGTGTGTGTGTGTGTGTGTGTGTGTGTGTGTGTGAGAGAGAGACAGAGACAGAGACAGAGATTAAGGGAGACTCAGAAAACTGCACATAACAAACACCTCCAATTTGTGCACATATCACTGGCCCATATACACAGCAATAACTTTCTTGTTCCCAAAGAAGGCCTTGGGCCTGGACAACCTGTCCCTATTGTCTGCAATCTTTCCAGATTAAAGTCCTTGCTCTTAGTTGTTCCGGCTCTAAGCAAATCCTTCTGGGGTTATCAGAGAGTTAGCATCACACCACTGCAGGCCCATTCAGCTCTTAGCGGCCAGGCTCTTTTTTCATGGGCCACTTCCACCCAAAAAAGAGCCTCAAAAAGGGAGACATTATTGTAACCACTTGAGAAAGACATGTTTCTATGTTACAGAAATTTTATTTTATTCAAAATACAAAATCTTATTTTATTTCTCTGAGTTCTCAGATCCCCTAACATTCCATCAAAAGAGGCAATGTGGTGCATTGGCTAACAGCTTACAATGATATCAATATAAATGCTTCAAGGTTTGCAAAGCACGTTATAAATATTATCCTACTTTATCCTCACAACAACCATGGGACATTTCCTTTTTCTTTGATCTCTTTGGTTTACAGATCTAGGAGTGGTATTGCTGGGTCAAAGGGTATGCATAGCTTTACAGCCCATTGGGCATAGACCCAAATTGCTCTCCAGAATGGCTGGACCGGTTCACAGCTCTACCAACAATCCATTAGTGTCCCTATTTTTCTACATCCCCTTCAGCATGTGTCAATTTCCTTTTCTGTCACATTAAGATAATCTGATGTGTTGTGAGGTGGTGCCTCATAGTTGTTTTAATTTGCATTTCTCTAATTATTAGTGATTTAGAGCATTTTTTCATATGATTATAAATAGCTTTCATTTCTTTCTCTGAAAACTGATTAATCCCATTTATCAACCAGAGAATAGTTCTTATTTTTATAAATTTGGCTCAATTCCCTATATATTTGAGAAATAAGACCTTTATCTGAGAAACTGCTAAGATTTTTTTCCCAATTTCCTACTTTTCTTTTAATTCTTGCTACTTTAGTTTATGACTGTGATAGAATATGACTGTGTCATAAGAAAGTTGTCGCCAAGCAGCATGGTTTCAAAATACCCCAGGAAGACTTACATGAAGTGACATAAAATGCAATGAGCAGAACTAGGACAGCACTGTACAAGGTAACAGCAATATTATAGGAATGATTAACTGTGAAAGATTTAGCTACTCTGATCAAGACAATGATACAAGACAACTCCAAAGGACCCATGATAAAAAATGCTATCCACTTCCAGAGAGAGAACAGATGAATTGAGTGCAGATTAAAATATATTTTTTCACTTTCTTTATGTTTTTTGCTTTTTATTTCATTTTTTTTTGCAACATGGCTAATATGGAAATGTTTTACATGACTTCATATGTATAATGAGTAATATTTCTTGACCTCAAACCAGGAGAACATCGTACACAGTAACAGCAACACTGTGCAATGATCAACTACAATAGACTTAGTTCTTCTCAGCAATACAATAATCTAAGACAATTCCAAAGGACTCACGATGGAAAATGCTATTCACATCCTGAGAAAGAATTGTAGAGTCTGAACGCAGATTGAAGCAGACTATTTTGACTTTTTTTTCCTTTCTCATGGTTTTCCCCTTTTGCTCTGATTCTTCTTTCACAACATGACTAATGTGGAAATATGTTTAATATGATTGTACATGTATAATCTAGAGCAGATTGCTTGCCGTCTTGGGAAGGAGGGAAAGAGAAAAAATTTGGAACTCAAAATTTTATAAAAGTGAATGTTGAAAACTATGTATGTATGTGTGTATATATA
>NW_020954603.1:100873-232482 GCF_900497805.2 Vombatus ursinus
TAACTCTGACACTTTGTAGCTATGTGGTCCTGAGTAAGTCATTTCATGACCCTATGTTCTAGTTTTGTTACCTGTAAAATGGGGATAACAACATCTAGTGTGCCTTCTAGAGGTATTGTTGTCAGAGGCCCATTGAGACCACATCTACAGAATGCTTCATCCCAGCCTGGGAGTGATCTCCAAGATCTTGATAGCCATGCCAGCAAAACATATACTCCAGCAGGTTGGGAAAGTTTTCAGTCTGGCCCTAAGAACAGACTGAGTCTATTTTCCAAGGACCCATCCACCTAAGTATAAAGAGGTAATTATCAACAGTCTAGCCATATGGTAATGAATTTTCTGGCCATAACCACCCATTAATAAATAAAAAAAATTCCCCTTGATTCTACATGGCACTCTTCTACTGCAGAATGGAGGGAAAGAGGGTAGAGATGTATATCTCTCCTGAGGCTGTCTATGAACTTTCATCTGGCTTTTGGTGCTCTAAATGAGAGCTCCACATCCATGAATGTGTGGACATATTGCTGAAGGAGCTAAATCATATTAGTCTTGAAATTTTTATTATAAATCACACCAGAAGAAAGAAGAAGTTGCAGCTAAAAAAGAATGGCCTGCAAGTCTTGGGAAGGCAAAGAAATGAGAGGATGGAATGGGTTTATCTTATGCTCAGGGCAACAAGACACATTATTCCATGGGATATTTAGTCATCACATATTGCATTACTAATGGTAAGTATCTGGGGAAAAAAAATCTCTCTGAAAAACAAGGCAGCCCATACGCTGTGATGGGCTGCCTAGGACAGAGGCAAAGAAGTTTTAGGAAGAACTTGATAAAAGAGCCTTCCAACTGAATTCACCCACCCTTACTATTTGAGGACTTTTATGGAAATGGCAACATGGAAGGGTGGTTAGAAATGGATAGAAAGCATAGCTCACAAAGGAAGAATCAGAGGCTAATTAGAAGATTATACAGAAGCGCAAATTTACAGTTACATTCATGTATCTGTTTGTACTTCCTTCAAGAAAAGAATCAATGAACACTAGACATGGTGAGCACCAAATAATATCAAACAAGACAAAACAGATTATATTCTGTCAGGAAAAGACTCATTATTGATATGAAAGCTATCTCTGAATAAGCTGCCCATGTACAGCCAGACCACTGAGCGAAGATCAGAATTAGTAAAAAGCAGGAAGAATAATCGTGAGAGA
Source organism: Vombatus ursinus (assembly GCF_900497805.2). Taxonomy (NCBI): domain Eukaryota; kingdom Metazoa; phylum Chordata; class Mammalia; order Diprotodontia; family Vombatidae; genus Vombatus; species Vombatus ursinus. The sequence continues at coordinate 102,085 of NW_020954603.1, forward strand.
AATATGATACAACTGAAACAACTCAATCCTGAACTACTTACATGAGTAATTCATCATCAAAAATAGAAAGTGGACAAAAGAGATGATATAGACACTGATTATGATGATTTTACATAGAAATATAACCAATATGAATTTTTTTAACTTTCATTTGGTTTTATAATTAATAAGTTTTTATTTTCTTCCCCTCCTCCCCACTTCCCCACATTTAAAAGAAAAACAGAAAAACAAACCCTTGTAACAAATATTCATAGTCAGGGAAAACAATTTCCCACGTTGTCCAAAACCAAAAATGTCTGTCTTATTCTGCATCTTGAGTCCATCACCTGTCAAGAGGGAGGTGACATGTTTCATTATTGGTACTCTGGAATCATGGCTGATTGTATTGATCTGAAACCTATCGATGTTGTTTGGCTTTACAATGCGGTAATACAAATTGGTCAACTGATCCTGCTCGACTCACTCTGCAATAGTTCATACAAGTCTTTCCAGGTTTCTATAATCTCATCCCTTCCATCATTTCTTACACCACAAGAATATTCCATTACATGAATATATCATAACTTGTTCAGTCATTTTCTAATTGATAGCACTCAGTTTCCAGTTCTTTGCCACCACAAAAAGGGCTGTTATAAATATTTTTGCACATATTGGTGCTTTTCCTTTTTTCTGTGATTGCTCTGGGGAATAGGCCTAATACAAATATAGCTGGGTCAAGGGGTATGCATGGTTTAGGCACTTTTTGGACTAGTACCAAATGGTGCTCCAGAATGGCTGGACCAATTTATGGTTCCATCAATATGCCTGTTTCCTTGCAGCACACTGCAAGGTTTGTCTTTCTCCCTTTTTGTTGACTTTGCCAAGCTGATGTGGATGCTATAGCATTTCAGGGTTGCTTTAATTTGTATCTTTAATTATTAGTGATTTGGAGCATTTTTTCACATGGCTCTTGATAGCTTGGATAGCTTCTTTTGAGAACTACCAGTTCATATGCCTGTGCCCTCCCTTCCTTCCTTCCTCTGACCATTTATCAACTGGAGAATGGCTCTTTTTTTGGCAACATATAAATTAACTGCCACACAAAGAGACCAAAAATTGTTAGAAAACACCTTAGTCAGCAAACATTTGACTTACTTGTCAAACAGGGAGAACTGGCTGCCAAACGCAATATCAGCTTAGTATACAAACTCATTTGTAAAAAATTATCAAGTAGGATAATGGATAATTATGAGCAATATTGGCTCATAAATCAGAGAAGCAGTAGAGTGTAAAACTAGTTTACATGAAGCATGTCAAGGCATGCAACTTAACAAAGGCATCCCAAAGGAATTTAAGAATGAAAGTGGGAAAAGGGCAACTGAAGAAAAATGGAAAAGATTTTTTAAAAATTGCTATAATAAACTATTATCTCCATTAAGGCTGGTGAAACTACCATACTACAGGCATCAGAGAAATGCTTATAAGAGAAATGGAAATGGCACCAAAGAGAAAAAAAGATGGGAAAAGCAGCCAGATTAGTCCAAGAGTGTGTGTGTGTGTGTGTGTGCGCGCGCATATATGTACGTATATGTATGTGTGTATATATTTATATGTAACCTATGCAAGAGCGTGTACAGCTATGTGGCCCTCTCATAACTGGTATGTTGCTGCTGTTTGGTCGTTTCAGTTGTGTCTGACCCTTTGGGAGCCCATTTGGGGTTTTCTTGGCAAAGATACTGGAGTGGTGATGTGAGAAATGACTATTAATAACCAGTGATTTTGGGACATCCAGAGTTCCCCCTTTTTCTATAGTCCTCATTTCAAAGTCCAGTCTCTTGAAGGACATTACTGATAATGAGATCGAATTAACTCTCCTCAAACTTGGTCAAACCCCACTCAACCTTACAAGGAATTTAATATAAGGTGAGGAAGCCCATTGTGTTCTACTCAGATTTGGGTGGGGATAAATTCTTTGATTAGATTGTTCAAAGCTGGGAGTGGTCTACGTGTAGAGATAATCTCTTTGTCCAAGAGCCCCTCATGGGAAGAGCCCACTTCTCAATGTAATATTCTCTCATTAATTTAATTTAAAAATTAATTTAATTTAAAAATATCAATAAACCTGAAGGAGAAAGAGGAGAAAATGCACTGCAGAGAAGATAAGCAATACAGTTTTGAAAGTAATGTGTGGAAATCATTACATCCCTTTAAAAAAAAGGCAAGCAGTATAAAATGCAATTTATGGTTTCATATACAATCTTCTTTTTATGTTCTGCTGTATATATGGAAATGCTCTTTTTTTTGGTTTTTAAGTTCAGAGTAAAAATAAAATTATGCAAAAAAAAAAGCAAAGACATGGGCAATATTGGTACCAAATAATTAAAGTCAAAGCACACATTCTTCCTTAGACAATGAACCATTAAGATGGAAAGCGACTTTTTACGGAGTTTTGGCTTTGCTTAACTCTTTCAGGAAGCATAGTTTTGAGGGGGGAGGATTTGCATGTTCATTGGGATGTGTCCAACAAAATGTCTCTAAACCCCAAACATTTCTGGCTCCCAGGGGTTTATAACAGTAGTGAAGAAAAAAGTCCTGAAGCCAAAGGCAAAGATTTCCTGGACTAGATCCAGTGGATGGAGGATAGTGCTGCCCAGGAGATGGTGACCTGCACCAGGGTTAGGGAATCCTAAGGTGTGGAAGCTCCACACCAAACTCATAGTTCAGATGGGGTTTGGATTAGATGAACTTAAGGCTACTTCAAATCCCAATATTCTGTGTTTTCTAAATAATTTCGAATAACTTTTGACCACTTATCCCACTTTGTCTTTAGTGGGATAAGCAGCTCCCAGGTTAGTATCCTTTATCAACTCGGGCAGCCCCTTGACTTCCCTGTCCCTAGCACCACATCAATAAGGAACATAGAGAAAATAAACTATGTTGGGACATAGGTTGTCATGAAATACCTGATGCTTTTATAGTGCTTTCAATTTTGCAAGATGCTTTACATAGAGCACCTCACTGGAGCCTCACAACTGTAATTTGAATCTAGGCCTTCCTGCTCTGCAGGGTGTCATGCTGCTTCTGGGTACACGAAAAGCAACTATTTCTATAAGCCATACGACATCTTCCTCTTGCGTTTCAGCTACAGTTAGCTAAACAACCTGTATCCTGTCAAGGTTAGTGCACTAATAACTAACCACTTCCTTCTAATTCTAGTTGCATTCATTTGTTCATGAAAAAGCTTTTCAGTTTCATCTAACTGAATTTATCTATATTATCTCTTTTATCCATTCTTTGGTTAAGAATTCATCCCCTTACCCCTAGCTGTGAAAGGTATATGATCAGCTTCATTAAAAAAAAAAAAAAAACGGTTTTTCCACTTAATGTAATTTATTTTAAGTGCTTCCAGAAAAGTTTTAAAACTATTACACAAAAACATTCCTCTTCATCCAAGCCTTCAATGCCTTTATTTTCCTGGGCCAAATTGGAGCTGTCTCTTTGCCCAACACTCAGGCTTACCCAAGGCCTATGGTTTCCTCAAAGGATGGTTTTATTCTTTCTCTTCTTAATAGTCTCTCTCCTCGAGCCTGCTTGTATCAGTGGGTAGGCTGTTACTCAACACATTGACTGCTCTCCTCAAGAAATCATGTTTAATAAATTTGTAATAGAAAAAAAATTCACCTTACTTAAAAATCTATAAATACAGAAATAGGTTTTACAGAGTAAAACTGAGAACAATAGTTTGTTTCTTTTTAAAATAATAATGTACTTATGCCTTAGTTTTTTCACACTGATTATCTTGTCACATAAATTTCTTTAATGAACATGAGATATGTACAAGATAAACCCACACATTTGTCTCTTTTTTTGTAAACTTATAACACATACAAAATTTAAAAAACAACCCAACCACCCATTTTTGGCAATAACTTAGCATTATTACTACTAGTGCTGGTGTGGGTATAGTTTTGTACAGTTCAGCCTTAATGTTTACACTCTGGAGAAGAATTTCAGTATATTCAGTATATTTACTTAGAGCTCACAACCCATCCTGCCCTGCCAATTGAGGATAATAATGATGATGAGCAAGAGTCTCGAGCCCTTGAGACAAGCCTCCATAGGATGGTGGGCCACAGGTGAGGGACCCATTTCGAGTCCACTACAGAATGAATCAGGATCTGGGAAACAGATGAATCTGGTCAAAGCACAGGGTGACAGGCCACAACAAAGCTAGTCCTGAGGCAGAGGCAAAGGATGGAGGTGACTTCCCAGATGGAAAATAGATTTCAATTCCAACATTCCCAACACAGATCCTAAAGGTCAAGGAAGAATAATTCACCTTCCCAAGCTTTTTCTCCCTATCTTGTACATGTAAACAGAGCCATCACCACTATCATAAAGGTTTTTTTTTCTTTTTTAATCAGCTTTTCTTTTTTTTTGTAAATACTATTTTACATTTTCCAATTACATATAAAGATAATTTTCAACATCCTTATTTTTTTTTTTTTTTTTTGCTTTTTGGTGAGGCAGTTGGGGTTGCCCAAGTGACTTGCCCAAGGTCACACAGCTAGTAAGTGTCAAGTGTCTGAGGCCAAATTTGCACTCAGGTCCTCCTGACTCCAAGGCTGGAGCTATATCCACTGCGCCACCTAGCTGCCCCCTCAACATTCATTTTCTATAACATTTTGAGTTCCAAATTTTTCTCCGTCCCTCCCTTCCCTCCCCTCTCCAAGACAGCAAGCAATCTGATATAGGTTATGCATCATGTTAAACATATTTCCACATTAGTCATGTTGTGAAAGAAGAAAAAGAACAAAAGGGAAAACCATGAGAAAGAAAAAACAAAAAAAAAAAGTGAAAATAGCATGTTTTGATCTGCATTTAATCAGCATTTGGTTCCATGTCTTGGTGTGTCTATCTAGTGGGTACAAAAGGATAAAGAACAAGGCCTACTTGACACTCACTACATTACTCTCCTTTGGAAAATTCATTGCCCAGGATCCCTAGTGACGTGGTCTGGTCATTTCTCTGGTCCAAGACCATGGTATTGACCTGAGGTTAATCCAAGCCATCGACTCTTCCTGGTTCTGCCTTTGTCTCTCAAACATTATTATGACCCGCCATCAAAGAACTACTTAGGACACCTGCGAAACTCATTGCCCCCTCCCCTGCTTTCCTCTTCTGTATCAGGTTATCTAGAAGAGCCCTAAAGAAACTTCAGTCGTTTTGATATTCCTTTTTCACCCAGCAGGACAACTGAAAGTAACTTTTACTCAAAATGATGTGGCAGCAGGGTCCAGCCTACAGATCGGCAGTTACAGCAACCCAGGCAAAAAGACAAAGACGAGGGGCCTTGGATACCATCAGAAAGGTGTCAAAAAGGGCTTCTCCAAAACCATTGCATTTGTAGAATGCAAACACTGTACAGGTGCAGATGTGGGATGGACAGAGAGGTTCCTGTCAAATGCTGCTCTCTCTTTGCAGTTCCCACCACAAGAATTCATCTGCTCCACATACTCACCGTTGAGGCTGACCTCAATCATGTCCATGCTACTGCCTGACTAGTCCATTTGCTCCAGCGTGGTCTTTCCACTGAGAAGGGCAGGAAGTAGAGAAGGCTCCTGGCCCTAGAAGGCATCCCAGCCTGGCCCATGGCACTGAGAGCTGTCTCTTTAGCTTGATGGATACAATGAAGCCACTGTTGGTTGTTGAAGGTGTCACTGGCAGCAGGGAGTGAGACTGGCTCTGAAGCTGATTACTGTTGTTGAAGGTGCCTTGGATAGAGCCACCAGGTGCACCTCTCCGTCTTGTAGGTCCTCTGGCAGACAGTCTTTCCTTCACATGAACTGGCTTCTGGTAGACTTGGTAGCCACAGTCACTTCTTGGGATGACAAGCACTTCTTAAAACAGGAAGAGGTGTAGCTTCACACCCCTGTTGTTCTTCAGTTCACCATGGCAACACGGTAGCCAGGAGCTGTCAATCAATAAGTCCTTCCATCCTTTTTTGAGAAAGATCATCCTCTCCTCATAATAGCGGCATTCAGATTCTCTTATCTTGGTGTTGATCTCAGCCACAATCCCCTGAATGATATTTATGGCCTCCTCTGAGTGTTGCTGGTCTGGGTTATCATTTAAAGAGTGCCTCAGGGGCAGCTAAATGGCACAGTGGATAAAGCTCTGGCCTTGGAGTCAGGAGAACCTGGGTTCAAATCTGGCCTCAGACACTTGATACTTACTAGCTGTGTGACCCTGGGCAAGTCACTTAACCCCGATTGCCTAAGCAAAAAATAAACAAACAACAAAAAAATTAAGAGTGCCTCAATATATCTCTGAGATGTAAAAGGTACTTCACTAGTCAACTTCTGGGAATACTGAAGAAATTTGAGAGGTCCAGCTTCCAACTGAAGGGTGACTCCAAAAAGCACTGGAGGGAATCCTGCACCTCATCCTACTTCTCGTGATCCAGCAATGATTTGGCATGATTTAGTTGCCGCAGTAGCTATTGTCTGAGCCAAGACATGGCAGCACTGCCATCAGAATAGGGCCAATGTACTTGGTAGATCTGTACTTTTTCCTGACTTCTCAAAGCTAACTAAAGAGATCTTTGTGCAGAAGGATTAGAAAGTCCAGTTTCCCAAAAATATGATTTAATTCTTGTTCTGTCATTATGAAGAATTTAAGCGTGGGATCATGATAGGCATTTTTTTCAAGTTTTTTTCTCACTGGGAAAGCTCAAAGATTTCCTCTTGGTGTTTGACCTCCTTTGAGGTAAGCATCTGGTTGACGTAGTTTGCTGTCCCTTTGCTTTGTGCTCTCAAGAGCCACATTTCTGGACCAGATCACGGGATAAGTATATCAAGGCAAGTCACTATGGAAGCTGATTGAACACAGAAGGGTCTGACTGAATTTCTTCAATGGAGTAGTTTGCCAGTGATGTGACTCTGGACAGGGGTCTGACCTGTCCATATGTCACTCAGCTCATCCATATCCTTGGCTGAGCAGCTAGCTGTCTGTGCTTTCTGAGCATAGTTTGCCTTCTTGACCAAGAAGTAGAAGGATTAGTCCTTGGCCACCATGGTGGCAGCTGAGGGCACCAAGGCCAAGTTGGATTTCACCTCAACAGTGCCCGGTGGCAGCAACAGAAACCCAGAGAGTGCAGTACGCACCCAGCTGTTATCCCTCACAAACCATGCCTGGCCGGATAAGCCTACCAGCTGCCGGGCTCAGGCTGACTTCTGAGTGTTGGGTGACTGAGGCAAAAAAAAAAAAAAAAAAGAGGTGGGTTGGGGCTGTTGCTGCAGCTCATGCCAGAAGCTGACCTCATTTTGAATTTTAAAAATGACATGATCTTTCACATTCAGGTCATGTATCCATTTTGGATTTATTCTAGTATATGGAGTAAGTATATGCTAGTATATGCCAGTCTAAACCTAATTTCTGCCACAGTGTTTTCTAATAAATTTCCCAGCAAGTCTCGTTAAATAGAGAGTAATTTTCTAAGTAATTCATGCTTTGGGGGTTATAAACATTGAGTTATTGAGTGTAATTATTTCTGATCCTTCTTTGTCTAGTCTACTGAACTAAAACATTGAGAAAGTTTTCTGTTTTTTAACCAGTACTATATGGTTTTCAAGATCACTGCTTTATAATACAGTCTGAGGCCTAGAAGTGTTGCTCTACTTTATTCCTATCTGTTTTATTACTTCCTTTGACATTTTGCTTCTCCAAATGAATGTTACAATTTTTTCTAGTTCTATACAGTATCCCTTTGGCAGGTTGATTAGTTACATTAAATCTGTAAATAACCTTTAGTAGTAATGCAATTTTTATTATGTTGGTATGACACAGCTAGGAGCACACAATATATCTTCAGTAATTTAGCTTGCTCTTTATTTCTTTAAGGAACATTTTGCAACTGTAGTTATACAGGTACTGACTGTATTTTGGTAGATTGATTCCCAGATATTTTATGCACTTATGAATATTTATTTTAAATTAATCCTTTCTATTATAAACTGCTGAATTTTGTTGTTTTATTAAAGAAAAATGCTGTTAATTTTTGCACGCTTATATCATAGGCAGCAACTTTCTTGAAGTTTTTGTCTCAATTAGTTTATTGGTTGGTTCCTGGGATTTTCTAAGTAAACCATCATGTTATTGGCAAATAAATATAGTACTGTCTTCTCTTTGCCTATCTTTATGTTTTTAATTTCTTCCTCTTGTCTTATTGTCATTTCTAGAACTACGTAAAATAACAGCAGGAGAAAAGGGCATGCTTGCTTCACTCCTATATTTAGTATGAAATTTTCTAGTTTTTCCCCATTGCATATTAACAGATGCAAAGTGAAGTAAGCAGAACTAGAAAATAATATACATGACTACAATAATGTAACTAAAATGAACTACCACAAAACAACTGAAAATGAGTGCTGTATTATAAATTTCCTTTAGCATTGTTGTGATTTCCCTTTGTGATTTCCCACTGACTTTGTTGGTTTGATTTGCTCTGCTCTTATTTTTAAATCAGATTAGCTAAAGATTTATCAATTTTGCTGGTCTTTACAAAGAACCAATTTTAATTTTTGTTTATTATTCCTAAAGTCTTTTTGGTTTCCAATTTATATATTTTTCCTCTAATTTTAAATATCTTCTCTTTTGGCTTAATTTCTGATTTTTTTTAAATGGACATTTATTTAGTTCATCAATCCTGTCCTTTTCCATTTTATTAACATACATTTTTAGGGATATAATTTTTCTCCCAAAGGCCGCATTAGTTGCATTCCAGAAAATTTTGGTATGTTGTTTCATCACTATCATTCACTTTCACATAAATATTGTTTCTATGATTTGTTCTTTGACCCATTCATTATTTAGGATTTCATTAAGGCTCAATTTGGATCTGTCTTTTGTTTATGTTTCCTGAACTTATTACATTTTTATTGCTCTATGGTTTGTAACTAATGTATTTAACATTTCTACTTTTTTATTGCTGCTTTATTTGTAATATCTCTATGTCCTAATATGTGGTCATTTTTTGTACAAGTTCCATATAGTCTTGAAAAATACATACATTCCAAAGCAATCATGTTTACAAGATGCCTTAAGTATTTTAGTTCTAGTTTCTCCAGCAATTTGTTCAATTCTGTATTTTCTCTTTTATTTATCATTCTGCTAAACCTATCCTTAACTGAGAAAGGGAAATTAATTGGTTTTGTATTATTGTCTATGTCTTCTTGTAATTCTTTTTTTTTTCCTTTATGTATTTAGATGCTAAGGCATTTGGAGCATATAAGTTTAATACCGATATTGGTTTGCTTCCCATGACTCCTTCCAACATGTCTTTTTATGTTGTAAATTTTTTGTTTTTGCTTTGTCTGATAGCATGATTGCAACTTCTACTTTTTTGGATTTATGTGATGGATAGTCCAGCCCCTCATTTTCATTCTGTGTATGCCTTTGCTTCGTAATTGTGTTTTTTTGTTTTGTTTTGTTTTCTTATCCAATCTGTCACTCTCTTTCATTTTATTGGGTTGTTTAAACCATTCACATTTAAAGTTATAAAGTTAGATTCAAATTTTCTTCTACCTGTCTCTAATATTATTTTTTTCTAAATTAAGATTTATTTTTGTTATTCTTTTTCTTAGGTAAAGGCTGTACTTTGTCTCCAGTTAATTTTGTTCATATTTTGTCAATATAAAGAATCCATCTGATGATCTGATTGGTATAGCATTAAAGCTGTAAATCAACTTTAGTACTACTGTCTTTTTTAATTGATTGGCATGGCTTAGCCATGAGCAATGAATATTGCTCTAGCTACTTAAGGTGTTCTGGGGTTTTTTTATTTCCCTAAGGAATATTTTACAATAGAATCTATTCAAGTATTTTGTGTGTTTTGGTAGATTTACATTCAAATATTTTGTGCATTTTGTAGTTATTTTGAATGGTATTTTCCTTTCTATTATTATCTCCTGGATTTTGTTATTATTGTATAGAAATGCTGTTCATTTTTGGTGATTCATTTTGTAGCCCTTAACTTTGCTCATTATCTCAAAAACTGTCTTTGCTGATTCCCTAGGATATTCTAAGTAAACCATCCTATTGTCAGCAAAAAGGATGTTTTTTCTCCCCTTTGCCTATCTATATACCTATAATTTCTTTCTCTTGTCATTGCTATGGTTAGCATTTCCATAACCACATAAAATAATAGTGAGGAGAGTATGTCCTTGCTTTATACTCCTATAAGCTTCTAGGGGGCAACTAAGTGGCGCAGTGGATAGAGCACCGGCCCTGAAGTCAGGAGGACCTGAGTTCAAATCTGGCCTCAGACCAAACACTTGACACTTACTAGCTGTGTGACCTTGGGCAAGTCACTTAACCCCAATTGCCTAGCCAATGTTGGATTCCAGTCTTTCACTACATCCATTGTATCACCTGGCAGCATTCTGGGATACATCCAACTTGGCCAGAACAATTTTTTTTAATAAATTGCTGTAGTCTGTTTAACAGGATTGTGAAATTTTCAATCTGTATTCAGAAGGATACTGATCTATCATTCCCTCACTTAAGTACTGAGATTATATCTCCTAAAAGAATGCGGGTAGAGTACTTTCTTTTTTGAGAATAATTTGTATAATATTGATACTAACTGTTCTCTAAAAGCTTAACAGAATTCTCCTGTAAATTCATCAGGACCAGGAAGATCTCTGGGAGTTTGGGAGTTTCTCTACAGTTAGTTCTATCTCCTTTTCTGGGATTATATTATATAAGATCTCTATTTGGTCATTGAGGTTTTTATATGAGCTTTTTGAAGGCATTTTTCTATTTCTTTTGTGTTCTCCATCTTAACATGAAAATTTGCATACTAGGTTCTCATAGTTCTTCTTTCCTGCTGCTTTAGTCCCTCCCTTTGCCACATCATCCATTCTCTTGTAGGCTGATTTCTTCCTAAGAGTCTATAGAAGTTATTTTTCCTTCATTGTTTGCCATTTACAATTAGAATACACTACACATTCCCCTCTATTTTCTTCCTCCCATCACCCTTTTTATGCACTCCAATTCTTTAATTTAATCCTACAAAAACTACTACTTCATCTGTAAGTGAGGTTTTGTGAGGTTTAGTCCATTGATGTTTCAGGCCTAAGTCTTGTTGATTCTACCCCCCTGACATTTCTAATATTCATCCCCTTCTCTCCATTCACATAGCCACCACACTAACGCTATTTGTCACCTCAACCACCGCAATAGACTAATTGGTCTCCATGCATCCAGACTCTTCTCTCCCCACTCCAGTCCATCTTCCACTCAGCTGCCAAAGTGAATTTCCTAATGAAATTAATGTGGTCAGGTCTGACCACATTATGCCCCTCCTCAATAAACTCCAGTGGCTCCCTATTACCTTCAGAAGCAAATATAATACCCTCTGTTTGGGCACTTAAAGCCTGGTCCCTTCCTACCATTCCAGTCTTCTTATACTTTACTTCCTCCATGTCCTCTACAATCTAGATATGCCGGACTCGTTGGCGTTCCTCAGCCAAGCCACTCCATCTCCCATCTTTATGCCTTTGTACTGCATTTCTCTAATTCTGTAGCTTCTTTCAAGACTCACACACTAGTGCCTCCCCTCTGAGATGACCTTTCATTTACACTGGATATATATTATACATACATAGTTATTTACATGTTGAGTCATCCCATCAGAATGATAGCTCCTTGAGGGCAGGAACTATGTTCTTGCCTTTCTTTGTGTACCTAGTGTTAAGCACAGTGCCTGTCATGTGATAAGAACATAATCAATTTTTGTTGACTAACTTTCCAATCTATCCTCCACACAGCCACTAAACTGATATTCCTAAAGTACAATACTGATCACGTCCTTCTTCTTTTTGAGAAGTCTCAATGCTCCTCCCACCTACAGGATAAAATGGAAACTCGGGCAACTAAAAACTCTTCACAATTTGACTTCAAACTATCTTTCTAGACAAATTACACACACTGTGTTTTCCAGCCAAAGTGGTCTATTTTCTGTTCCCTCAACATGACAACGCATGTCCTGCCTACATGCATGGGTTCTTCCAAGCCTAGAATGCCTTCCCTCCTTTGAAACCTCCAGTTTTCTTTGAGGTTACATTCCAAAAGGCCTGTCCTGGTTTCTGCAGGTGCCCAAGCCCCCACCCCCTAATTACATTGCATTTGTTTTGTATTTACTCACTGGTGTACATCTTGTAAGCCCCACAAAAGAAGGTGAGCTCTCTTAAAGGTAGAGATTGTCCTGTTTTTTGGAGCCAAGGCGTTGGAAACAGCCTGAGGAACCAACTTATAGCTATCCTTTGGTCCATCACTTCCCCATTTCATCAAGTCCAGTCAATAAGTATTTCTAAAGGTCCTTTGCTGCTGGGAGGGACTTAACCTCTCCATAAACTTCTGCAAACCAATGTCAATACATCATCATGCCAAAGAAAAGATACTTTTAAAAGTAGAACCTAACATAAAGCAAAAGCATCATTTACAATTTACACCAACCGTCCCTCCCACCCCCAAAACAACAAAGATGAACTTACTAGATCATCTCAAGGTAGGGTGGGTAGATTTGAAAAAAAATTTCTTAAAGGACTAATTTCTTGATTCATAGACTAAGCACACAAAATACAGAGATGTGAAGTTAATCAGACATTGACCACCAAGGCCCTGAGTGGATTTATGGACATGATCTCATTTTAAAAATAAAGTTTCTCCTGCACTTCCCAAATAAGCTCCCAGGCATTTAAATCAACATCAAGACAAAACACCGGCCTGAGTTAAAAAGATTCTCCTTGTGATGGACAGGGGTCACATATATGCAACTTTTACAGTCTTGCTATTTCCCTCACTAGAGTAAAAATCATCAAGTAAAACTTATGGATAGGATGCAAGAAGGAGCAGAGATGACGATGAAGCAAGAAAAGGGCGGCTCAGAACACACCTGGCAGTAGTAAACTGATTTGGTGTTGGTATGCTTTCATTTATAAGGGTTTAAAGGGAAAAAAATGAAAACAATCCCAGGTCCAAGCTCAAAGAATCTCATAGTGGAAAGAGAGCTGAAGACTGTGCAATATGATGCAAAGAGGGCTGGGCTAGGAATCAGGAGACCTAGGTTAAAATTTTGGCTTTCCCTATGTGACTTTAGGCAAGTCACATCACCTAAGACTTCAGTTTTCACCTCTGTAAAATGAGAGCCTTGAACTCAATGTACCCTAAAGTCCTTGCTGGCTCTGAAACAGATCTAACACCTGAACCATCTTTTCCCAAACAAGAACATGTTATATCCTTCCTTCCATCTGGCCTCAAGTTGAAGACTCCTAGCAAGAGGAAACCTCCTCTCTGAGGCAGTTAGCTCCATTTCTGAACAGTTCTAATTATCAAGGAAGGTAAGCATTCCCTTAAGCCTGAAATTGCCTCTCTACAGCTTCAGTCCTTTGCCCTTAATGCTGCTCTTTGGCGAGAAGCAAAACAAAGCTCAACACACATGGCAGCCTTTCAAATACGGCAGGACAGTTCTCATGTCCCCCTCTACGGCTTCTCTTCTCCGTTCGATGAAGGCACATTCATGAAGTAGCTGCTATGAGGTGGACCATCCGGGCTGAGGAGACAGTCACAAAAACAAACAGCCCTCCCTCAAGCAGCTCACATTACATGGAAGGAGAAAACCTGGGGACATTGAAATATGTACAAAATAAATGCTAGGTGATGGGGGCAACAATACTAGAAGCCGGGGAGATTGGAGGAGAGTTCACAGGGGAAGTGGTGTCTGAACTGTGCTGGGAAGGCAACAAGGGGATTCTAGGAAGTGGCAGTAAAGAGACAGTGCATTCTAAATTCTAGACACATAATATAACACCACAAAAATGTCCATAGTCCAGCCAAATACACATATGATATGACTTCTGGAACCTTGACCATCCTCATCTCTCTACTCTGAACATTCACCAGTCTGTCCATGTCATTTCCTAAATGTGAGCCCTGTAACTGAACACAAGATTCTGGATATGCAGAATACAGAGTGATATAACACCCTCGGTGTGGATACGAGGTCAAAGTCCTATCTGTTTCTGAGGCTGAACTATTTGATGATGACTGCTGAGGAGGCAGAGAGCACACCTGCTCCCATCTCCACAAGGGTTGCTTCCCCAGAGATGGTTCTGGTAGCCAGGTTGGAAGCAGAGCTGGTGGTCTGGGGTAGGGGGAGGACACTGCAATTCCAGTGGCTCTTAGGCTCACAGTCCTAGGCTATCTCCACCTAGATGTGAGGAGAGGTGGTGGTGTCTTGACCTGCCTGGTACATGCCACCTTCTGTTTCTTTCTCCAGGTGCCAGGACGTGACTGCTAGGCTAGCTTGTCTGTGGTGGAGACGGTAGGATCCTTACCCACAGGATTTGCTTCCCTGGATGACTACTTTCAGGGGCAATAGTAGCGCAGGCCTGGTTGTCCCTATTGCTCAGGCTCTTGAGCTTATCCACCAGGGTAAATGGAAGTTGGGGTTAGTGGTGGCAATGGGGGGATAGAAAACGACCCTTCTCCATAGGTGTTATTCTCCTGGATGGTGGCTGTAGGGGCCGAGCAGGTCTGGGGGCCTGGAGGGTGTTATTCCTGGGGCTCTTGGATTCATGGTCTTGAGCTGTCTTTACTGGGGTCTGAGGGAAAAGAATGATGGGTGCTTTCATCCACTTGGCACATGCTGCCTCCTGTCTTATTCTCAGGATGCCTTAACGCTCCCACATTGCACAGCTGGAAGCAGTCAGAACAATGTCATCTACAAGCAGGAGACGCTGAAGAACCTCACCCTTTGTGAGGAATCCTTCTGACATTTGGAGTCTGTTCTGAGTATCCTTCACAACAGCAGTCAACACTTTGGTTAACATCTGTCTCCTTGTTTGTTGTTTCACTTAATAGGGATAATAAGATGATTCTAGGACAAAGTTATTGCCATATCGGAGAATCTTGTACGACTTTAACTTGTGCATAGGTTGCACCTTGTTAAGGCTGTTTGGCTTATAGTCAAATGCTTCTTAAAAATTAACAATAAATATAGTAGGATATTGTATTCTCTGAACCTTTCAGTCAACTGTATGACTATGAAGATGTGGTCTGTTTTCAAATGTTCTATGCCAATACCTTACTATTATAGCCTTCTAACATTTTTATTAAAAAAAACCTATCTAAATGTATACTATACAAGTACATATGTACACATACACATATATGTATGCAGAGAGAGAGAGAGTATTCAAAGGTTATGGCAGGAGAGGTGAGAACATGAGCATAGGGGCTGGCAATTATTGATCCCTCTTCATCACCACTGCTTGGCAATGATGCCATTGATTTTTTTTTTCTCCTTGTCTTCAAACAAAATCAGCTCCTCTGCAATTTCCACCTACTGACCCCAAAAGGCAGAACTAGAAGCAAACAGAACCAGTGTAAACCCTGTTCTACCTGACAGCCCAACAGAAAACTTACTGACAGCTCACGTGCTCTCTCAATCAGCTTCTTATTTTTCAGGCTAAACATTCCTAGTTCCTTTAACTTATATGGCATTGTCTCTGGTATCCTCACTAGCGTGGTCATCTTCCATTGTACCTTCATTAATATCTCTCCTAAAATGTGGTGACCAGAACTGAAAAGAGTACTCCCTAAGTGATCTGAGCAGGACAGAGGACAGTGGAGTTCTTGCCACCTACATTTTAGTCACTATATCTCTCCTAGGATAGGATCATTGTTGGATGCCACAACATCTACAGAGCTGACATTGCAGCCATGTATTAAAACCTTGCTATTTTTCACATCGACTACTGTCTAACCAAGTCTGTCTCATCGTTCAAAGTTTAGTTTTTGAGCCCTAGGATAAAACTGTACATTTACCCTTATCACATCTCATCTTATTCAACTTGGTCCAACATTCAAGCCTGTCAAGATGTCTTTGAATACTTTACTCTATTCTCAAATCTGTGACTTATCTCTCTCAGATTCCTGGGCACATTTGGTAAGCAAGACATCCAAGTCACTGTTAAATATGTTAAAAGGAATAGAGCCAGCTTTCAAGGAGGAAGCAGTACAGGTCCTCCACAACTACCCCAACAATGACCAAAAAAGAAACTACGGTGAGTCATTTTTTTTTCAGTCCAAGGTCACAAATTCAACGTATAGACAAGTGACCGGGGCAGGAATTGTGGGAAGAGGTGTATTGGAATCATGAACTCAGTACCTAGGGCTCTTAAGTAGGTCAGCTAGGGTGCTCACCAACACAGCCTTTGGACTCCTTGGACCTAAGCCAATAACAAGGAGGCCACTAAGAAGGGTACTCAATGCTAAATCAACTCACAGGATATGATGGACTCAGACTCCCTCCCAGAGTAGCAGCTCAGGCCTGGAGCACAGATCTAGTATCCAGAACCCCCAGCAGTTGCCCAGAGCAGGTTTTAGAGTCAGTGCTGGGCCCATGAATGCAGTGCAGGGAAAGGGTTTTACAGAGGGGCAAAGATCACAGACTCAGGCCCAAAAGAGCTCATAGCAAGGCCAGCATGACTCCCTCATTTTTTTCTAAACTGAAATCCCTTCCTGCCCTAAGAGACCTGGCACCAGAGGCTCTCACATCTATTGCCCTGTGGCCCACAAAGCTCAGGTTGCAGGTCACTGGAAGAAGACTAAACAAACAAACAAAAAGATAAAAAGTTATTATGAGGCCAAGGATGCCCAGGACACAAACTCAGAATAATAATTCAAAAACACCCACAAGCAAGACCTCAAAGAAAACAGGTTGCTTACAAGATCAAATAGAATTATAGAAGAAATGATGCTAGAGTTTAAAAGTGAGTTGTAAAATGGTATTATAAGTAAAAGGAGAATAATATAGTAAAGAACTGAAAAAGAAGTGAGAACTATAGGGGAGAAACTTAGCACAAGAGGTACAAAACCCTACCCACGTAATAGATACCCTGAAAATTAGAATGGACCAGATAGAAGTTCACGACTTCATAAGACATTACTGAATATAAAAACAAACTTAAAAGATTAAAAAAAATAGAAGAAACTCTGAAATACCACTTATCAGAAACAAATAACTTGGCAAACAGATCAGGGAGACTAAGAATAATCAGACAACCAAATCATCGCCACGGCAGGGGAGCTAGAACGCTTTTTGATCCTCATTGCCCTTTTCAGCTCTCCCCCTACCGTCATCACTCAGCAACCAATCCTTTGTAGTTTACCCAATCCATTTTATTTCCCGATCAAGATTCTGGTAGCTGCTTACCCACTAACCTGCAAGACACTCTTCTGGCCTCACTCAGTTCAGTGGCCAGCTTTCAGGCTCTCTCCTTGCCAAGTCCCGCCCTTTTATCAGAGAACAATATTCATATTGATACGCCTCCAAACACTCTAACTTGCCAGTTCCTGAATCTACTCAGTTCCCAACCCTTGCTCCTCCAGCCTACTTCAGCCACACAAAAAGACAATCACACCCTCCATCTTTCCATCACTTAAAAGTAGTCACTTCCGTGGTCATGATCTCTTGTCATTCCATCTCTCCCTCTGCCTTGTAACCCCAAACCCTGTTCTTTGTCCTCAATGTGACCTCCAATCCCTCAACTCCTCAATTCTTTCCCAAGCCATTTTCCCTGCAGTGATTACTCTCCTCCCTTCCTCATTATGACCCTCGGTGAATCAGTTAAACGTTATTCTGTCCTCTTTTCTCAAGTCCCTTGAGAGACTTTTATCCTACCAAAGATCTTGCCCTGCTAAGCCTCAGCCTTACATTACTCCCACCATTCACTTTCTGCACTCCTACTTGCACACTGCTAAATAAAGCTGGAGAAAATCATAAAATCATGCTGATCAGGATGACTACAAATTCATGTTCTATAACCTCAACTGGGCCTTCACTATTACAAGGCAATCCTTTCACACCCCCTCAAATGATTCGCCGTCCCACCCAGCAGAGTGCTTTTTCCCCAAATCTTTTGATTTCTCATTAAAATTACCTTGGCTCCCTTCCCCCATCCTCTTGGCTGAGCACTTTTCCTCATATTTCACTAAAAAAAAAATGATGCCATTCACTGAGAGCTCCCTCTTCTCGACTTCTAATCTCACATTACTCAGATGCCTTTTGCCACCAGCACCCCTGCCTCCCATGAAGAAGTGGCCTTCTCCTTACCAGGCAAGCCTTTGACATGCACAAGAGATCCCATTCTATCCCATCTTCTCCAGCAGACTGCCCTCTCTATCATTACAACTCTTTCACTTATCTCAGTCTCTCCCTATCTACTAGCTGCTTCCCTGCTGTCCACAAACATGTCCACACTCAAGATTACACAGGATTTAGCAGCTACTACTATAGAGAAGAGCATGTAATGCAAAATTCCAAAAGGCAAAAGATACAGGCTTAAAATGAAGAGTAAGTAATTTATTCAGCAAAATGGGTATATGGGTGTGTGTGTGTGAAGAAATGGACCTTTGATGAAATAGATGACTTCTAAGCATTCCTGATGAAAAGGCTGGAGCTTAATAGAAACTTCAAAATACAAACACAAGAATAAAGAGAAATATAAAAGGGTAAATACAAGCAATTTTTTTTTGGTGAAGCAATTGGGGTTAAGTGACTTGCCCAGTGTCACACAGCTAGTGTCAACTGTCTGGTCTTAGGTC
Organism: Vombatus ursinus; assembly: GCF_900497805.2. Lineage (NCBI taxonomy): Eukaryota > Metazoa > Chordata > Mammalia > Diprotodontia > Vombatidae > Vombatus > Vombatus ursinus. The sequence goes on from NW_020954603.1 coordinate 120,736, forward strand.
GGATTTGAACCCAAGTCCTCCTGATTCCAGGCCTGGTGCTCTATCTGCTGCACCACCTAGCTGCCCCTAAGCAATTTTTAAAAAAAAGACTTTATAAGGATGAAGTGTTTGCATTTTAATTGGGCAGGGGGTGGTGGTGGAATAGTACAAGTTTCCTCTAAGAACAGTGATGTCAGCATCAAGGGTCATAGAATGAGTCAAATAAAGGCCTCCGAGTGATTTTTGTTATGTTTCGATGATCTTACTAGAAGAAAGGAAAGGGAAAAGAAGAAAGGATACACTAGAAAAGAAAAGGAGAAGAGTACGGAGACATCTCACATAACTGGGGGCATAAGAAGAAGTCTTTACAAACAAGGAAAAGGTCAGGGGCGTGGGTATCACTTGAACTTCATTTTGGACTGCTGATGAGTAAAGGGAGCAGAACCAGGAGAACAATTTATAACAATACTGAAAAAACAAACAACTCTGGGTGTTAACTCTGGTTAACACAATGATCAACCAGGATTAAAGAGCAATGATTAAGAATGCTGCCCTGACAGAAAAATGATAGATTAGCTGTACAGAGCAGCCATGAATTTTTAGATATGGCCAATGAAGGTGCACATATTTTTTGCAGGGTTTTTTTTTTCCCCCCAGGGGTGAAAGTGGTGAAGAGAAAGGATTAAAGAGAGGTGAGGTTTATTAATTTTTCTGAAAACTAATTTAAAAATTAAAAATGTTAATTTAAAAACCAGGGCCAAGGACAAACATCTGGGGTACTTCTCCAAAAGCCTCTTTCACTTCTCTGAACGTGTTTTCTAATTTGTAAAACCAAGAATAATGGGATCTATCTCACAAGACTATTATAAAGGAGGTGTGTGTGTGTGTGTGTTTGTGTATGAAAAAATGGTGTATTTTTCAAACATTAAATACTCTACCTGTGCTCTAATGGTAATTCAGCATTTTCCTGATCTTCCAGTCCAATTATCCTGTCAAAAAAGGACATGAAATTTGACTTCTTGATAGTCACTTCTTGCCTTTCTAAAATTTTGCCAGGAATAAAAGTCAGGTTCATTGGCCGGCAGATTTTAGATTCTATCCTCTTTTTTTTTTTTAAAGTCGAGACATTTGTTTTTCTCTAGTTTTGTGGCATCTTTCCTGAAGTCCGTGATCTTTCCTTTCTAAAACTAATAGACACACTGAACACACTTGGTAATATATACACTAATCCCACAATCTTAGTCCCCTAACTTTTCAACCAACAAAGGGAGAGGCAGCAAAGTGGTGTGTATTGGATTGGACATTGGACCTAGAGTCAGAAAGGTCTGAGTTCAAATCCTGCTTCAGATATTTACTAGCTGTGTGACTCTGGGCAAGTCACTTAACCTTTGTTTGCCTTAGTTTCCTCTTCTGTAAAATGGGGATAATAATAGCACCTATGTCTCAGGGTTATTGTGAGGATTAAATGAGATAATATTTGTAAAGCACTTTGTAAACCCAAAAACACTCTGAAACCCTTAAAGCACTATATAAATGCTAGCTGTTGTTATTATTATATTCATTTTCTCATATCTTCTTCACCTCCATGATCTTTTGAAAATCATCAACAGGGGTTCTACAATCACATTTAGTACTCTAACAGTAGAAAGAGCACTGTACTTAAGTCTGCAGAAATCTTAGGTTGACTCTTGTCCTGACAATTTTGGTGGCCATTGAAAACATACTTAATATCTCCCAGACTCAGTTTCATTATTTGTTAAATGGAAATAATATCTGTAGTACCTACCTTATGGGGATGTTTGTAAAGATCAAGTTACACAAGTAGGAATTACTTTGCAAACCTTAAAATACTAAACAAATCTTATATAATAATAATAATGATAAAGCTTCATGGAAGAAAGAGATGGCATCTTACTGGAATGTGGAACGAGGATAAAAATTCTGAAGGTCAGGAAGGAGGAGAGAATAGTTTCCAAGCACAGGGTACCCACAGTCTGTGCTAGTGTACAGAGGCATTCTGTCTGGGTGCAAATGAATCTTAGATGACTTACACCCTTCTGAACTCTCATATCCTATGTTTTTATACAGTGACTAATTTGAGAGAGATTACAAAGATAGGACAGGCCTTGATGACTTCAGAGGTAAAAGAATACTTAAAAATCATCCCAAGGATTTGAGCCTCTGCAAATAGTGAAGCCATTAATTTAACTAGGAAAGTTGAGGAGGGTACGTAACATTCAGTTTTAGAGATGATAGCTGACAGTGTAACATCCATATAGAAACGTCACGAACTCTACAAAATGGACTATGGGCTGTTTCCCTAAGGCAATGAACACATCATCTCTCCTCTCTGGGTGTACACTAAAGCTGTCTCTGGCAAAGAATAAATACCAAGTCATCTCAATTTTCCAAGGAATCTTCATACTCCCCCTCAAGGTTCAGTCAGCTCAGGTGCCAATGTCTATTCTGCTCTATTGCCCCTCCAGATGAAAATGCTCTCTTCTTCCTCAAAGACTGCATGGGCATTTTGTCTAAACCTCTCCACTGCCATCATCATTCCTTACCTATTAACATATTTACTAGCACACTTCAGTAGCGTGCGAGTGCCAGTTCATGACTACTAAATGTTCTGTGGCAAATCATCATATACTACAAATTTGGGTTTGATTTATTTTGTTAATTGTCTAGAATTGAGAAAATAATAAAGAAAATGTGAATGATGCAGATTAAATTTAACAGTGTGCTGTGCCTACACTTTCTTTCCAGAGAGCCAACTGTTACACATTTATGAGCACAATGCTAGTATACTTCCTATCCCACTGAGACACAGGAGAGTTGCATGAGCACAAGGATGGCACCATCTTGGTCTTTGTATCCCAACCCAGCATCCTTCCTGAGATTCCAATCATTCAGTGGATCTCAAAGCTCACCAGTGTGGATATTTCTTCCAATGTGGAATGGTGGGAAATATTTTGGATCTGAATTAAGGGCACTTGCTCTGTTACCTTAGCAAGTGCCCTTAACCTTTCTGGGCCTTAGTTTTGTCCCTGGTAAAATGAGGGGGTTGAACTAGATGATCTTTGAAGTTCCTTCCAACACTTAATACACAAAACTAAGATGATACGACCCAAGAACAGGGGAGACAGTAGACAACAGCATCAGAGAACATTATGTAACATCTGGGAAACTGGAATCTGCAGTTGGCTGTTGTCCATCACAAATAATTGATGTGTTTCGTTACATTACCCAGGGAGTCAACTTTCACTGTGGTGAATGCATTGGAAAAAGGGCAGCGTAGAAACCACAAGCTGACAGACCGAGTCAAACCCAGTGCAGTTCTTTTACCTTTCTTAAACTGCCAACATAGAGGATTTCCATCCCTGCCATCCTGAACAGAAAATCTGCATGTAAATGCATCTGTATGTTTGCAGAGAAAACAGCCACAGCTCTCTTTGGGGCTACTCTGCTTTCAGATGAGCTATTTCACAATAATCACTCCCATATATCTGGAGCAGCATGGATTTGTAGAGGAAGACTGGAATTCAAACTACTCCCCAACTCTCCTTCCCTTAATAGTGCCTGGCACACAGTAGGCACATAATAAATGCTTCTTGCTTGACTGACTATAGACTAGTCATTTAACCTCACTGAGCCTATTCTCTCATCTATAAAATGGAATTAATCCCTAGAGCCCCCTCCTCACACGGTTTAGCACCCATACAGCACTTCACAAGCCTTAAATGCTTTAGAAATGTCAGCTGTTAGTCAACTCCAAAATACTCAAGTGAATATGTGACCTTGAGGTGGAATTCCCACCAATGATTCAGATGATAACCTATCTATGCCACCTGGGAAATTCCTGTCTATGGCTTCCCAGATGCATGGCACAGGAAGGTGGAGCTTCCACACCTTTTCATACTACAAGGATGCAGTAGGAGGCCCATCCAATGTACCAAGGGCTTCACCTACTTTCTTTTAATACTGCAAAGACACCAGTGCGGCAGCTGGATTATCCACTGGCTAGTCTTCACTCTCCCTACATGGCCAGTTTCAGAATTGAGGTTTTTCACTCCATTTCTCTGGGGACATCTTTTACTCCAAGTCTCTTTTATGATTCCTTGTTTGAAAGGTATTGTAGCCTGCTCAAGCCCATCATGTATCTTTCAGGTGATATTTGGGTGATTTAATTTTCAATTCTTCACTAATGTTTTCTATGACTCCTAGCCATGTACCACCACTGTCAGTCAGTCAGTCAGCAAGTATGGATTAAGTAGTTAATAGGTGTCAGGCACTGTACTAAGTGCTATGGATACAAAGGAGTTACAGGGCTCCTGTCTTCAAGGAGATCACAGACTAATCAGGGAGACAACATGTAAATAACTAAGTACACACAAGATACACACAGAGCAGATGGAAAGTAAATGAGGGGGGAAGGTAGCAGCACTTGGGGAGGAGGCAGAGAAGAGGGGAGACAGAGAAAGGCCTCAAGCAGAAGGCAGGATTGGAGCTGAATCTTGCAGGAAGCCAGGGAAAGCAAGAGGCAGAGGTGAGAAGGGAAAGCATGTAGGTATGGCAGACACCGCCAGTACAGAGGCCCAGGAATATCAGGAACAGCTCACAGGCTGCGGTAACTAGACCACAGAGAGCCTGCAGGGGAGCAATGTCTAAAAAGACTAGAAAGGCAGGAAGGGGCCACGATGTGAAGAGCTTTAAATGCCCAATAGATAATGCTGTATGTGATCTTGGAAACCACAGGGCAGCACTGGAGCTCACTGAACAGGGGGTGACAAGCAGATCTATGTTCTAAAACATGACTTTAGCAATGGAGCAAAGGATAGACTAGAACGAGGACAGACCCGAGGCCGGAAGATCAGGGAGAAGGTGTCATGAACTCAACATGTTCAAAACAGAACTCACTGGCTTTCCCTAAAAGCCATCCCTCTCTTCCCAACTCTCCTATACTTTGACAATACCACCAGGTTCCAAACTACAGTCATCTCCAACTCCTCACTCTCACTCACCAAATATATCCAATCTGTTGTCGTCTTGACATCTTTCCCTTTATAACATCTTTCAATATGCCCCTTCTCTCCACTCAAACAGCTACCTCCCAGCAATTACTTCTCACCTAGACTAATGCAAAAGCCTTAATTTTTTTAAAATTAAGCTTTTTATTAATGACATTTTTTATCATTACCATAATTTCTGCCAATATCTTTCTCCCTCTCACTTCCTGAGAGCCATCCTATAAAATAATATTTTTAACATAAAAGAGAAAAAATCAGCATAACATTATATAATCAGTACATTTAAAAAGTCTGAAAACATGTGCAGTGGAAAAATACCAGTGGTCCCCCCACCTCTAGAAAGGATTATGGTGGGGATGTTGGCTCATATCTCTTCTTTGGAGCCATGGTTGTTCTCTGTAATTTTCCAATATTCACTGAATGTTCTGTGGTTGATCTTTTATTTACATTGTTGTAGTCATCCATATTATTTTCCTGGCTCTGTTTACTCTGTATCCGTTTATGTAGATTTTTTTTTTGACTAGACAGTGGGGTTAAGTGACTTGCCCGGGGTCACACAGCTAGTAAGTGTCAAGGGTCTGAGGCCAGATTTGAACTCAAGTCCTCCTGACTCCAGGGCCAGTGCTCTATCCACTGCACCATCTAGTTGCCCCCAGTTTATGTAGATTTTTTTTCATGCTTCTCTGGAATCCTCATCATCATTTCTTAATTTTTTTAATTTTAAAAATTATATGTGTATGTATATTCAATTAGCAAAAACTGCCTTCCCTCTTTTAACCCTACTCCTCTCCCAAGTGAGAATGAAATAAAAACAAACTTCCCACTACAAACATGGACACACAAGCAAAATCAGGGAGAAGAAAGGATGTCCACTATCACCACTATTACTCAATACTGTACTAGAAATGTTAGCTATAGCAGTAAGAGAAGAAAAGAATTAGAATACGCAATGAGGAAACAAACTATCATCTTTGCAGATGATATGATGGTATACTTAGAGAAGCCTAGAGAATAAACTAAAAAACTACTTGAAATAATTAACAATTTTAGCAGAGTTACAGGATATAAAATAAACCCACTAAATCGTTAGCATTTCTATTACCAACAAAGCCCAGCACGAGACATAGAGAAATTCCATTCAAAATAACTTTAGACAATATAAAATACTTGGGAGACTACCTGTAAAACAAACCTAGGAATTATATGAACACAATTACAAAACACTTTTCACACACATAAAGTCAGATCCAAACACACCAATTGCTCATAGGTAGGCCGAACCTATATAATAAAAACGACAATTCTACCTAAATTAATTTACTTATTCAGTGCCATACCAATCAAACTGCCAAAAAATTATTTTACAGAGCTAAAAAAATATAATAACAAAATTCATCTGGAAGAATAAAAGATCAAGAATATCAAGGGAATTAATGGAAAAAATGCAAAGGAAGGTGGCCTAGCCACACCAGATCTCAAATTAAATTATAAAGTGGTAATCATCAAAGCTAACTGGTACTGCCTAAGAAACAGAGTGGTGGATCAGTGGAATAGATTAGGTACACCAAATACAGTAGTAAATGACCATGGTAATCTAGTGTTTGATAACCCTAAAGACCCTAGCTTCTGCGATAAGAACTCGCTATTTGACAAAAACTGCTAGGAAGACTGGAAACTAATATGGCAGAAACTAAGTATAGACCAACATCTTGTACTGTGTGTGTGTGTGTGTATATACATACATATATATATACATATATATATATATATATATATAAAACTGTATAAGGTGAAAATAGGCACATGATTTAGACATACAGGGTGATATCATAAGCAAATTAGGAGAGCAAAGAATAGCTTACTGTCAGATCGATGAAGAAGGGAAGAATTTATGACCAAACAAGAGCATTATGAGATAAAATGGATAATTTTGATTATATTAAATTATAAAGTTTTTGCACAAACAAAACCAATGCAACCAAAATTATAAGGAAAGCAGAAAGCTGGGAAACAATTTTTACAGTAAATGTCTCTGATTAAGGCCTCATTTCTCAAATATGTAGAGACTGAGTCAAATTTATAAGAATACAAGTCATTCCACAAGTGTTAAATGGTAAAAGGATATGAACAGGCAGATTTCAGATGAAGAAATCAAAGCTATCTATAGTCACATGAAAAAATGCTCTAATTCACTATTGATTAGAGAAATGCAAATTAAAACAACTCTGAGGTACCACACCACACCTATCAGATTCTGTCACAGTTGACAGAGAGGGAAAATGATAAATTTTGGAGGTTATGTGGGAAAATTGGGACATTAATGCACTGTTGGTAGAGTTATGAACTGATCCAACCATTCTGGAGAGCAATTTGGAACTATGCCCAAAGGGCTATAAAACTGTGCATACCCTTTGAGCCAGCAATACCACGACTAGGTCTGTATGCCAAACAGATAAAAAATTTTTTAAAAAGGAATTGACTGAAGAACTTTATATCTCATAAAAGCATAATAAAGTACAGACACTTCTGTGTACTGACTTTTAAGACCTTAACAACTCACTGTCTTTATCACCTGACCATTACCTTCTACAGAAAAATAAAGGGTCTCCTGATCAACTCCCCACCTCACCCCCCACATTCCCGTAGACTAGCAACTGCCTTATCTTGCCATTTATCAGTTCACCACATCTTAGTCTTCGGCTTCTTACTCCTTGTCTCTACTCACAAAGTTACAGCCTTAGTCCAGACCCTCATTAGCTCTTGCCTAGATTATAGCAACAGCCTCCTGATGAGTCTCCCTGTTTCAAGTCTCAAAACTCCCACCTACCCTCCATGTGGTGGCTAAGCTAATTTTCCTAAAATACAGATCTGGCCCATTTTACTTCCCTACTCAGGCAAAGCCAATGGCTTCCTCTTGCCTCTAGGATCAAATGTAAACTCCTCTGCTTCGTCTTTCAAGTCTTACTCAACATGACCCCAACACATCTTTCCAGAATAACTGGACGACACTTCACCTGCAGTCCACACAAAGGCCTTCTCTCTGTTCCTGCTCCATCTCCTGCCCAGTTCTTACACTGATTATGCCACATTACTGGAATGCATTTGCTGCTTCCTTAGTCTCCCCACTCTCTCTTATTCCTTTCTCCCTTCTCCTCCTGTTCTCCTGTTGAATGAAATGTATGTCTCTGCCCAATTGTGACTGTTATTTTTCATTCCTTAGACCAGTTCAGATGACAGTGATGGATGCTTAAGTGTTGCCTGATCCCCCCAACTCTTCCTCCTTGTCTGTATCTTCTGCTACTTATGCTCCCAAATAATGTCAAATCCCTTTCTCTACTCTTCATCACCCTTTTCCCCCTGCTGTATTCCTCCTCCCTCCTTTTCCATTTTTCCTTGTAGATCACTAAAACATAACAGAGCCAGGCCCAAGTTCTCTGTCATCTCCATGCATTTGCCTGGTTGCCCAACACATGGCCTCCTTCCTTCCCTTTGCCTCTTGGAATCCCCCACTCCCCTCAAGACTCAGCTCAAGCATGCCCCTCTAGATCAGCACTTCTTAACCTTTATTTGTGTCAAAGAGTCCTTTGGCAGACAGTTGAAGCCTAAAGACCCCTTCTCAGAATAATGTTGTTAAATGCAAAAAGCAAAATACTTAAGATTACAAACAAATAAATTATAATAGTTATCAAAATATTAAAAAAAAAATTCAAGGGCCCCAGGTTAAGAATCTATGCTCTAAATAAAGCCTTTCCTGATTCCCTCATATGCTCGAGCCATTCCCACCAAACCAGCTTTGTATCTGTTTTTGAACATACCTATATGTATAAATGTTATATCCCTTGACAGAATGTAAGCTTTGAGGGCAGGGAATGTCTCACTTTTGTTTTTGAATTTCAAGTAGCTAGCTGAGTATCCAGCACAGAATAGGTGCTTGATAAATGCTTCACTGATTATCAATATCCCTATGGCCTAGTAGAGTATGTGGCATATAGCAGGCCCTTAAAAATGCCTTTGAATGAAACCTTTCCAAAGAGGCCCTATGGTCCTTTTAGCCCTCAGGCAGCCAGGTGATACAAGTGCTAGGCCTGAGTTCAAATCTAGCCTCAGACATTTACTATCTATGTGATTCTGGGCAAGTCATTTTACTCTGTTTGCCTCAGTTTGCTCATCTGCAAAATGCGGATAATAACAGCACCTACCTCACAGGGTTGTTGTGAGGTTCAAATAAAATAAATAATATTTGTCAGCACAGTGCCTAGCTGATTCCTTTCCCTTTCCCCTCCACCTTCCTTAAAGGAAGTTTGGCCCTTTATCACAGGCCAATCTGGACTAGTGGGGATGAAGAGTTATGCTACCAGGTGGTGGGAAGGCTTCAATACGGTCAACACTCAGGACTACCAAGAGATAGCTTGGATGGTCCCCTCCTTGAACTGAACTAAAGACACTTATGTCTAGTAAAGATGGATGGAGCCCAGGCAGCCAAGACTAATCTGTGAGACGGGAATCTGGTCACACAATGTGCCAGACTGGGAGTCAGAAAGACCTGAATTCAAATTCCCCCTTAGACACGTGTTAGCTAAGTGATTTACTAGCAAGTCATTCAACCACTGCCTGCCTCAGTTTCCTCACCTGTAATATGTGAATAATAATAGCATTTACCTCCCAGTGTTGTTATGATAATAAAATGAGATAATAGTTGCAAAGTGCTCAGCCAACCTAAAAGTACAATCTGAATGCTAGCTGTTATTACGATTAAGACTATCCTAGACAGCTGACAATCACACACAGGCTGTCCACCTTTCAGCACACTTAACTTGCACTGTCTCATTTGATCCTCACAACAACCCTGGGGAGGAAGCACTTAGAGCAACAGTTATTTTGCTAATGAGGAAACTGAGGCTTGGAGGAAGTAAAGCTACTTGCACGTGGTCACACAGCTGTTGATTACACAAAGCAAGACCTTCACCCAGGTCTCTCCTGACTACAAAGCCAGAACTCTTCCCACTAAGACGTCATTAGGAAGCATCACGTGTCACTGAAACAGCTGGCAGACAGCAGTGAGGTGTAACGCAAACAGCACCGGCTTCAAAGTCAGGAGGCCTTGCCTTGAAATGCAGCTCTGCTGTATAGCCTGGGCAAATTCTCCTCCTTGTGGCCTCAGGTTGTTTGGCCATAAAAGGAGAGGATTAAATCTGACTTCTAAGCTTCTTTCATCTGAGAGCACATTGACTGCAGTGGCAGCGTCAGACATAGACAGGAGACAGAGAGTCAGGAGGATGACAAGGCTATGCTCATATTCTCTATACAGCATGCTGAAGATAAAAAGGCAGGGACTGATGGAGCACATTCACTGGACTCTTACCTCTGTAAGTGCATGCAACTGCCCTTGGTGTACACACACCCCCATGAACCTACAAAAAAAGAGAGACTTTTTAAGAGCGAAAATGGCACTGAACAGAAATATCATCCAGCAGGGCGGATTGGTTGCCCATTCATTTTTAAAACAATCCAACTTTAGCATCAATATGATGTTACTTACAGTGCAATATGTTGCTTGCGCACGTCTTCCATTCCAAGGCATTCTTGAAATTCAATGCAACAAACCCACAGTTATCTACTCACTAAGTACAAGGCACTGCACCAAGCACCATGAGAAATATAAAGTTCATCAATCAGGCATTGACTGAGTGCTTACCAAGTGCCAGGCACTGTGCTGAGGATGCAAAGAAAGCCACAATCACAGTCATTGTCTTTAAAGAGCTCACGCTATAATGGGAGAGACCACAGGCCAACAGCCCTGAACAAGAAAAAGAGGACCAATGAAATGCAATACCAGAGAGAAGGCACTAGTAGTAACAGAGCCTGGGAAGGGCCTCCTGCAGAAAGGAGCATTAGAGCTGAGCCTAGAAGAAAGCCATGGAAGCTAGGAGGTAGGAGTAACAGGGGAGAGTGAGTGGGCCAGCAGAGCTGCATGGTAGGGAATGTGGAGAAGAATGAAGTATAAGAAGACAAGAAAAGGAGAAAGGGGCCAGACTGCGACAGGCTTCAAAAACCAAGCAAAGGACTTCATACTTGATCTTGGAGGTAACAGGAGCCTCACATGGATAGGCATATGCTTTAGAAAAACACTTTGGCAGCTGAGTAGAGAACGGACTGGACTGAGGAGAAGCAAGACCAAGGAGGAGACTAATGAAGTAGTTTGACTGACTCTCGATGTCTCATACAGTCATTAGCTTCCACTTGCCCAATTCCAATTTTTAACGAATTGTTTTCTTCAGTTAGCTTTTGTACCTCCTTTTCCATTTTACCAATTCTACTTTTTAAGTGATTGTTTTCTTCAGTGTACTTTTTTTCCATTTTGTCAATTGTAGTTTTAAAGGAACTGTTCAATTTTTCTTCTACCTCTCTTATTTGACTTTTAAAATTCTTCTTGACCTCTTCCAACAAGGCTTTTTGGGCTTCAGACCAGTTTATATTCCCATCTGAGGTTTCGGATGTGGGTATACTGACAATGTTATCCTCTTCTGAATTTGTATTTTGATCTTCCCTGTCCCCATAGTAAGACTGCATGGTCTTTGTTTTTCTTTGTTGATTTTTTCCTCATTGTGTTTGCCTTTTTCCTGGCTTTTAAGGCTGTTCTCTGCTTCTGGGGCACAGGGGACACTGTCCCATGCTTCTTATGCTGGAGGCTAGGGGCCTGGTTACTGGCTTTGCGTGCTGGAGCCTCAGGGACTGGCAAGTGGAGGCTGTAAGGGTCTGGTAGCTAACCTGGTGCTGAGCTGGAGGTGGTGGTGGTGACTGGTGTGTGCTGAAGCCAGGTGAGGTTTTTCTGTGTTTCCTTGGGGTTACACTGAAGCTTGCACTGAAGCGTGCAGGGTGGGGGGCGGTCTGGCCACTGGAGGTTGCTTCCTCTTTCCAGGGCTGTGCTGGAGCATGGGTAGGTTCAGCTGCTGGTGGGCGCCTGCTAGCACACATGGTGGTTCTCCTCACCGGAATCTGCTGGTTCCCCTGGCTGTGCCAGGGTATTGCCGGGGGGGGGGGGGGGGGGGGGGGGGAGGTGCGGGGTGGGGCACGGATCCTGGTGTTGGTGCTTGCCTGCTCTACCACCCTAGGGCTCAGGATTTCCCTCTGGTTTGCTGAAGTGGGGCTTGCCTCTGCCTTGCCAGGATGCCTCCCGTCCCGTACTGGTCCCCTTCAGCCACAGCAAGATGGGCCTTTCCCGTTAATCCCCCTAACCTCACAAGTGGAAAGACTGCTGCACCCCATCTTTTTGCTGGCTCCATTGTTCCAAGATTTTTCCTAGGGTGGTATTTTCTGGGTTTTTCAAGGTCAATAAGGGAGGGTGAGAGTGACTTACTGTTTACTCCACCATCTTGGCTTCTAAAAGTCCCATATCTGAGACTAATGAAGTAGTACAGGTAGGATGTGATGAAGTGAGGGTGGTAGCTCTGTGACTGGAGATAAAATGAAATCCACAAGAGAAGTTGTGAAGGTAGAAACAAGAATGGATCAGACATGTGTGGTGAACAAGAGGGGCTGAGGCAGAGACCCAGGTGACTAGGCTGGGGTGGATGGAAAGATCATGGTGTCCCTGACAAAAAAAGGGAAGTTAGGAAAATGGAGGTGGGTTTGGGAGCAAGAGATAATAAATCCCATTTTAGACATGTTAAGCTTGATACATCTACAGGACCTACACAAAAGATGACAAGAAGGTAGAGCTCAGGAGAGAAGCTAGGACTGGATATAGTGATATGGCAATCATCTGTACACAGAGAAGAGTTGAATACTTGGGAGCTGATAAGATCATCAAGTAAGAAGTGAGATAATCCAGAGGAAAAAGAGAATAGGTCCCAGGACAGAGCCTTGGGGGACACACCATTATTGGGCATAACTTACATAAAGAAGCAACAAAGAAGACTGAGAAGGAGGAATCAGATAGGTAGGAGAAGCAGAAGAGTACAAGGTTACTAAAACCTAGAGACAAAATATCCAGTTGAGGGGCAGCTGAGTGACGCGGTGGATAGAGCTCTGTCCTTGGAGTAAGGAGGACTTGAGTTCAAATCCTATCTCAGACACATGACACTTACTAGCTGTGTGACCCTAGGCAAGTCACTTGACCCCAATTGCCTCACCAAAAAAAAAAAAGAATCCAGTTGGAATAACTGACTCAACAGTATCAAAGGCCATAGGAGGTCAAGAAGGATAAGGATTGAAAAAGGCCATTCACTTTGGCAATTAAGAGATCATTTGGTAATTTTGGTGTGAATGAGAAGAGTTTGGTAACTTTTGGAGAATTTCAAGTAAACGATGAGGTTAAAAGTCAGACTGCACAGGACAAGAAGCAAGTGAGAGAAGTGGAGATGGCCAGTACAGATAGCTTTTTTTCCCAAGGAGTTCAGCCACAAAGGGGATGGATGACAGCTGAAGGGAATGGCTGGATCAACTAGAGGTTTTTTTAAAGATAGGGAGCAGGGATGATAGGAGCATGTTTGTAAGCAGAAGGGAGGAAGCCAGTAGATAAGAAGGGACTAAATATTAGAGAGAATGGGAGTAATACTGGGAGTAATCTGCTAGAAAAGACAGGAGGGGATGAGATCAAGGGTTCGTGTGAGATAGGGGTAAAGAAATAGTAGAAGATATCTTGAGTGATGTAAGATGAGGAGAGAAAGGAGAGCACTGAGCTAATGGACTCAATTTTTCAAGAAAGTATGAGGCAGGGGCAGCTAGGTAGCACAATAGATAGAGCACTGGCCCTGGAGTCAGGAGGACTTGAGTTCAGATCCAGACTCAGATACTTACTGGCTAGCTGTGTGACCCTGGGCAAGTCACTTAACCCCTATTGCCTTAAAAAAAAAAAAAAAGAAAGAAAGAAAGAAAAGAAAAAAATAAAGTATGAGGCAAAGTTCTTAGCTAATGGTTGGAAAGGGGGTACCTAGGCATGTGGGAAACTTGAGAAGAGATTTTAAAAACGTTTAAAATAGGTGCTTTGGGAAAAGGGAGAGTGAATACACTGAGGTGTAAAAGGTTTTGTTGAAGTGAAGACCCAGTTGATATTATGCACACAATTATGCAGAGAACCCTTCTCCCAGCTCTGTTCAGCAGCATGTGAGCAGCAGTGAAGGAGGCAGATGAGGAGAGTAATCCAAAGTTAGGGTTGCACAAGCTGGGAATCAGCAACAGAACAAAGGGGCAAGGAATTCAACAACTGAGGATTGGGTATAGCTGAACTGATTTACTAAGAGGTCAAGACAGGGAAGGAAAGAGTGTAGCTGGTCCTGAGGTGATGTCCTAGGGAAAAAACTGAGGGGTGGAGGGTTTGGAGATCAAGGCAAGGATGAAGAACAGAATTAGAGTTAGTCACCAAGACAACCATGCTAAGAAGCACATGGTCTAGTAGGGGGAAATGACACACTGACAGAATTGGAAAACAAAACAGAAGACGACTGAAGAGGCGACTGGGAGGATATGAAGGAAGCTAATGGGTGGGAGTAGGGAGCATAATCACGGTCTTTGAACATAGGAAAGGCTATCACACAGAAGGATTAGACCTAGTTTTCTTGGTCCCAGGAGACAGGAATAGGTGACTAGTCCAGGGAGTGTCTTTCACAGAAAAGAGTATGTGATCATATAGCAAAAGTAGCAGTGGGAGACAAAGAAAAGGAGGAGGAAGGAAGTGTATGTATTTGAAACTCAGCTGTCCATACTTAAAGCAAGTCCAAAGATGATGAGTCCTAATTTAGGAGAAGAAAAGGAAGGACACAAAAATACCAGGGATGGGGCCACAAAGAAACCTGAAAGAAACCCAGCAGTCCTGAAAGGGAGGGACAGGAATAGAAGCCAGAGGTGCAGGGAGAGCCTCATCAGCTCAAAGAAGTCTTTTAAATTCCCCATTATGTTAGAAAACACAGGTTGAAAAACTGATCCTGTTGCTTTTTATAAAAATGTAATTTTTAAAATTCAGAACTTAACAAAGCACCAAATTAAAGACGAGGAATCTCTACTATGCATACCTTGCTTTTCCTTTTAAATATATAACAAACTTAACATGTAATTTGCAAAGCTGTCCCACTTGTCTGTTTCACTTTACCCCTCCTGTTTAAAAAAAAAGTTCCAATAACTTTTTTTCTTTATTTTCCATTTTTTTTTCTTTTGGGGGACAACCCTGTTATGCCTTTTCTCCCCCCCACTTCCTAACTTCCAAGTGGAAAAAAAAAAAAAGGAAAGGAAAAGAAAAAGAAAGAGAAAACCCCTTGTAGCATATATGGATACTCAAGAAAAACAAATTCCTACATGAGCCATATCTAAAAACGTGTGTCTTACACTGCACATGGAGTCCATTATCTCTCTCATAAGAGGTAGATGGTAGGTTTCATCATGAGTACTCTGGAATTGTGGTTGGTAAATGCACTGATAAGCATTCTTAAGACTTTCAAAGCTGATTTGCTTTATAATGTTATCATTGTATAAACTGTTCTCCCGGTTCTATCTATTTTACCCTGCCATCAGTTCATATAATTCTTCCCAGGTTTTTCTGAAACTGTCCCTTTCATAATTCCTTATGCTCAGCTGAAGGTAGAAAAAAAGGATAGAATAAAGAATGTGGGTAAGTGCCCCTTCCTTTTTATTACTATGAACTTGACAAACATCAACAGATATGATCATTTCTCTATAATATAGAACAGAAAAAGATGACTGCATATGTGAATCTCCACTACTTTCAAATTTTTTTTTGCATATTTCAAATTTAACATGGTAGTTTCAGTATTTCTCTACTTTGCTGTGTGCCCTTCTGAACTTTATTTGGCTCTCTTCTGTTTATCTTTTATATGATTCATTGATGGTCTTTTCTTTTTTCACTATAATTACCCTCACAGTACCACCTAATTCTCTCTCCTTACTCACGAATTAAAATAAAGACCCTCCCTTGTATCAAATAATAGTCCTGCAATACAAAGTCACATATTAGCTATGTCTGAAAATGCAGGCATCATTGTATATCTCTAGTCAATCATCTTTCTGCTAAGAGGTGGGAAGCATGATTCATGATTAGTTTTCTGGAGTCATAACTGGTCAATGAATTAATCATAGCTGTTAAGTCTTTTACATTGTTTGCCCTTAAAATGTTGTAGTCACTGTACAAATCATTCTCCTGGTTTTGCTCATTTTACACTGTCTCTTATCAGTTCACTAGGTTTCTCCAAATCTATCACTTTTGCCATTTCTTATGACACAGTAAGATTCCATTACATTCATATGTAAACACATATGGGAGTCCATTCCTCAATTAATGGACTCCCACTTTGTTTCCAGTTTTTTGCTAAAAGAAAAAGAGCTGAAATAAATATTTTTGTGCATATGGATCCTTGCCCTCCTTTCTTTGATCTCTTTGGGACACAGGCCTAGTAGTGGTATTACTGGGTCACAGGGTCTATATAACTGAGTGACTTTTTGGGTACAGTTCCATGATTTCCAGAAAAATAAACTTCCAAATAGCTGATTGTATCCTCTGGCCTCTTATTCACAGTAAACAAAACTCAAGAAAATAGCTAGGCAAAACTCATGCTTCAGATGTCAATACACTAATTCACAAAGAGTGGATAACAAGAAAAGCACACAAAATCTTAACGTAAACAGGTAAGTTGACCTTATGGGTATCACTAATATTTGATGGACTGGAATCCATGATTGTAATATAGCTCTAGAAAGACATATCATTATACAAAAGAGTGAATGGGAGTGGGAAATATTATATAAGTTAATCTCATGTAAGGAAATCTAGGATTTGCGGGAGGGAGAAGCACAGTGAAAAGCATTTGGTTGAAGATCAACTGAGGCACAAAGAGAAGTGATATTGTCATTGAAGCATACTACAAATAAGGACAGGAAGAGAAATAGTTGAGTTTGGAAAACAGATCACACAGAGGCACGATATATAATTATTCAGATGCCTGCTAGTTATCTGGTTTCTAAAAGTAGAGCAAGTAACACATTTGCTTTGATAATAACTCATCTTTCAAAAAGGTAAAGGAAGGACTTACAGCCAAAACATCTATCTGAAAGGATGTAGGCAACCAAGCTCCAAAATACTTTACACTAGCAAAAAACTAAAATTTGCACCAGATTAAATACAGACATACCTTGTTTTAGTGCAATTCACAGATACTACATTTTTTACAAATTGAAGGTTTTTGAAAACCCTCCTTGAGTAAGTCTGTTGGCACCATTTTCCCAATAGCATGTGCTCACATCATGTCTCCGTGCGACATTTTGGTAATTCTTGCAAGATTTCAAAGTTTTTCATCATTATTATATCTGTTACAGTGATCTATGGTCCGTGATCTTTGCCATTACTATTGTAATTGTTTTGGGGCACCACAAACTACACCCATATTAGACAGTGAACTTAATAGATAAATGTTAAATGTTTTGACTGCTCTACCAACTGGCCATTCCTGTCTTGCTCCCTCTCCTCAGGCCTCCCTATTCCCAGAGACACAAGAATATTGAAATTAGGCCAATGGATAACCCTACAATGGCCTCTAAGTGTCCAAGTAAAAGGAAGAGTCAATCAATGAGGCAAACCTCATTGTTGTCTTATTTTAAGAAATTGCCCACAGCCACCCCCACTTTCAGCAACCACTGCCTGGATCAATCAGCAGCCATCAACATTGAAGCAAAAAGATTATGATTCACTGAAGACTCAGATGATGGTTGGCATTTTTTAGCAATAAAGTATTTTTTAATTAAAGTATGTACATTGTTTTTTTTAGACATAATACTGTTGCACACTTTATAGACTACAGTATAGTGTAAACATAATTTTTATATGCATTGGGAAACCAAAAAATTCATGTGACGTGCTTTATTGCAATATTCATTTTTAGCAGTGATCTGGAACCAAACCCATAATATCTCCAAGGTTTGCCTATACTGATCAAGAAATCCAATAAGGAACTCCAGTAAGTGACTTCTTCCAATGGAGAACAAAAAAATTATCCAGGAGACAAAAGGAAACTGGAAAAGAGGACAACAGCAGCAAAGAATTGGAAATTGGCGGAATGCTCATCAATTGGGGAATGTCTGAACAAGTTGTAGTATATGAATGTAATGGAATACTATTGCGCTATAAGAAATGATGAGCAGGCAAACTTCAGAAAAACCTGGAAAGACTTGTATGGACTGATGCTGAATGAAGTGAGCAGAACCAAGAGAACACTGCACACAGTAATAGCCACATTGTGTGATGACTAATGTTGATAGACTTAGCCCTCTCAGCAATGCAAGGATCTAAGACATCTCCAAAGGTCTCATAATGGAAAGTGCCATCCACATCCAAAGAAAGAACTATGGAGTTTGAATGCAGATCGAAGCATACTATTAGCTATTTTTTTCTTCTGTTTTGTTCTGTTTCCTCTATTGGTAGGAACTGGTTCTTTCTATTGGTTCTAATTCTTCTTTACAACATCACTAATCTGAAAATATGTTTAATAGGAATGTATAGTTATAGTCTATATCAGATTATGTGCCATCTTGGAGAGGAAGGGGGAGAAAAATTTAAAACTCAAAAGCCGATGGAAGTGACTGTTGATAAATCAAAATAAATTAATAAAAAAAATAAAAAAATAAAGGCAAGAAAAGTAAAAAAAAGAAAAAAAAAGAAAAAGGAAAGAAAAGAGACCACCAGCAAAGCTGTCTCTGGCACAGCTTGAACAAAGAAACTGGCAACCTCTCAGCCAACCAGAGAAGGGTCACAGATGTGTATGACCCACAAGTCTTATTTTCCAGAGGCAATAAAAGTATAAGGTTCCCCAAAGAAAACCCCAGCATGGCTAGAAAGCATAAGGCTGGGGATCTTGGAAGACACAAGGAACAGCAGCACTCAGGCTAGGATAGCCTGGGTGAACAGGGGCTCTGAGGTCCCTAGCACTCTGGCTTGAGATGCCAGAGGACCCAAAGGTCCAGCACTCTGAACCTCAGATATCTAAGAGGGCCTTTAGGAACACCCTGTACATGCATATGTTGATTTCCTCAATAGAACTATAAAGCCTTTGAGGGCAGCAAGTACTTCACTTTTGTCTTTGTTTCCCTAGCACCAAGCAGGAGATCCGGAATAGAACAAATGTTTAGTAAGTGCTTGCTGACTGATAATATAGCTAATACTGATGCTCAGAAATGAAATGATGTACACAAAGTCACCCAGATAGTAAGTGCAAGATATCACACTAAAATCTAGAAATCCATAGCCTTTTGATTCCTACCACAGGCAGCTGGGTGTCACTGTGGAGGAAGTCTTAGGTCTGGAGTCAAGATGACCTGAATTCAAATCTGGTCTCAGATATTTACTAGCTATGTGATCCTTGGCAAGTCACTTAACCTGTCTGCCTCAGTTTCCTCAATTACAATATGAAGATAATAATAGCACCTAACTCCAAGAGTTCTTGTGAAGATCAAATGAAATAGGTAATATTTGTAAAGCTCAACACTAGCACATCGTAAGTGATTAATAAATGATCCTTCTATCAGTCAATAAGCATTTGTTAAACGTTTACCATGTCCCAGACTCTGTGTTAAGCTCTAAAGCTACAAAAAAAAAGCAAAATGATGATACCTGCCCTCAAAGAGTTCACACTCTAAGGGAGGAGACAAAAGGCAAACATTTATGTACATACAAGATACATACAATTTAAATGGGAAGGAAAACCAGAGGAAAGGCACCAGGAGTAGGGTTGAGGGGAAGACTTGGAAAAGCAGAAAAGCCTTAGTAGAAGGTAGGATTGGAGCTGAGTCCTGAAGAAAGCCAGGGAAGCTAGGAGGCATAGGTGAAGAAGGAAAGAATTCCAAATATGGGGGAAAGAGTCCAGAGATGAAATTTCATGTTTGAGAAAAAGAGAGGAAGGCAGTATCGCTGGATCAGAGTATGTGGAGGGAAGTAAAGTGTAAGAAGACATGAAAGGTAGGAAGAGACCGAGTTGTAAAGGGCTTTCAAGGTCAAATAGAGGATGTTATATTTGATCATGAGGAGAAGAAGGATTTGATCCTGGATGATCTAGTCAGTCCTATGCTTTAGAGACACTGCTTTAGCAGCTGGTAGACTGGAATGACCAAAGAACTAGAAGCTGGGAAACTAGTTAGGAGGCTGCTGAAAGAGTCCAGGAGTGAGGGGATGAGGCACTGCACTGGGCATTAAAAGAATCAGAGAAGAGAAGGGCACATACCTGAAATGTGTTGGGAAGGCAACAGAAAAGAGATGGCAGCAGAATGGATATGGGAAGGATGAGGCACTTGGGATGACCACAAGATTGTGAGTCTGGATGACTGGGAGGATTCTGGGGAATTTGACAAGAATGGAAAATTAGGAAAAGACTATGGTGCATGGGGAAAGAGAATGAGTTCTGTTTTGGACATACTAAACTCCCAGGCTTGTAGGTCAGTCCTCTCGTCTTGGTGCAGTATATATAGGAAATCAGCAACGTGACAACAATAAACATCATGACTAGGAATGATCCCGGGCAAAAGTCTATCTCTTAATATGAAGTGACATCTGTGAATTATTTGAGAATGAAGGACTATCAATCAATAAACACTTGTTAAGCAATCACTGCGTGCAAGGCACTGTGCAAAACACAGAGGGTACAAAGAAAGGCAAAAACAGATCCTGCTCATACCACCAAAACACGTCTGTACTTAACATCCCAAACACACAAAGCTCGAAGGCATTAGTCTGCCTAATTAGCCATGGGGAGGCAATGTGACAGCAAAAGCTATCTCAACAGATGATCCTAAACATAGGTCCCATAGGCAGCCTTGGAAAAACCAAGTAAAACCTGAGGATTACTGTGTCAGCAATGGAAATTCTCTAATTGTCATTGTAATTAAAAACAAATAGTAGCCCTTTTCTTTCCCACAAAGACAACATTCTATAAGTCTATGCCTTCTCTTCTGTTTCTTGAACTAATCAATCAACAAGCATTGATTAAGCAACCTATTAATATGTCAGGCATTGTACAAGAAATCAAGTGAGGCAAGAAATAAGTGAGGCAAGGCAGGAGGTGACAGTAAGGAGGGAGAACATTCTATGAGGAAAGGCCTGGAGTCAGGAGATGGAGAGTTCTATGGTAGGAACAACAAGAAGGTGGTTAGGGGAAAAAAGTAAAGAGGGAAGGAGGGAATAACATTTATATAGCACCTACTATGTGTCAGGTGCTGCGCTAAGCACTTGCCAAATATATTACCTACTTGATTCTTTCAACCTCATGCAGTAGGTGCTGTTATTGTCCTCATTTTACAGCTGAGGAAACTAAAGAGCACTTTTAATTAGACATGGGTTGCTGGAAGTCTCTTCTCCCATTCATGGGGTGTCTATGAAGTTCCTCATAGGCACAAAAGAATTTCTTTGCTGGGCTTCCTGCAGAGCCACAAGTCCAGTCTGCCCTTGGCTCTCAATGAAGGTGTTGCTGCCAGCTAATATTCTCCTGGGGGGAATGATGCAGGGATGCTGATGGGAAGATAGCAAGTCATTGGGACCCTTTGAAATTCCCAAGGTCCTCCTCCAAAAAAAACAGGGAATGGGGGTAGGGGTTTGAAGGAGCCCTGGCCAAGGCCAGATGTGAGGCCTCTCCTTCCCACATCTCAAGAGGTACTTCCTTGGGTGTGCTAGAAAGCCACACTTGCTCCAAGTTCTGGAAATCTGGAAAGGATAAGGAAAGATTTCATGCAGAAGATGGTGTTTGAGCTGCATCTTGGAGAAGGACTCAACAAGAGCAAAGTAAGGAGGGAGTACAATCTATGAATGTGGGCTAACCAGTGCAAAGGCAAAGATTCAGAGATAAAAATCCAAGAAAGAGTCACTTGCTGAGGTGGCCTATGAACAACAGATCTCTCTTCAGACAGCCAATGAAGCTGCATTTTGATGAGTGACTTCTCATCTCAGTGACTATCAAGAATATCATGTAAAGGCTTCTTGTTCTGGTATGTATGCTCAGTTCTCATTCAGTTCCTGTATGCTAGATCCTTTATGCGCCAGGCCCCAGGCCAGATCCCATCCCCTCTGTCTACACAGACCTCTCTGTCTCCCTGTGCTGACCTGGCCTGGAAATAGGACTCATCATGATTTCTTTTTCTTGGATTCCTCTGTAACAACCATGCTCCCATTCAATTAAGTTCTGCTCAAATACAGAACTGCTAAAAATAGGTACTAACAAGACCCCCAATAAATACAAAAGAATACACAAGAGATAGTTTGGTTTTAAAAACACTCACTATGGAGGCTAAGAACAACAGACAAGCTCTTCTAAATATAATTCCTCCATAAATATCTAGAAATTGTACCAGACCAAGTCACTTTGGGTAAATTCAAGAAAAAAATCATGGTGAGTCCTAGTTCCAGTCCAGGTCAGCATAGGGAGACAGAGAATTCTATGTGTGGGGAAGGATCTGGCCAGAGGTCTGCCACACAGTGCATTCCAGCACATAGGACATAAAAAAGGGGTGAAGATATGTACCAGAGGAAGAAGAGGTCCCAGACACACAGATGAGGACTCCATTCTTTTGCAGGATGCAAGCCTAAGCACCAACTGGAAGCTCTGTGATTCACTGCCCAGTTCTAGATCACAGATCCAGAGTGAACTAAGAAAAGGACTTGTGCCTGCGGGAGTGTTCTAGGTGGAGAAAATAATTTCAGGGTTAGAAGCAGTCAGAGGTCCTGAGCTATGTACTTAGTGAGGAACAAGTTTAGAAACAAAGAGCAGCTATATGTTTCTGACCCCAAACATGAAGTAAGGGCTCAATTCCACCCTCCAGACCAGTCTAAGGCCTGCAGCAGAATGACTAGAGCAAGAACTCCAAACCAAAAGAGAGTCTACATTTCTGACTCTATGAATCTACATAGTTTTCCAGCTTGTTGATAGTGAATGAGTCTACTGGAGCAGTCTACTGGAATCCCAACCAGGGGTAAGACCACAGGTGAGCTGTTCAGAACAAACTGGGAATAGGAGGTTGTAGAGCTCAGATCAGGAGGGCAGTGATCAGTCTCTGCCCTAGATAAAAACATGGTGGGAGCTCCAAAAGCTTACAAGACTTACAGCTTACTAGAGCTGTCCTAAGATCCTGGAATGACACAAAACTCAATATTTCAAGAAAGCAGAAGACAGACCCAAGAGGACAAAAGCTTGGCCTAGACATTCCACGTAGAAATATAGAAGTTCAGCCCTAACGTCAAGTCAGGAAGTAAGCTAGAAGAATGAGCAAACAAAGAAAAGAATCTTATCATAAAAAGCCATTATGGATACAAGGACATTCATAACATAAACCTAGGAGAAATGAATGATTCTAAAACATTTGTAAGCAAAGTCTCCATGAAAAACACAACTTAGGCAAAAGTCCAACTGTAATTCCTAGAAGAAATGAAGAGTGATTTTTTTGTTTGTTTTTTAAAAGAGCAAAAAGTGATATAAAAAAACAAATGAGAAAAAAATTAACTTTAAAAAAGTTTTTAAGAAATCAAATGAGAGCATGAGTTAAAAATAGAAAGAGAAATGAGAGCTATGAAAGAATTAGAAAGAGAACTAACAATTTTGAACAAGAGGTACAAAACCTTGCCCAATAAACAAACCCCCTGAAAGTTAGAATGGCCAAAAGAGAAGTTAATGGCTTCATGAGACAATAAGAAATAGTAAAGTAAAAAACATTGAAAAAAGAGAAGGAAATGTAAGATATCTCCTATCAAAACAAATGAACCAGAAAACAGATGGAAGTAAGACCATCTGAGACTCACTGGACTACTCAAAAATCATGCCAAAAGAAAAAAAAAAAAGAGCCTAGGAATCATAATTCAAAACTGCCCAAATCTCTTAGAACATCTCTTAGAAGGCAAAGTAGAAATAGGAAAAATATCCCTCCTGAAAAAAACCCTAAAATCAAAACTCTGATGAATATTATATTAAAAATCAAGAGCTTCCTAGTAAAAGGAAAAAAAAAAATACTGCAAGCAGCCAAAAAGAAAGAATTCAGCCACATTATACAACAACTGACTTTGAAGGATCTAAGTTCTGCTCAAATACAGAACTTCTAAAAATAGGCACTAACAAGACCCCCAATAAAGACTCATGATGGAAAATGCAATCCACATCCAGAGAAAAAACTTTGGAGTCTGAATGCAGATGGAAGCGTACTATTTGCTCTTTTTTTTTTTTTTGTGAGGCAGTTAGGGTTAAGTGACTTGCCCAGGGTCACACAGCTAGTAAGTATCAAGTGTCTGAGGCTGCATTTGAACTCGGGTTCTCCTGACTCCAGAGTTGGTGCTCTATCCACTGTACCACCTAGCTGCCCCTCTCCTTTTCTTTTGTTGTTTTGTTTCTTCTTTCTCGTGGTTCTTCCCATTAATTCTAATTCTTCTTTACATCATGACTAATGTGAAAATGTTTAATATGAATGTATAAGTAGAGCCTATATCAGATTTCATGCCATCTTGGGGAAGGGGAAGGAGAGGGAAGGGGAAAAGTTTAAAACTCAATCTTATGGAAGTGACTGTTGAAAATTAAAAATAAATTAACTATTAAAAAAAGAAAGAATTAAAGTACTAAGGAGCTACATTCAGGATCAAACAAGATTTAGCAGTGGAAAGATTTAGGAGGGGAGAGTTTGAAATACACTATTTCATACAACAAAGAATATAGACTTATAACCAAAAATAATTTACCCACCAAAACTGAATATAATCCTACAGGAGGAAAAACTGGACCTTTAACTAAGAGGATTCCCAAGCATTCTTGATGAAAAGACCTGAGTAGAAACAGTGAAATACAAACAGAGGAGTCAAGAGAAACTTTAAAAGGTAAACAAGATCAAACAATCAAAAGGAACTAAACATAGATAAGCAGCTTACATTCTAATACGAGAGGAGCACACATATATCTCCTCAGAACTCTACCATTATACATATAATAGAAAAAGTCTAATTAGACAGGGCCCAGGAGTAGTTCTATTATGTTTTGATGATCTTAAAAGAAGAATGGAAAAGGAAAGTAAGAGGAATACATTCTGGGGAGATTAAGGATAGGGAAAATTATCTCATAGTTAAGGTATACAAGTAGAGTCTATACAAAAAAGGAGGAAGAGGTAGGGATAGTGGGTGACAACTTCAAGCTCATTCTCATCTCAACTGTGTGTATACTTCACACAGAGTAGTATACAGAAATACATTTCACTCAACAGGGAAACAGAAGGGAAAGGGGTAGGGAAGAGGAAGAAAAACTAACTCCAAGGAGAGTGGATTTCAAAGAAAAGCAAAGAAAGAATAAGGACCTCTGATTGACAGAATCAGATTAAAGGCAGTTAGGTGGTACAGCAGATAGAACATATAGGTTGGAGTTAAGAGACCTGAGTTCAAATTCCACCTCAGACACTTACAACCTATATGACTCTGAATAAGCCACTTAATTTCTGTTTGCGACAGTTTCCTAACTTGTAAAACAGGGGAAATAATAGCACCTAACCCCCAGAATTACTGTGAGGATAAAACTGATGAAATTTGCAAAGCACTTTGTAAACTTTAAAGTGCTATATAAATTCTAGCTATTATTATTATTATGCCAAAGCTAGAGCATTAGTACTGAGCTCACTTCTCTTTCACCACCATATTCTTTATGAAGAGGGAGGAGGGGTTAGCTAGGTGGCAGCTAGGTGGTGCAGTGGATAGAGCACCAGTCCTAAAGTCCAAACGACCTAAATTCAAATCTGGCCTCAGACCAAACACTTGACATTTACTAGCTGTGTGACCCTGGGCAAGTCACTTAACCTCAATTGCCTAAAAATTAAAAAAAAAAAAAAAGGGAGGGGGGAAAAAAAGAGAAGGCAAAGCATAGGAAAATAAGATGGAGAGAAATACACAATTAGTAATAATAACTATACACATGAATGGGATGAACTTACCCATAATATGGAAGAAGATAGTAGAATGGATTATAAGCCAGAATCCAACAATATGCTATTTACAAGAAACAAATTTGAAACAAAGATTCAGACAGAGTTAAAATAAGGAGCTAGAACAGTCTATTACACTTCAGACAAAGTGAAAATAAAAAGTAGAATAAAAAAGAATATACATATTTTCTCAGCTGTACATGGCACCTTCATAAAAAAAAATTACTATGTATTAGGGCATGAAAACCAAACAAACAAGTGCAGAAAAGCAGAAATATTAAATGCATTCTTTAGGGATCACAATATAATAAAAAGGATATTCAATAAACAGTCACTGAAGACACGATTTACTTTTCTTTTCTTTTCTTTTCTTTTTTTAGGCAATTGAGATTAAGTGACTTGGCCAGGGCCACACAGCTAGTAAGTGTCAAGTGTTTGGTCTGAGGCCGGATTTGAACTCAGGTCCTCCTGACTTCAGGGCCGGTGCTCTATCCACTGCGCCACATAGCTGCCCCTTGAAGACATGATTTAAAAATTCCTAGAGACTATATAATCTAAACCTAAAGAATAAGTGATGAAAGAATCAATCATAGAAACAATAATTTTATTGAAGATTATAAAAATAATGCAATAATATACCAATATTTTGGAGATTTAGCCAAAGTAGTCCATAATGGAAATTTTACATATCTAAACACTCTCATCAATAAAAAAAGGGGGGGGGCAGATCAATGAATTAGGCATACAACTAAAAAAAAAACACTAGAAAAATCAACAAATTAAAAACTCCCAATTAAAACTCAAAATAGAAATCTGGAAAATCAAAAAGGAGATTAACATAATTGAAAGCAAAAAAAAAAACCCCACTGAATTAATACACATAAGTAGGAGCTTTTTAAAAAATAAAATTGATATACCATGGGCTAACTTGACTTAAAAAAGAAAGAAGGAAACCAAATTACCAGTGTCAATCACTTTAAAAAATAAATTCACAACCAATGAAGAAATAAAAAAAATTGTTAGGAACTATTTCACCCAATTTTATGCCAATAAAATTGACCATCTAAATGAAATAAATATTTACAAGAAATAAAATATCCAAAGCAAGAGAACAAGAAATGAAAGACCTAAATAACTCAATCTTATAAAAAGAAATTGAACTACAAATGGACTCCTAAAGAAAATCAACCCAAGACCAGATGGATTTACAAGCACATTTTAATAGAATGTTCAAAGAATAATTAATTCCAATATTATGTAAATTATTTTTAAAGATAGGAAAAGAAGGGGTCCTACCAAATTCCTTCCATGATACAAATATAGTCTTGACATGTAAACCTGACGGACTCAAAAAAGAAAAAGAAAACTATGGACTAGCATCTGTAATGGATATCTGATGCAAAAATTTTAAATGATGTTAACAAGAAGATTATAGCTGCACAGATTATACCCTTAAAACAGGTTTGATTTGTATCATGAATGCAGGATTGGATCATTATTAGGAAAATTTGAAACATAACTGACTATATTAACAACAATAACAACAAAAATCATATAATTATTTGACCAAATACAACACCCATTCCTGCTCAAAGCATAAGAATAAATGGAGCTTTCCTAAATATGACCTAAATGTTTATCTAATGTAATAGTTATCTAAAATCAAGAACCAGTATTATCTGGAATGGGTAAAAAGCAGAAGCTTTTCCAGTAAGACCAAGGGTAAAGCAAGGCTATTAAAACCATTAAAACCATTACTATTTGATATAGCATAAGAAATGCTAGCTATAGCAATAAGGTAAGAAAAAGAAACCGAGGGAATAAGCATATGTAAAGTTGCAGCATATGAAATAAATCCATACAAATCATGAGCATTTCTGTATGTTATCAACAAAATCCAGCAGGAAGAGAGAGAAAAAAATAGAAATTTCATTTAAAATAACTATAAAAAAAAATAGAAGATATTTGGAAGTCTACCTGCCAAGACACGCACAGGAACTATATGAATACAACTACAAAACACTCCCTACGCAAATAAAGCCAGATTTAAATAACTGGAGAAATATCTGCTCACAAGTAGACTAGGTCAATAAAAATGATAATACTACCTAAATATGTTTATTTCTACAGTATCATGTTAATCAAACTACCAAAGGATTACTTAGTAGAGCCAGAAAAAAATAACTAAATTCATATGGAAGAACATATGGTCAAGAGTCTCAAAGGAATTAATTAAAAAAGGGGGAGAACAAAAAGGGCCTAACAGTGCCATATCTCATATACTACAAAATAGTAATCATCAAAACAATTTGGTACTGGTTAAGAAATAGAGAAATTCATCAGTAAAACAAATTAGGTACACAAACTATAGAAGCAAACGAGAATAGCAGCTTAGTGTGATAAACCCAAAGACCCTAGCTATTGGGTCAAGAATTAGCTATTCAACTAAAACATTGAGGAAACTAGAAAGCAGTGGGGAAGAAACTAGGTATAGATAATCACATCATACTGTATACCAAAATAATTTCTAAGTGCATATATCACCTAGACATAAAGGATGACATCATAAACAAATTAGAGGATAGTAATAGCTAGTATTCATACAGTACTTCAAGGTTTACAAAAAAAAAATCATTTTACAACTATTATCTCATGTTAATCTCAGAACAACTCTGGAAGGTAAGTGCTATTAATAATTCCCATTTTAGAGATGAGGAAACTGAGGCACAGAACAGTTAAGTTACTTGCCCAGGTCACACAGCTAGTAAATGTCTGGGACAGCATGTGAACTCAGGTCTTCCTGACTCCAGGTCCAGTACTCTATCCACAATGTCACCTAGTTGCCCCTAGGTAAAGGAAGAAATTACCAGTCACATCTATGGAGAGGGGAAGAATTCATGACCAAACAAGAGATACAGATGTTCACAGGAAATAAAATGGACAATTTTGATCATACTAAAATTTAAAAGATTCACATAAATAAAATCAATATATCTAAAAATAGAAGAGAAGAGGGAAATAGGAAAAATCTTTGCAGCAAGTTTCTCTGATAAAAGTTTTACTTCTAAGACATATAGCGAATAAAATCAAATTTCTAAGAATAAGAGTCATTTCTCCAATTGAAAAATGGTCAAAAGATATGAATAGATAGTTTTGAGAGGGAGAAATCCAAGCTATCAATAACCACAAGAAAAAATGCTCTAAAACACTAATAATTACAGAAATGCAAATTAAAACAATTTTGAGGTTCCACTTCATACTCTTCATATTGGCAAAGTTGACAAAAATGGAAAATGACAAATGTTGGATGGACTATGAGGAAAACAGATACATTAATATACTGTTAGTGGAGCTATGAACTGGTCCAGTCATTCTGGAAAGCAACTAGGAACTATGTACAAAAAGTTATCAAGTTATGCATACCCTTTGACTCAGTGATATGATTACTAGTTCTATATCCCAAAGAGATAAAACGAGGAGAAAAAGAACCCATATGTACAAAAATATAACAGCTCTTTTTATAGTGGCAAAGCAGTAAAGACAAAGAGGGTATCTATCAAATGGGGAGTGGATGAACAAGTTATGGTATGTGAATGAGATGGAATACTATTACTATAGTGCTGTAAGAAATGAAGAAAAGGATGATTTGACAGAAACCTGGGATGAAGACATATATGAAGTAATGTAGAATGAAGTGAGCAGAACCAAGAAAACAATTTATACAATGAAACAATAATATAAAACAAGCCTTCAGAAATGCTCATCAACATGATAACCAAACACAATTCCAGAAGACTCATGATTAAAAATGTTATCAACCTCCTGAGGGGGAGAGGTGATGAACTTCAAGGGTAGATTGAGACATCCATGATTTTTTGACATGGCCAGTGTGGGAATCTGCTTTGTCTACCTATGCATATTTGTTACAAGGGCTTTATTTTTATTTCTTTTTCAATTTGAGCGGATTGGGGAAGGTGAGAATGAAAGAAGGCAGATTTTAGTTCATCTAAAGAATAAAATTTTATTTAAAAAAAGAATTGTAAAAAGGCCTCAAAGTTAGCATTGGCTTATTAGCGAATACTCCACACCCAGCCATTCAACTAGTTTTGAATTTACGTAATTGTACTACCATCATCTTGTCCATAAGAATAATATGAAAAATTAACAAATGCTTTACTGAACTTATGGTATCTGCAGAATCTCCTAGTGTTGCTATTGCGGTCTGAGAGGTTGAGACCCCTCAAAAACTGGAGTA
This sequence comes from Vombatus ursinus, assembly GCF_900497805.2. NCBI lineage: Eukaryota > Metazoa > Chordata > Mammalia > Diprotodontia > Vombatidae > Vombatus > Vombatus ursinus. Next base: position 150,916 of record NW_020954603.1, read on the forward strand.
CAGGGTCGTCTGGAATGAATTCACAGACTCAAGTATCCTTTGAGTCAAGGCTTACCTTAACTCAGAGAACACCTGAGACTTCAGACAGGCCCCATGTCGGGCACCAAAAATGTTGCAGTCTGAGAGGTTCAGACCCCTCAAAGATCACAGTACAGGACAAGGTCGTCTACAATGAATTCATAGACTCAAGTACTCTGGAAGTCAAGCTGGCAAAGATTTATTGTGAGGTTTTTCAGCAGGCAAGGATTCTGAAGGAACCTGCAAGAGACTGAGGATGGTGCTGGAGTTTATATGGAAAAAGGGCATGGGAAAGCAATGCCAGGGATATTGATTAAGTAATCTAAAGGTCCAAGTGTCTTTGGGAGCTATGAATAGGAAAGTGTAGGGAGTATACCAGACAGGGAGGGAGTTGTCAGGGGCATGGATTTTGGGGATCTGGTGGGAGGAAGAGTCCTTGAACTAGCCAGGGACAAAACTCCTTGGGCCAGGCATCCCTCTCTCTCTGTCCTGATTAGAGAATGTTCTGTGACAACAGAAAATTTTCTCACAGGACATGAGCCTACCAAGAAGTTGGGAGGCTTCCAGAGACATGATCTTTGGGCTGGGGCCTGACCAGCCCATCACTCTCTCGCCCAGCTTTGTGTAACTGCACCACACAGAGATAAGGGTCTTGCTGGGGCCCACTCATGAGTAATTGCTAGGTACAGTGTCCCTGGGCTGGAGAGTAACTGCCAGGGATAGTGTTTCTGAGGCTAGGCAGAAATTGGGGTCTAAGCACAGGCACCCAAGCACCCCATCACTGACAGTCATATAACCCTCTCCAAAAAAAAAAAAATAGGCTATGCTAGCATGACCTGATCCTGTTAAAACTATACTGCCTCTCCAGATCACCAGTTCATTTCTAGATGTTCACACTAACCATCCAGTTAGCAATAGATTCTAGAATTTTGGCGGGAATTGAAGTCAGGTTTACTCCTATGGTTTGCAGACATCAATCTTTTCCCATTTTTGAAAATTAAGACAATTGTCATTCTCCAATTCTTCAGGACCTCTCTTGTTGCCATGTAGATCAGGCAAATGTTATTATATCCCTTTAGAGAAATGAAGAAACTACTGGGCATGGCAGCGCATTCGTATAGTCCCTGCCGCTGGGGACGCTGAAGCTGGTGGATTTCTCAGTTCATGAGTTATGAGCTGCAGCAGTGCTAAAAACCCATAATGGGATGTCTTCAATAAGTCTGGTGAGAGTGGAGGGCCACTAATCTGCCCAGTTTGGAGGAGTGAACCAGTGCAGAGTAGAAAAATGGAACCAATGAAAGCTTCTGTGTTGATAATTATTGAAATCAGGCCCAGGAAGAAGAAATATTCAAATCAAAAGACTAAAAAAAATTAGCAGAAAATCTAAAGAATCTCACAGCAAAACAACTGACACAGAAAACAGACTGAGGAGAAAAACAATTTAAGAGTTATTGGAGGGGCAGCTAGGTGGCGCAGTGGACAGAGCACCGGCCCTGAAGTCAGGAGGACCTGAGTTCAAATCCGGCCTCAGATCAAACACTTGACCCTGGACAAGTCACTTAACCCCAATTGCCTTAAAAAAAAAGAGTTATTGGACTCTCTCAAAGACATGACCAAAAAAAAAAATCCCAAAAACCTAGATATCATATTCAGATCTCTTAGAACAAGAGGACAAAGTAAAGAGAGGAAGAATCTATCTGTTACCTCCTAAAATAACCCGAAAATGAAAACTCACAGGAACATCATAGCCAAAATCCAGATGTTTCAGGTTAGGGAAAAAATATTTCAAGCACCCAGAAAGAAAAAATTCAAGTACTAAGGAGCCACAGTCAAGATCACACGTGATTTAGTAGTCACAAACGTAAAGGAGCAGAGAGCTTGGAACACAATATTCTAAAAGGCAAATAACTTACTCAACAAAAGTGAGTATAATCCCATGGATGTAAGAAGATGGGACTTTTGAGGCAGCTAGGTGTCACAGTGGATAGAGCACCGGCCCTGAAGTCAGGAGTACCTGAGTTCAAATCCAGCCTCAGACTTGACACTTAATAGCTGTGTAACCCTGGGCAAGTCACTTAAACCCAAGTGCCTTAAAAAAAAAAAAAAAAAAAAAAAAAAAGATGGACTTTTAAAGAAAAAGAGGTTTTCTAAGAATTCCTAATGAAAAGACCAGAGTTGTATAAAAATTACAAAGTTAAAACACAGAAGTTAAGAGTAACATAAAAAAGTAAACAGGAATTAAAAATCATAACAGATAGAACAAGGGAAGATTCTAATATGGAAAGATGATACAAGAACCCTATCATCATCAGAGGAAGTCTTAATGTCTTAATGATCTTAAAAGAAGAATGAAAAGAGAGAAGAGGAATACAAAGATGACAGGGGGAAGGAAAAAGAATGTAAGGGAAAGTTATCTCACGTAACCAAAGTTCACAAGTAGACATCTACACAAACAAGGAGGAAAGCATAGGGGTATCTGAATCTCACGCTCATCTCTACTGTCAGAGGACAGAAGAATATGCATATATGCATACATACATACATACATACACATATACACACACATACACACACCTCTCGAAGTTGGATATAGAACTACATTTCACTGAACAGGGAATAGGAGGGAAAAGATAGGAGAAGGGGAAAACAGAGAGAAGGTAGATTAAGGGAGGGATTAGTCCTAAGCAAAACAAATTCTAGGTATTTACAAAAATATTTATAGTTCTTTTTGAAGTGGCAAAGAATTAGAATCTGAAGGAGTACCTATCAGTTGGGAAATGGCTGAAGAGGTTTTGACATGTGGATGTGATGGAATACTATTGTGCTATAAAAAATGATGAAGTGGTTGGTTTCAGAGAAATTGAGGAGACTTGTATGAACTGATAAAGACTAAAGTGAACAGAACTAAGAGAATAATTTATACAATGACAACAATATGGTAAAGTCAAACAACTCTCAAAGAATTAAGAACTCTGATCAACACAATGACCACCTATGATTTAGAGGACTAATGCTAGGCATCTCCCATTGAGAGAGGTGAAAGACTCAGAGTACAGAATGAGGCATGTATATTTTTTGTGGCTAATGCAGAAACTCATTTTGCTTGACTATATATGTTTTTAATATGGATTTTGTTTTTCTTTCATTCTCCATGGAGGAGAGGAGAAGAGAGGAAGAAAGGAAGATTTTTTTTGCTGATTGAAAAAAATATATATATATCTTTAGATTAAAAAAAAAAAAACCTGACTCCAGGGCCACTGCTCTATCCACTGTGCCACCTAGCTGCCCTTAAACTTTATCTTTTCTTCCTATATCACTTATAGCGCCTAGCACAAACTCAGTCATACAGCTGATATTCAAATAAATTCTTAAGAACTGAACAGAATTTGCAGTTTCATGTGCAATTACCTTTTTTATTGTACTATGTTATGGACTAAAGCTAGGAGGCTTTTAAAAGGAAAAAAAAGGCTTTGAATGCTAAATAGAGTGTTTTATATTTAATCTTGTGAATAATAAGAAGCCACTGAATTTTATTGAGTGTGGGTGGGGCATGACATGGTCTAACCTCAGACACTTACTAGCTATGTGACCCAGTTTCCATCTGATTGCTTTTTGTTTCAAATAGATACTTTTCAGGATATGCCTATACTCTGTAGAGTTTTTGAAATAAAAGAATGTTGTAAAAAAAAAAAAAAAAGACTGAAGAGGATGGTGTCCATTTGAAATACTGAATGAATCTAGTCCTCTTTCCAACAGTGAAGTGACATGTTACCAATAGTTTCTTCTCCATATGTGTCTCCTGTCATGTCCTTCTCTGAGCTTACACAGGGTTTCCTCCATCTGTGGTTTGCGGGTCCTTCCTCTTGTTCTCCCAGTGCTGAAAGGACACGTCCTGACTATGTTATCCTTCAGGCTTACAAAGTGGCCAGCCCAGCTCTTCTGCGGTTCATACATCTCCTCAATGATATTCTTTATGCTAATTTTGGAAAATAGTTCTTCACTGGTTAATATATTGTAGTCTACTCAGGTTCATCATGGGTCTTTTGGGTGAACCACAATATAATTCTTCAAAGACTGTTGAAATTCCATGATAAACAGTTACAAAGCATCAACCAAAAAACTGGTGAAATAATACTTGTAAAGCATTTAACACAGTGCCTGGCACGTAGTAATCACTTAATTAATTCTGAGGGAAGCTTGGTGATATTAAAAATACATAATTTCCCAAAGGCAATAGTAATAATAGATATTATCATCCTTTGCATATATTGCAAAGTGCTGTATAAATATTATCTCACCTACACATGTATAACGTGTATCGCGTTGCTTGCCTTCCCAATGAGGGTGGGCAGGGAGGGAGGAAGGGAGAGAATTTGGAAACCAAAGTTTTAAAAACAAATGTTAAAAATTGTTCTTACATGCCAACTGGGAAATAAGATATATAGGCAATGGGATATAGAAATCTATCCTGCCCTACAGGAAAACAGAAGGGGAAAGGGATTAGAGAGGAGGGGTGCGATAGAAAGGAGGGCAGATTAGGGGAAGGGACATTCAGCATGCAGGCCGTCTTGGGGTAGAGGGAGGAAAGAGATAGGGAGAAAATTTGGAACTCAAAATCTTGTGGTAGTGAATGCTGAAAACTAAAAATAAATTAATTAATTAAAAAAATTACCTCACTTGATCCTCACAATCCTGTGCAAAGTTTAAGTGACTTGCCCAGTGTCACACAGCTGGTAATTGCCTAAGGCCACATTTGAACTAAGGCCTTCCTGACTTCCACTCTGTCCACTATACCATCTAGCTGCCTCTGAGCAAACAAACTTGCAATGCAATTACAAACAATGCAAACTTGAGCAATTTAACTGACTCTGTTCACTGTCAATTTGTCAGGTCTATCCCAAGAGCTATATTGAAGGGCCCTTCCCAGGGTTATCCTTCCAGCTACATATTTTCTGAATGGATAGGCTAAACTCTTCTTGTAAGTAGTATATATACATATACACACACACACATCATTTAGGTGTCTTTGAGATGGTCTGGAGTCTGATGCAATTGGTACAAGACCATCTGAAAACAAATGGAAGGTCTGACCATCTACAGAGAACATCTCTTCCTGCTGCACTCCATGTGAGTTCACACTCTTGGCAAGCATGTATTCCTTGTTCCGCTTCTTACTTGATATTACTAATTATAGGATTGAACAAAGTTTTCTCTGAAGTTATATCTCTCGAGGAATCTTACACAATTTTAACATACTCAAGAAGCCACCTTGCTGTAGGAGAGCCTTTAAAGAGAATCCCTCATTGATTCAACATATATGTGGCACCAAACATTTGGGGCTCAGCTAAAGCAAATACTTTTTTTGTGGTCTACAAGCAATAAGCAAAGCGGGTTCTTATATTCTCTTTGTCTTTCAGACAACTGTGTGATTATAAAGATGTGATCTCCAGGAGGATAAAGGGAGAGAAGCAAAAAAGATTGATTTCTCCTGGCAAGAACATCACTGAAGAAACACAGAAAGACATACCTGGTGGTATAGGTCTTTTAGAAAGGCTACCGTACAGGAGAGTGAAAAGGGTGTGCAGTTGGGTCACAGATCTCTGGCACAAGACGTTCTAGGGTAAACAGTCTTATTTACAAGACAGTCCATCCTAGAACTATACAAAGTAATTTACTGTTATTTTTTAAAACTGCTAACATAGAGCAACTGATGGTATGAAATGCAATCTTAACATGCCCTCACAAAAACTCCCAGCCAAGTACGATCACTTCCTGCCCATCTAACTCACCTGCTCCTTTCCCAACTAGAAATTTGAAGGGGAAAGACAGCCACAAACAGGGGAGGGAAACTGAGGAGCTGCTGGGGGAGGAAGAAAGGTCAGGTAAAAAAAAGGTTCTCAGCACTTACTAGCTGTGTGACCCTGGGCAAGTCACTTAACCCCGATTGCCTCACCAAAAAGAAAAAAGAAAAAAGAAAAGGTTCTCAGTACTTCCTGTATCTCCCACACACTGATGACGGCAGCCCACAAATCCTCAGTTGCTAACTATCTGGCAGCCCCATTGACAGCAGAACAGACACAGTCCTTTCTAAAAACCAGGAGAGAGCACTCTTTATCTCCAGCCTTCGGACAGAACGGGTTACAAATCCTGGGATAAGCTTTGTCTTGTCCATCCCTCTCTCCCACTGTATATCCCTTTATAAAACAGATCCAGTAAAAAAAAAACTCCCTACGGCTTAAAAACAGGGAGAACTACTGGATCAATATCTAATAACCCAGTCCAAGATAATGCAACAAAGAGTTAATTTCCTCACTGATTCAACAAACATTTGACGGAAGCAAATACTAACAGGAAATTGACAGACAACCGCAAAAGTACCTAATAACTTAGGGAGGGTGGGGGGTAGATGGGAGACACCCCCACATCTCCTTAAAACTCTACGAACAGACACAGACTTACGCTGAATTTAATATTTAAGGAGTCTCTTAAAAGACAAGACAAAGGTTTCACCTTTGGTACTGATTTCCTGCCATAAGCCTCTATAAGTGACAACTGCCTTTTGTTGTAGTCAAAGTATATGACAAAACTATGCACAAAGTAATATGTGAAACAGAACTGAAAAGCCTCCTTTAAAAGGCAATTAGTCAGGGCAGCTAGGTAGTGCAGTGGATAGAGCACCAGCCCTGAAGTCTGGAGGACCTGAGTTCAAATCCAGCCTCAGACCAAACACTTGACGAGTACTAGCTGTGTGACCCCAGGCAAGTCACTTAACCCCAATTGCCTTAATAAAAAAAAAAAAAGGGCAATTAGTCACCAGGCGATTCAATATTGCTTTAGAGACAGATGATTTCTACAGAAAACCTGCAGTGACCCGATAAAATCCAATCTGATTAAAGTTAAAAGGCAGGTGGGGCTGTGTGTTTTGAATTCATTTATTTATTTATTCAATGGCATTTATGGAGTACCTACTGCATAAAGATATAACAACAACAACTAGCATTTATGTAATGCATTAAGTTTTGCAAAACACTTGATAAATATTATTTAATTTTATCTTCTCAACAACTCCAAGAGAGAGATACTTGTACTATCTTTGTGTTTTTTGTAGAGGTGGAAACTGAGGCAAACACAATTCAAGTCACTTGTCTAAAGTCATACATTTAATATGTTTTGGAGGCCAATTTTGAACTTAGGTTTTCCTGACTCCAGGTCTAGCATCCTATCTTGCATCACATAGCTCTCTCTGATGAGTTAAATTCCAGTAGGATTAGAGGGATAAGACACTTTTGTCATTCAGTCATTTCAATAATGTACAACTCTTCATGGTTTTCTTGGCAGAGATACTGGAGTGGTTTCCTTCTCCAGCTCATTTTACACATGAGGAAATTGAGGCAAATTGAGTTAAGTCACTTGCCCAGGGTCACACACCTAGTAAGTATTGGAGGTCGGACTTGAATTCATAAAGATGAGGCTCCCTGATTGCAAGCCCAGTGCTCTATCCATTGAGCCACTAAAATACAGATCATTAGTATTAGATAATAAGCATACTAGGAGATAGAAAACAAAGTACCATGTTCAAAGGGGGAAGACTATACTAACCCAGGGCTTCAGAGACAACTTTGTGCCTGAGGTAGCATCAGACTCAATCTTTAAACATTCAGAACAGAAAATTCAGCAAGAAAATGAAAGGAGTAATTTTTCCTTTTTAGCTAATTTTGTTAACTGAAAATGAAAAATCAGTCATATCATTATTGGCTTACCCATCAAAGAGATCAAAAACAGAGGGAAAGGATCTATATGAACAAAAATATTTATAGCAATACTTTTTTAGAGGAAAGAACAGGAAGGGGGGAGGTGGGGAGGGGGTGATCATCAATTGGGAATAACTAACAAATTATGGCATATGAATGTAATCAGTTATTTTTGCACCACCAAAAATGATCAAAAGGGATGGATTCAGAGAAATCTGGGGAGACTTGTATAACCTGACACATAGTAAAGTGAACAGAACCAGATAAAAATTTACAATCCTGTAAAGGACAGAATTAAGAATACCAATCAAACCAGCGACTAATCATGACTACAAAGACAAATAATGTTTGGATTCTTGGTGAAGAGGACTATAGATAGAGAATGAAACATATTTTGAGATACATTTGTTTTTACTTGTTACAAGGAAGGTCTTTTATTTGGGTAAGGAAGAAGTGTTGTGAAAGAGAATATAGATTAGTGATAAGAGATACAAAGAGAAAAAAGTACTAAGGAAACATTGTAAAAATACACAAAAAAGCAGAATAAAGTTCAGAAGGGTACTACCATGTTAAATTTTATGTATACTTAAAAAAACCATAGGTGTACATGGTAGATTCACATTTAGTAAACAATTCTTTTTTGTCTCTTGTATATGAAAATATTCGTGCTTGCTGATGATAATCATATTCATAATTTTAAAAATTATTTCCAATAATAATTTATAGACTGTAGCAAGGCCTGGCACTTCATAGGAAGCTTTTTCTGAAGTAATCAAGATTCTCGATGTGAACATTAGTGGATTCAATATTATAAAGTGGACCACATAAATATTTGACTAAGTTGTAATAATTATGATCTACCCTTGAGTCTCTAAATTGGGAAACAAATACCTTGATGTGAAGGAAGAATACAAAAAAGTAATGAAATGAATAGCTTCAAATGTCTTAGGGAATTCTTTCCACTCCATAATTCTGTCTCCACAGCACATGTCTGGAAGCGTTAGGACAAAAGCTGACTCAAGACTCGGGAACATGGAGGAGGCTTGGGCAAGGAAAAAGAAATAGGGGGAGATGTCGAGAGAAGAGGTAGTACATGAATGAATTAATGAGTGAACTTTCAGATACTCAAATACGTCCATAGATCAGTGATCACATCAACGTGGATGTCCTGCTCCACCCCTACAATGATGCAGATCTCACCCCGTCCATCCCTGCCCAGACTGTGTCACTCTTGTGGAGGCCTCCCCAAAGTTTGGCCGCCTACCTGATAGGGCTTTTGTCACTTTCTCTGAACACCGTGAACAGATCAGCAGAGACACTCAGGAGGTCTGTCTCTAACTCTCAGGATTTATACGGGTGAGCAGCTTGGATTAAATTACTCTGGTTTTTTTTTTTTCTTTCATTTTAATTTTTAAAGATTTAATAATCTTAAAGAGAGACAGAGTAGGATAATATGGTACTAGACTTCGAGTCTGGAAGACATGAATTCATATCCTCTTCATCTGTGTGACCCTGGGCAAATCACTAAACTTCTCTGTGTCTAAATAGCCTCACCCATAAAATGAAGAGGTTAGACTTCATGGTTTCTAAGGTCCACTCCACCTCCATATCTAGCATCCTAAGAAAAGCCAAGAGAAGCCCTTAGGCAGTCACTAGAGCAACTGCTGCTGCTGTTTCTATACCTTGCATTGCATTTCTAACAACTAGACTCTTGCCAGGTCTATTATGACCAAGCTCCCCATGTATACACCCACTCCATACTGATCTCTGGTACCCAAATTTCTACCTGTCCTACAGCCCAGTGCCTTCAGAACTAGGTCAACATACTGTTCTTGCTGGTCCCCAACAAAGACTGGCACAAAATAAAGTTAAGAATAATACATAATAAAATGCATGATCAATCTTTGTAATGGTGTTATGCACAGCTGAGAAAAAAAATACACACACACACACACACACATACACACACACACACACATATTCTTTCTGTTTCATTCAATAATCACCAAAAAGCTATCACATCTAACTTTTCTAAAATTCCATTCAGGTTCTTCACTTTGTTCTTTTTTTTTTTGTTAGCTATTATTACATTGAGGTCCCCAACTACTCTGTTTTATTGTCTATTTCTCCCAATAATTCAATTACCTTTTTCCTTTAAATATTTAGATACAACGCTACTCAGTCCACGTACATATTAAGAACTAATTTTGATTCATTGTCCGCGATGTCTTGTGTAGCATGTGTCATTCCTTGTTTATCTCTTTTAATCATGTCTTTTACTCCTGCCTTGTATGAGATCATGATCACTGCTTCTGCTTTCCAGAATTCTTCTGAAGTATAATAAATTTTTGTGTCTCAGGCCCTTCTTTCACTTCTATGTGAATCTTTGTGTTCACCCGGCTATCTTCGGTTTTGGGTGAGTTCGTCTACTTTATATTTGCAGTCATGATTGTTGTGTATTTCCCTACATCTTATCCGCTCATACTCTGCATTCTCTTTGTCTGCTTTACCCTTATTTACAGAAGAAGGTGGTGAAAGAGGACCGTTCTTAACACTATTGTTGTTGTTTGTCCTTCATTCTAGAAGAGGCCCACGACATCAGGAAGGTGATGCCATGACTTGCACATGAACTGAATTTAAGTGAGGGAGGGCCGTGCAAAGTCACCAGCCTCACTTTCACCTCCGGAGCCATCTGGGTCTAGTCGCCAGATATAGATCAGGACAGCTGGAAATGGCCCCCTCTTAACACTAAAGATCTAAATTAAAACAATGCTTCCACTTTTCTCTTCCCCTTCCTCACACTCAAACGTAGGTTCTTACCTTTTCTTTTCTTTCCTTGTAATCTCTCCTTCACAATGCAACCTTGGGCAGTTGTAGCTTGTTTTGCTTATGGCTCTCCCCAAATTTCCTCTCCCCCTTAAACTCCCTTTTTCCCTGTTTCCCACTTATCGATCTATTGAGTTGAATCTACACCAAACTCTTTATCTGTATGTGTGACAGTCTAAGCGTCTGTGGGTATGTGTTCGATCCTCCTTTGTCCAGTTCAGAAGAAAGTAAAGAAGCCGTCTACAAAAGATGCTCCACTTCCTCTCCTACCCTCTTCTTAATTCTCTACAATCCAGCTTCTGACCTCATCATTCCACCATGGAATGACATATGCTACATAAGACATCATGGACAATGAATTTGTATATGGAAATGCCCAATGTATTTGGTGTTTGTTAAGTTCAGAATAAAATAAATACATATATATATATATGTATGTATGTATGTATGTATGTATATACATATATATATATATATATATATTTTTTTTTTTTTTTTTAAAACAACATGCTTGGGGCAGCTAGGTGGTGCAGTGGATAGAGTACTGGTCCTGGAGTCAAGAGGACCTGAGTTCAAATCTGGCCTTGGACACTTGACACTTGCTATGTGACCCTGGGCAAGTCACTTAACCCCATTGCCTAGCCAAAAAAGAAAGAAAGAAAGAATAAAAACATGCTTTACATACATTTCGTTTGATCCTTAGAACAACTCACGCTAAGTAAGAACATCCCTATTTTATCCATGAAGAAGCTGAGGCTCAGAAAGACTAGATAACATGCCCAGGAATCCCACAACTAGGAAGATTCAGAGATGAGTCTGCAGCCTGCCCAGATCCTCCATGACACCTCCTGCTGAAAGCAATTTCTCATGCCTCTTCACTGTTAAAGTATTTGGTACTTCTCTAATTTCATGATCTATTTCGGGGTGGGGGGGGGGGAATCTGCGACCTTGAGGCCACATGTGGTCCTCGAGGTCCTCAAGTGCAGCCCTGTGACTGAATCCAAACTTCACAGAACAAATCCTCTTAATAAAAGGATTTGTTCTGTAAAACTTAGACTCAGTCACAGGCCGTACCCACGGACCTAGAAGATCATATGTGGCCTCAAGGATACAGGTTCTCCACCCTTGATCTAGTTGATATCAGGGTTGTTTACACGGGTTCAACTAAACAAGCCTCCATTCAGAGGACAGTTTCTTCACCACACCTGTCCAATGCTTTCCACCTCACACTAGTGCCCATTCCTGGAACTCCCTCCCACCCCTACCTGGTCCTCTAATCTCTGCCTACAGCCCACTCATCCTTCCACACTGACTTAAACATTTACCTCCCTCCAGTAAGCCTTTCAGATTTCCCCCTACCCCAGTCAGAAGCTACCTCCTCTTCCTCAGATCTCAAGTAACACTGCATACCTCTGGTCTTATCATATTCTATCTGCCTTACAGTTATTACATAGTTATTGCAAATTTATCTATGTATAATACAAAGGTAGCAGGGCACGGTAGATAATAGCTTATAATCACTAGCATTTATATAGTGCTTTAAAAGATTTGCAAAGTGGGGCAGCTAGGTGGCACAGTGGATAGAGCACTGGCCCTGAATCAGAAGGACCTGAGTTCAAATCCAGCCTCAGACCAAACACCTGACACTTACTAGCTGTGCAACCCTGGGTAAGTCACTTAACCTCAATTGCCTTAAGTGCTTTACATATGTTTATCTCACTGGCTCCTCACAACAACTCAGGGAAGTAGGTACTATTTATTACCCCAACTTACAGATAAGGAAACTAAGGCTGAGAGAAGTTAAGTGATCTGCCCAAGGTCACACAGCTATTGAGTGTCAGAGGCAGGATTTGAACTCGTGACTTCTTCATTCCAACTCTAGTTCTCTATCCACTGTGCTACCTAGCTGCCAACCTAGAGAGAGGGACAGCCTTTAAGTAAAAAAGTTCAAGGCCTACCTCTAATATTGATCCCACCCCCAAAGTCCTTATTCAGGGGAGTAACCCTTGTGGAGAAGGGGCCTGCCATCCCCACCTCCACCAGGCCCCAGGCCCTGGCCCTGCAGTCATCCTCCAAGGAAGCAAACCTGGGGAGCAATGGGGCCTGGCAATAGCTCCTGCAGGGGCTGCAGCCTAGACTTTTGAGTAGCCACAGCTTCCAAGGACCAGAAAAGAGAGTCTTCACTGCCAAAGTCCTCGGCACTGTTCAGTGATGCAGCTTCAGGAACCCTTACAGTTTTATTCATGACTATTAATTACTACATGCTACAACACTAAGTACTGTGGGATTTCTCCATCTGACTTGCCACTGAAACCTCCCCCATGGCTTGTCTCTCCTTACTGGAATGTGAGGTTCCTTGAGGTGGGCCGGCAGGCTCCTCCAGTATCCCTGAGGTCTGTTTTAGTGCTCAGCATAGTGTCTGACAGTAAGCACTAAATAAATGCTTTTCTATTCCATCATTCCCGCCTTCCTTCATGCTAACTAAATGACCATGATCACGGCACTTGGAGGGCTGGCTAGGGCTTTTAAGAGTTTAAAAAGATAAGTAACAGACAAATTTTCAACATGCATCGATGCCAGGAATCTCTCATGCTGATGAAATCACCGATCTGGACACACACCCACTGTTGATAAACTGACCAACATAAGGCCAACATCAATACCTCCAATGTCTAGCAGAATGCTAGTCACCTTTTTGGGGGGGGGGGGGCCACAGAAAAGGAAGGGGAAATGATTATTGAATTTATTTATTCATATATCTCTATATACCCCGCCCATCACCTAGCACAACACTCAGCCCAATAAATATCCATTGCCCAAAATTAATGGTGGCTGTGACCTCTGGGTTTCAAATGATTCTATAAAAACAACAACAAAGGGGCAGTTAGGTGGCGACACATAACACTCACTAGCTGTGTGACTCTGGGCAAGTCCCTTAACCCCAACTGCCTTACCGAAAAAAAAAACCCAACAACAACAAACACCCACTGACTTCATCCTGCTCCACTGGATTATAAGGAAGACTATTAAAGGCCAGAAAATCCCAAGAGGACAACAGGGTCCAATTTCTGGGTACCAATGATCTCAAATGTAACCAGACTTAAGACAGCTGCTCTTCCTATTCTGAGCTCAGACAAAGAAAATGAGAGTAATAGCGATGAGGAGGAAAGTGAATATCACGCAAAGGGCAATGGAAAGGAGCACAGTAAACATGAGCAAGTGGCAACATGTGGTAAACAGGGAATAAGAAAGAAGAACCAGAGGAAAAGATGACATCACAGAAATATCTCAGTGAAAAAGAAGACAGGCTGGACCTAGGTGATCCTGAGGGATGACTGACTGATGGTGGGCCAGCAGGCTCCTCCAGGATCCTCCAGATGTCAAGAAAATGGACCCTGGCATTCACTGGCTGGACCCACAATCAGACTCCAGGGCTGCCCAGGATAGGCAGGCAGAGATGAACCAAAATCTGAGTATCGCTGGAAGGAACTTGCCCATCAATGAAAAACGAGCTTCCTCGGCATTGTTGCTGCTAATAAAATTTATGATCACGACGCATTTCAAGCTTTCCCCAAATGCTTTCTTATTTATCATATCAATTCATTAGATCTAAGACCTCATCTCATTTCTAACAGGGTTACTAGATCAAGGGAGTGCTAGAGAAATCATTCACCTGTACGTGAGCAAAGCATTTAATAAACCAAGGCTGTCCTGCTTGTCTTTTCAGAAGTCTGACTTTCTTCCAAACTCGGCAGAAATGCTGCCTTCTCTAAGACATTCTTCCTAACTATCCCTCCTCCTCCCCCCAGTGGCTAGCACCCTTGCCCTCCCACGTGCTTGTTTTAACTTGTTCGGTGCCTACTCACATCAGTGGTTCTCATGTGCCACAAAACTCCTCCACACACAGCAAGATGGCCCACAGCAAGGCCCCTAAGCCCTGCTGCCAGCAGCAGTTTGCTGCCTGCTCTTTAACAGGGAGGTCACAACAACAGTTCTGTGTGCAGAGGGACAAAGCCATCTTCTCTGCTAGGGGTCCTGGGGCCCCGAGTCAGGACAGGAGAGGAGGTGACCTGGGGGGAAGGAAGGAGAGTCAGAGAAATCCCAAGACTAGAGAATGAGACTAGAGACCCGACTGCCCAGGAACTCTACTTTACTGCCATAATAATGTTATTAAAGTTATTGAACTAAAAACTAAACTAAAACTGAGATAGTGCTTGGATCGTCATGACAAGCCTGAGATAGAGGGGCTATTGTTACCCCATTTTGCAGCTGAGGAAAGTAAGGTTAGTGGTGAAGAGGTAAAGTGACCAGGCCAATGTCTAAGTCAGGAATCAGACTTGGGTTTTTCTCATTCCAAATCCAATGCTCGATCCACTACACGGCCTGGCTACCCACCTTAATGTTTGTTGTGTTTCAATGTCTCACAGCAAAGGATATAACATCATAAGCAAAAAGTGAAAAAAAAAAAACAAAAAGGATGAGGATCAGTGTGATACACATCGTCCCCCTGATTAGAAAGAAAACTGTCTGAGAGCAGGGGTCATTTCTCTTGTCTCCAGGTCCCCAGGTAGTAGCACAGGATCTCACATACAGCAGACACACCCTCACTAAACGCGTTTGAGTGAAAGATGGTGAGGACTAGTCCAGAGAACAATGACGGAGAGCACATTAAGGTTTGCTAAGCATGTTTGCTCACTGGGTGAACATGAGACAGATTCAGAATTAGCTGAATGGAGCGATCCATAGGATAGGACTAATGATTCAAGGTCAGCATGGCACACATTCTCAGTAAGGGTCCCAGGAATGCTTTCTTGACACTTTTACTACGTACTTAGATAAAGGCACAGGTGGAATGCTTATCAGATGTGCAGAAAGCATCAGGCTGGAAGGGAGAGCTAAGCTGACCTGGGAAACACGGTCAGGATCCAAAATGACCCTGAAAGGCTAAAAGACTCAACTGAATCTGATAAGACTACATTTATCTCTACTAAATTTCAAATCTTACTAGGGTTCAAAAAATCAACTTCTTCTTAAGTGCTACACTAGAGAAGCGTGGTTAGAGAACAGTTTGTCTGAATATGACTTGTGCTTCTCAGTGAACTGCACACCAAATAAGAATCCAGAGTGGCGGTAGAGTCCAAAAAACGAATGAAATCTGAGGCTGCACGTGGAAAGGATTGCATTCAGCTCTAGGGACAATGATCATCTAGAAGGCATCCAGAAGAGGGCCACAGGATGGGGAAGCATCTGGAAACATCTGGAGTTCATGCCATAAAGGAGCAAATGAAGGAATTGGGGCACTGTGGCCTAAAGACACAGCGAGTTCTCAGATATGTCAAGAAGACAGATCAGAGTTGGTCTGCCTGTCCCCAGAAGGCAGCCCTAGGAGTAAAGAGGGAAGCTTCAAAAAGGAAAATCTAAACTTGATGTCAGGAATTCCTAATGACGAGGGAAAGAGCTGGGCTAGCATGGAAGGCAATGGCTTCCCCTTCACCGCAGGCCTTCGAGGAAAGGCTGGATAACCAGCCAGGATCCTAGGCCTTGGTTGGGGATATTCCAGAAGGGGTCACTTTTCAAATGTGGGTTTGATTCGGTGGGGTCCCTGGTTCCTTCCAACTCTGACATCCAGTGACTTTGTGATACATTCTTTCTTCCACAGGAAAGGGCAGGAGGTATCAGGTTAGGGTAACAGGGAAGAGAGGTAATAGCAATTGTACCTCATTGGCTATAAGGCAAGACTCCTCTGAAGGGTCCAACTAATAATCACAAAAAGAACAGCTAGGATTTACGTAGCACTTTAAGGCTTATAAAGTGCTCAACACATCTTCCATTTGATCTTCATAATAACCTTGTGAGATAGGGACTATTATTGGCCTTACTTTACAGATAGGGAAAGTGAGACCGATCGAAGTGAAATAACTTGCTCAGGGTCACAAAGCTAGTGTCTGAGGAAAGATTTGAACTCAGGTCTTTCTGACTGCAAGCCACAAGAGCTCTATCTACTGGGTCACCTAGGTACCTCATTAAGCCTCTTCCTTCAGAGGCTTCTGTATACTAACGAAGACAATCTAATGGGGCTGTAATTCTACTTTCAATTTTACTCAAGAAATTCAATTAAAGCTTCTCATAAGGTAACTAAGCAAATTAAGAAATTCTATAAGGAATAAAGTCTCAGGAAAGACAATTTGTCTAGTAATGGGACTCTGCTGATGTGGTGAAGTAACAGGAAGCCCAAGAGCATTAAAAATAATTAATTATCAAGAGAACAATGAAACTAGAGCCTGCATGGTGAGTAAGTGCAAACCTCAGAGGGGTAGGAGGAAGCAAGATGACAAAGCAAGTTCAAAGGCCAAAGGATTCTTTCAGGCTTTCCATCTGAAATCAATTGCAGGAATCGTCAGAAAGTGCTCATATTCTTCTCCCTGATCCCAGGAAAAAGAGAAGGTGATGACTGACCTCAGGATGTTTGGGTGAGAGAGTCTGTTCATGAGCTGGACTTCCTTCAGCATGTTTGCCCGGTTACTGCTTAAAATGTTCATCTTCAGAGCCATCACCTGGTCAGACACTCTGTGGCGCACCTACAGGTCAGTTAAGCAAGAAGATAAAAGGTGAAATCAAAGGTCACAGCTAATTCCAATCTAGATTTTTTTTAAATGACAGGAAGTTTTTTTTATTAGAAATGCTAACAAAAATTCAAAACTTAGTATAAATGCTGAGAAAAATCCAAACACATTATTTTTTATTCTAAAAACATTCTAATTTTTTGTTGAAATACCAGGAAAATATTGTTATAGTGTAAAGAGATTAGATCTTTTCTATACTCTAGTGTTGAGCAAAACCCAAAGTCCCTCTTGCAAGCCAACTCAGACCTGACCTCATACTGCCTTGAGCCAATGCTAGCAAGAAGTCCACCCAGAGAGGCCCTGGGACAACAGTGACCTGGAGTTGGAAGGCTGGGCTCAAGTTCCAGCCTCAGCCCTTAGTGGCTGGATGACCTGAGGCAGGCACAAACACTAGACTCTTGGCCACATGGTCCAAGTTTGGCCTAAAGTGTCAATCCCTTCCACAGTGTTCAATTAAATATACAATTTTTTAAACATCAATTGTGACACAAAGTTTAGAAAGACCCACTTCTTTCCCTTTTGGAGCTTAAGGTATGTAAAAGCAAAAACATATAAAAAATAGAAATAACAGACAATCTTACATGATCAATTCATAAGAGAGGTGCAGAACAAAGTACCACATCAAGGCTAAGGAGAAAAGCATTTTTTCCCCCAATCTTCATAGCACAGGAGGACATTGAAGGCAGAGACAGAAAAGTCTAGGGTATATCCAGGGGACAAAAAGGATCCAGTCTGGCTGAAGCAGAGCCATAACCAGGCTGCAATTTTGCCTGAAGGCAGGAAAATTGCCTGTGGGTCATGGACTTAAAGGGCTGTTCCTCCTTATTATAGTCTTCTAAAGAGGCAGGAGAGGAGCAGAATCTGGTGGTGGGCAGTGGTGAGAGTGGAGATGGGAGCCCACAAGGGAAGAATGATTGTACCATTGTGTTCCTTGGAGATTCTCTGACCTAACTGAGGTTGGCTATGATCCACTGTGGGGGCATCATGAGCATATTCAAAACAATGTGGACCAATCAGTAAGGAATGTCAGAGCCTACTTCAAGGATCTTGAGCCTTGTAGAGGACAGGGGCTGGGCCCTGTGAGGTCTCTACCACCTCAGCAGGGTCTTCCCCAGGGAAAAGATGATGAGGAATGGGAACAGTTCAAGCAGGGCAAGGCAGCTGGGAGGGAAAGAAAGCCAAGTCTCCCAACTCCAAAACCATTATTCCCCTTGAACCTTTTGGCCTCCCAGCTTCTTAAATTTGTCCTGGTTGTGGAAAGGAGAGGATAAGGCTGTTTATTGGGGAAAAGCATATGCATTTGGAAGGATTGGAGGATCACCCTCCCAGGGACAAATGCTCTGAGGTGCTGGTAGTCTTGTACACCTAAAGAAGGCCAAATTTCAACAAGTCAACTGAAAAGACTGAACTAGAAGTCAGGAAAACTGTATTCCAGGAAGTGATATGACACTAATTCTAGAAGATGGAGGAGTGAAAGCAGTGATTTGCTTGAGCTCTCCCCCAAAACCCTCCAAATACCTGTGAAAAAATGGCTCTAAACAAATGCCAGAGCAGCAGAACCCACAAAAAGACAGAGTGAAACAAATTTCCAGCCCAAGACAACCTGGATGGTTGATTGGAAAGGTCTATTGCACCAGGCTGGGAGAGGAACACAGGTCAGTGTGGATGCGCAGGCAAAGACCAGGCCTCAGCAAACCTGGAGCAGGCCTCAGAGAACTGAATCACAGGCAGCTATGGTGGTTTCCAGACTTCTTAACCAACAAACGCCAAAGACAACTTAGAAGGTCAGTAGGAAAGGTCTGTGACCGTGGTGAGAGAGAAGCTCGGTTGCAGCCCCAGTCCCAGCACGGCCCCGGGGCGGCAGCTGCTTCTGGAGCTCTAGGCTCACAGACAGAATGGGAATCAAGTGGCTGATCAGAGGGGGATTGCAGGGATCTCTTTGCTGGTGCTGAGGCAGGATTCTCTTGCTTTGCCCTTGCTTGAATCTAGGTCACAGTTCTGGGTGGCAGTCCTGGGGCCAGGAGGTGTGCTGGCATGGTGGAGCTTGTAGTAGAGGTGGAGAGGGAATCCTCCTCACAGTTCCAAGGCAGAAAAGAGTGCTTGTGGTCACTCATAGACCAGAGTACAGGCCAGGAAAGGAGTAAACACCTCGCCCTTGATCATACCACCTTCGAAGAACTGAAAATTTATAGGTCCCTAGAAGTATCTCTGAAAACAGATGCACAAAACCCCCAAAGCTTAGGACAGTACATTCTCCACACTGGAAGCAGACCCCCACCTTAACAAAGAGTTTAAAACTTAAGTGATTGGCTGGGAATATGAGCAAACAGAAAAAAAAAGTCAGATCATAGAATCTTTCTCTGGTGACAAAGAAGATCAAAACATAGAACCAGAAGAAGACAACAAAGTCAAAGCTCCTACATCCAACGCCTCCAAGAAAAATATGAATCAGTCCCAGGCCATGGAAGAGCTCAAAAGGGATTTTGAGAAGCAAGTAAGAGAAGTAGAGAAAAAACTGGGAAGACATTAACTCTAAGCCTCTGTTTCCTTTTCCGTAAAATGAAGAAAATGAGAAAAGCAATATCCACAATGACTATAACAATGTAAACTAAAAGAACAGTAAAATTAAATGGAACTACGGTGGCCAAACCTGGAGTCAGAAGAAATGAGGAAATTTACCTCTCTCTTTTTGTTGGAGAGGTGGGGGATAATGGGTGTAGAATGTGGCATATATTGTTGGATTGGTTCAATTGGTCTGTTGATAACTTTTTTTCCTTCTTTGTTATAAAAGAAGGTTCTCTGTGGAGAGTAGGGAAGGGGTATACTTGGAAATGACTGTGAAGTAAAAACAAAAGGTATCAAGAAACCTCAAAACATTTTTTTTAATGAAGGGGAGATGCATATATACCAAAATATTAGTAGCAGAGCTTTCACAGTAGCAAAGAAATGGAAATAAAGTAGACACCCATCAAGTGATGATTAGCTCAACAAGTTGTGGTACATGAACGTAATAGAACATTATTGGGCTTGTCAGGATCCCCATACCAAAACCACCCCTCTCTTTTTAATATTAAGAGACACTCTGTTTTCCAGAGCTAAGATACAGCAAGACCTTATGCCTTGAGCTTGACATAACAACAATCCTTTGCACTCACCCTCTGGATGATCTCAGCTACAGCAAAAGCCAAGAATTATTTCACACCAGCAGCAGGTGGTCCCTGAGCTTGGATCTGCAATACTTGTGTTCTGATCATGAAGTTCTGTTAGGAATCAAACTGATCTCGTTGTTGTTACCCGTCACTGTCAGGACTACAGCTCACTGTGTAGCCACTGCTATAAGTTTTGAGATCTGCCCACACTAAAGTGGGTCTCCTACTATAGAGGGCCCCAACACACATCTAGTTTCCCTCCTCCAATGGAATAAAGAAAACTTTTTGCTTAAGACCATTGTTAGCTCTTTGGTTTGGTTGTGTTTTGTTTTGTTTTGTTTTTAGAGTTAACTGTGGTTTTGAGAACCTGTGTGAGCTCTCTGGTTCTTTCAGAGTTATCAGTGGTTGCATGACCTCTGTAACACTTTGGTCATTTGTTCTCAGGGTTGACAGGTTATAAGAAATAACAACAATGAAGAATTCAGAGAAGCCACAGAAGACTTATGTTAACTGATGCAGAACAAAGCAAACAGAACCAGGAAAACAATCTACACAATTATAATAATGTAAATGGTAAGAACAAAAGTGAACCCTGTAGAATTAAAATGACCATATCTATCCCTGGAGAAGAACTGAAAAAATACATCTCCCTTCTTGATAACAGTGAGAACACTGTGGCTGTAGAATATTGTATGTGCAATTTGATAGGACTTAGTTAATGTATTAACTAGTTTACTAAACTCCTTTTTTTATTATTTTTAATAAAAGATGACTTGCTGGGGTGGGGGAGAAGGGGACAAAGAGCAGGTATAGTCAGAAATCATGTGACATAAAAACAGAAGAGATCAATAAAATTAAAAATCTTAAAGTGCTATTAAAAATGGAGTTGGACAAAGAAATGTCTCTAAGAAATAATCACAGATCCCTTTTGCAATCTGGTGAAACCTATGTAACCCATAATGTTAAATGTATAAAATAAAATACATAAGACTGAAAAGGAAACCAGTTACACTGACACAAAGTTATCAAAATGTGTTGTTGTTTTTTAATGTTGACTTCCCAGGTTAAGAATACCTACTTTCAGGTCACTTTTAGCTCAAACACTATGTGAGTCTCTGACATTTGGGTTTCATTTGACTCTGCCTTGGCCCAGCATCAATTTCAGTAACAGCTGAATCCACCTTCCTCAATGATCTAGGTAGGACATGTCATTTCCCCCTTTGAGGGCCTCCTTCCAGCTCTAACATGATACTTTGAGCATTTGGGGGGAGGGGGTAGCTTCAAGGCCTCTTTCAGCCCCCTCCCCAAAAGTATGTTTGCTATAAGAGTTCCCGTTATTGTATGCCCCCACTGTCAGTAATTAGGTTGATTGAATGCCAAGTGTGAAGAAACAACTGACCTTAGCACCTAGTTACCAAGAATAATTACGATAAAAAGGAAGCTATCAAATGGCCCCATAAGGGAAGGAGGGGAACCATGCAGCCTACCCAGAAGCCTCCTCATGGTACTCTGGTATCTCTGACATTCCCACCCCCTCTCCAACACTAACAGAGTTTTTAGTGCTGCTTGCCCTAGAATGATTTGCAGGATTTAACTCCATGTACAAAAAGTCCTAGTCACAGTTGAGAGAAGAGGACTAAATAATCAGAGAAGAGTGGAGTGGAGTGGATGGAATTCTGGATGTGGGGTCAGAAGGACCTGAGTCTGAATCCTGCCTCAGACACTTACTAGTTGTATGACCCTGGGCAAGTCATGTAATGAATCTCAGCCTCGGTTTCCTCTTCTTTAAAAGGGGGATAATACTAGTACCTATTTCTCAGGGTTGTTGTGAGGATCAAATGAGATAATATAGGCAAAGTATTTTTACCAACATTAAAGTGCTATACAAATGTTAACTATCATTAGTATTCAATAAGGCTGGAAAGATAAGGTAGTACCAGATTATAGAGGGCACTGAATTAAAAACAAGTAACAATAAACTTTACACCTAGTAGGATAATAGGTGCCACTAAAAACTTCTGAGAAGATGTACATCTAAATTTATACAAGAGAAATATTATCCTGGCAATGATCTGAAGGGTGGGTACATGGGGAGAGATTCATTTAGGAGGCTATTCTAATAACCTAGCATAGTAATGAGGACATACTGGGTATGGAATGGAAGTAACTGGGATAGCCTGGGAGGCAGTGATGAAAACCTGTCCTAGGGGAAATATAGAGAATAAGACAGTTCTGAGAGATACAACTGGGGTAGAATCAATAGGAATTATTAACAGCTTGGCTATGGGAGGTGAGAAAGAGAGAAGGCTATAAACATGGGAGGCTGGATGAATATTGGTGTCACAAATGGTGAAAGAACTCCAGGTTTAAGGAAAAAGACAATGAGCTTGGTTTTGGAGCTGGTGAGATGATGGCAGGTCATTGATCAATCTTGTTACAAGTTCTGTCAACTCCAATTTCACATCATCTATGAAATGGAGAAAAGCTACCTTCTCAGGGCCTTTCTGAGTATAAAATGAAAACTCTATGTAAAGCTCTTTATAACTATAAAGTGCCATAGAAATGGCACCTATTCTAATTGTGTTTGTCGTATTCTGACCAAAAAAAAAATGCTTAAGAGTCTTATAAGGCATTTATTGAACACTAGTAAAATTTTCTTCTATAAGACAATAAACCACAAAAGCACTAAGCCCACATCCTCAAAATCCCTTTTGCAATACTTTATAGAAGAAAAAAAAAAGAAAAAACAAAAGGAGGAAAAAGATACCAAAAAAAATTTATGTATATCCCAAAGATTTATAAAAATATTTATAACACCTCTTTCTATGGTGACAAAGAAGTGGAGAATGGCTGAACAAATCATGGGATTTAAAGTAATGGAATATTACCACTCTGTAAGAAATGATGAAGAGGATGGTTTCAGAGAAACTTGGGAAGATTTCAATGAACTGATGTAGAGAGAAGTGCCCCTCCTGGATCAATGCCTTGTCGTGGAGGAGGGGCTTGCATAGCTCAAGGAAACTATGAACTATGCCATACAGGATTACCCAGGACACTCAGATCATAGTGGAGAGTTCTGACAAAAGGAGATCCTCATGAATATGAAGTGGAAGCAATGAAGATTTAGATCTGGTAGACAGAGTGCCTAAAGAACTATGTACAGGAGGCAGCAACAAAAAACATTCCAAAGAGGTCAAGAAGGATGGGGCCTGAGAAAAGATCCTCAGACACAGCTTTTAAGAGATTGCTGGGGGCAGCTAGGTGGCACAGTGGATATAGCACAGGCCCTGGAGTCAGGAGAACTTGAGTTCAAATCTGGCCTCAGATCAAACACTTGACACTTACTAGTTGTGTGACCCTGAACAAGTCACTTAACCCCAACTGGCTAAAAAAAAATGAAATAAAATAAAAAGACTCTACAAGGCTTCAGCAATATGTGAACCAAGAATTACCAGAACAGGCTGGTTTTCAAAGAAACAGAAACTAGAGACCAAATTGCCAACATATACTGGATTATGGAGAAAACAAGGGAGTTCTAGAAGAACATCTACTTCTGCTTCATTAAGTACACTAAAGCCTTTGACTCAGTGGATCACAACAAAATGTAGGAAGTCCTCAAAGAGATGGAAGTACCAGGGAACAGCTAGGTGGCTCAGTGGATAGAGCCCTGGCTCTGGAGTCAGGAGGACCTGAGTCCATATCTGACCTCAGACACTTGACACTAGCTGTGTGACCCTGGGCAAGCCACTTAACCCCAACCACCTCAAAAAAATAAAAAGAGAGAGAGAGAGAGAGAGAGAAATGGAAGTGCCAGATCATATTACTTGTTTCCTGAGGAACCTGTGTGAGCACCAAGAAGCAACAGTTAGAACTGAACATGGAACAACTAATTGCTTTAAGATCAGAAAAGGAATATGACAAAGCTGTATACTATTTAACTTATATGCAGAGTATATCATGCAAAATACCAGGCTGGATGAATCAAAAGATGGAATCAAGGTTGCCGAGAGAAATATCAACAATCTCAGATATGCAGATGATACCACTCTGATGACAGAAAATAAAGAAGACTTAAGAAGCCTTGATGAGGGTGAAAGAGGAGAGTGTAAAAGCTAGCTTGAAATTTACCATTAAAAAAACTAAGTTCTTGGTAACTGGTTCCATCACTTTGTGGCAAATTAAGAGAGAAGAAGTGGAAGCAGTGTCAGATTTTATATTCTTGGGCTCAAAGACCACTGCAGACAGCAACTGGAGGTATGAAATTAAAAGATGCTTCCTCCTTGGAAAGAAAGCTATAGCAAATCTGGACAACATACTAAAAAGCAGAGATATCACCTTACCAACAAAGGTCTACGTAGTCCAAACTACGGTTTTTCCAGGAGTACACGTGAGAGTTGGATTGTAAGGAAAGTCGAGCACCACAGAGTCAATGCTTTCGAACTGTGGTACTGGAGAGGCTTTTGAGAGCCCCTCGAACAGCGAGGAGATCAAATCAGTCAATACTTGGAGAAGTTAATTCAGGATATTCACTGGGAGGTCAAATACTGAAGCTGCAGTTTTAAATACTTCAGCCACATAACGAGAAGATGGGACTCATTGGAAAAAAGACCTTGATGTTGGAAAAGATTGAAGTCAAAAGGAAAAGAGGGTGGCAGAGGATGAGATGGCTAGATAGTGTCATGGAAACAATGAACATGAACTTGGACAGACCTCGAGAGATAGTAGAGGATAGAAGGGCCTGGGGTGCTATGGTTCATGGGGTCATGTCAGATACAACTGAATGAATACCAACAATAACAAAAACAGCAAAAGAGAGAAGCAAGCAGAATGAGTTACATAAAGACAAAATTGTAAACAACTTGGAAAGACTTGAGACCCTTGACGAAGCAAGCATGTTACCCAAATACTGACAAAGAGGCAATGGCCTAAAGTACAGAATAAGGCAGACATTTCTTGATTTGGCCAATGTGTGGTCTTGCATTGCTTGATTATATTCATTAGTTACAGAAGTTTTGTTTTTCTTTAGAGGGGAAGAGTGAAAGTGAAAGAGAGGAGAATATTGGTATGGTTGCCAAAAAATAGAAAATAAAGAAGGAAGGATTAATTAAAGCATTTTTTAAATTCACAGATCACAGAAGAAAGTTCAGAAGAAAAAAGACAAGAACAACAGCTTTGAAAGTGACAGGTTGAATTTATCATAAACCTTTTCTAAAAAGTAAGGTGTAAGTAATATAGATTCAGAATTTCATATCTAATATTTTTCACTGTATTTGGTATATAAAATGTTCTCTTTTGGTGTCTGTTGAGTTCAGAATAAAAAATGACAGGGCAGCTAAGTGGCGCAATGGATAGAGCACCGGCCCTGGATTCAGGAAGACCTGAGTTCAAATCCGGCCTCAGACATATAACACTTACTAGCTGTGTGACTCTGGGCAAGTCACTTAACCCCACTGCCTAACCCAAAAAAATAAAAAATGAATGCAAACTTTGGCTCTGACATAATGCTTTTTAGCCCCAAAGAACTATATAATCATGTTCATATATATTTATTACAATATCTATAAAATTTATGGTGTCTATGGAATATTGGAAAGAATACTGAATTTGGAAATGACCCAGGGATTTGAGTCCTGGCTCAGCCAGGCTTCCTCCGTGAGGATTAGGGAAATTCTCTACCTCTCAGAGGCTGTCTCTATTGTATGAAATCACCTCTAAAGTCCCTTCCAGATTTACATTCTATACTTTAGACTATGCACAGATAGAAATTCTGGGCAGGGGCTAAGGAATAGACTCTTCCCATATGGCATCATAGTTCTGCTAAGACCATATTATGTACATATCTAGCTTGGTCACAACACTCATGTGCAAGAAGGAAAATCGACCACAGCAAGGCTGTGCCTAAACACTTTTATTTTGTCTTCTCTGCTGCTACAGACTTTGAAGGGGCCTAAGCCCACAAACCACTGCTGAAAATAAGTGTCTGTTGTGAATTAGTGAAGTCTCAATAATAGCAAAAGGAAAGAGTAAGAAATCATCTCACCAATTGCCAAAAAGAAGATCCCTCCCAAAAAAAGTTGTAAAAGATGATGAAAAGTTAAGAAATCAAATGTAAAGAATTCTTCTCCCCCACCACCAAAAAAAAATTTTTTTAAGTCCATTTTTGGATAAGCTCAGAGAATTGTAATACAAAAATGTCAACCACTGGGAACAGGCTGTGATGGATGGGTGTGGGGAAGCAAGCACAGGGAAGTACTGTTAGTGAAAATGTTAAGTGGTTCTATTGTTCTGGATTCCAATTTGAACTATGCATAAAAAGTGACTAAACTATGCATACCCTTTGATCTTACAGCCTCACTCCTGAGCATAACCCTCCAAAGAAGTCAAAGATAGAAAATAAGTCCAATAGATAGTAAATAGATAGCAAAATCTATACCATATATGCCAAAATATTCATAGCAGGTTCACAGCCTGGTTCTCAATTTCACACTTTTTTTTTTTTTTTAGGCAATTGGGGTTAAGTGACTTGCCCAGGGTCACACAGCTAGTAAGTGTCAAGTGTTTGGTCTGAGGCCGGGAATTTGAACTCAGGTTCTCTTGACTTCAGGGCCGGTGCTCTATCCATTGTCCACCTAACTGGCCCAATTTCACACTTATTAAGTGTGAACAACAAACACTAAGCATCTACTCTGTGCCAGGCACTTTGCTAAGTACTAGAATACAAAGAGAAGTAAAAGACAATCCCTGATCTCAAGAAGTTCAGAATCTAATGGGACAGTCAACATGGAAACAACTATGTAGAAACACTATGTACCAGATAACTAGGATACATTGAACAGCAGGGAGGTACTAAAATTAAAGGGATTGTGAAAGGCTTCCTGTAGAAGGGGAGATTTTATCTTGGACCTAAAGGAAGGCAGGGAGGCCCAGAGGCAGAGATGAGGAGACAGCTCCAGCCATGAGGGAGAGCCAGAGAAAATGCAAAGAGCTGAGAAATTGAGCATCTAAGGCCTATGATAGCAAAGTACATGGCAGAGTATGGAGTATACAGTGTAAGACTGGAAAGATAGGAGAGAGCCAAGTTATGAAAGGCTTTGAATACTAGAGTATTTTTTATTTGATCCCAGAGGCAATAGGGAGCCTCTGGAGTTTACTGAGCATAGGAGTGACCCCGCACTTCAGGAAAATCACTTTGGTGGCTGAGTGGAGGGTGGACTAGAGTGAAGAGAGACTCAAGACAGACAGACCAATTAGTTTATTGCAATGGTCCAGGCAGGAAAAGATGGGGGTCTGAACAGGGTTGGTGGCTGTGTCAACAAAAAGTGACAACCGATTAGATATGTGGAGCTGTAATTACCATGCCCATGTCTCCCTGTCCTCAAAAAATCCTCACTTTATCGATCCCTGCTAGCTACTACACCATTTCTCTTCTGCCTTTTGTGGCTAAACTCCTTGAGAAGGTTGTCTACAATAGGGCCTCTACTTTCCTTCCTCTCACACTCCTCTTTCATCTCTCCAGTCTGGCTTCGGACCTCCTCATGTCAAAGGCCGCTGCTCCCTCCAAAGTTGAGGGATGAGCTCTGAGTTGCTAAATCAATCTTCATCTCTCTTGAGCTCACTGCCACCTTTGGCACTGTCGATCACCCACTTCTCTCTTCTTTCTAGATTCTTAGGACACTGCTCCCTCCTGGTTCTCCTCCTACCTAGCAGACTGCTCATTTCAGTCTCCTTTGCTGGATCTTCATCCAGGTCACAACCAATAACAATGAGTATCCCACAAAGCTCTGTCCTGGCCCCTCTATACTATTTTACTTGGTGACTTCATCAATTCCCATGGATTCAATTATTATCCCTATGCTGATGATTCTCAAATCTTCTTACCCAACCCTAACCTCTTGCTGATCTCCAGTCTCAAATCTCCAACTGCCTATGGACATCTTACACCGTATGTCCAGCAGACATCTTAAATCTAACATATTCAAAATTGAACTCATTGTCTCCCCTCAAACCCTCCCTTCATCTCTTCTACTCTTCCTTATCATTGCTAATGATACCACCACCCTCCCAGTCACCCAGGCTGGTCACCTCTGTGTTGTACGCAACTCCTCTCTCTCACCCCCCTTATCCAATCTGTTGCTAAAGAGGCCTGCCAAGTTTACCTTTTATAACATCTCTTTCCTCTGCCCCTGCCACCCCCTGGTGCAGGCCCCCATCATCGCACACCTGGACTATTGCAGTAGCTGGGGGGGGAGGGGGGAGATGGGAAGAGGGATCGTCTGTCTGTCTGCCTGCCTCAAGTCTCTCCTCACTCCAGCACATCCTCCATACACTGCAGCTACCTAAGTGATTTTCCTCCTAAAAGTGAAGGTCTGAAGTGAAGATATGAAGTGAAGACCTGAAAGTGAAGGTCTCTACTCCATAAATTCCTACCACCTCTAGCACTAGATAGAAACTCTGGCACGTAAAGCTCTTCACAATCTTGCCTTTCTAGCCTTCTTACATACTACCCTCCTTTCTGCTTGATCCTCACACACATCACCTCACCTCCTGTTTCCATGCCTTTGTACAGGCTATTCCCCACACCAGCCATGCTTTCTCTCCTCACCTCTGACTCTTGGAATCCCTGGTTTCCTGCAAGACTCAGCTCAAGTAACTTTCTGAAGGGAGGCCTTTCCCAGTCCCCCCATCTGTGAGCTTCCTCCCCTTCAAAGTTACCTTGTGCCCTCTTTAGCTGTGTTTTTATACACTTGCAAATGCCTTTTGTATATAACAATGTATGTCCTCCATTAGAGTAAGCACTTTGAAGGCAGGAACCATTTCATTTTCATCTTTGTATCTGCAGCACCTAGCACAGCATCTGGTACATAATAGGTATCTAAAAAATGCTTCCTTGATTGATTATAAGTTGATTATAAATTATAAGCATTTATTAAGCACTATGTGCCAGCTGTGCTAAGTGCTAGGGATACAAAGAAAGGTAAAAGACAGTCCCTGCCCTCAAGGAGCTCATAGTCTAATGGGGAAGACAAGCTGCAAACCACTCTGTACAAAAAAGTTACACACAGGATGGATGACTTGGAGATCATCAACAGAAGGAAGGTCCTAGTATTAAGAGGTATGGAGAAAGCTTTCCTGTAGAAGGCAGGATTTTAGTTGGGACTTGAAGAGGGTTCTGGGTAAAGGAGCAGGGAATGATAGAATGGGAAATGAAGGTGACATAAAAACAAGAGCCATCAATACAAATTTTTTAAAGGACAAAAGGTATAATGAAATGTTTACTTGTTTTTATCAATGTGTCATTCATGTAGGATTCTTTTCCGCTGCCTCAGTGATTTTGTGGTCACACGCCTCATGACCACTGAAAGAGGAGCCACTCTCCTTGGCCGATCTTATAAGGATAAGTTTAAGAAAACACTGCTACACAAAGAACTCACTGACAGTAGTTTTCCGACTCTATTTACTGACGATATCTGGGCTTGAAAAAGGCCTCTTCATTCTGAAAGTCACTGTTCTTTTTTGAAAATCATCTAAGAAGCTGTTTGCTTGTATGTGTGTCAAAAACTTTTCTTGTGAAATGCTGACAATTGGCAAACAAGGTGGAGAGAAGGCACAGGGGGAACCAGGGGTGAATGATTTATGTTTCAACTGGATCAGAAAAACAGTTCTTTAAACAAAGAAGCAGTATGAGGTGCCGGGACAGGCAAAGAGGCACAAGGCAAGAGAACTGGGCCCTAGCCCCAGGCGCAGCCACAACAGAGCAAAAAGAACAGCTCACATTTCTAAGGAGTTCTTTGGGGCCAGCCTTCCTCACAACAACCTGTACACGTCCATAGGGCAAGGCACATCACCAGCTGCTAGTGCCCTCCCTCCTAAACTAGCTTGTATTTAGCTACTTTCTATTTTTCTTCTTCTATTTACACACCATCTTCTGACTACTTTGCCTTTGCATTACCTGTCCCATACCTGCAATGTACCCCTCCTCCCTTTCCTCTCCCAGCTTCCCGGGCCTCCTTCAAGATTCAGCTCCAATCCCTCCCTCTACAGAAGCCTTTCCAGCTGTGCACCCCACCCCCGCCCAACTAGTGCCTCCCCTGTGAGCTCCAAGAGGTCAGGGACCTGGATTTGTGCCTTTCTCTGTATCCCCACTTCAGCAAATGCTTAATAAATACTTCTTGACTTGACTAACAATCTGGCTCTAGCCTATCATTTCAAAGGCCTTATATATTACTTGCCATCAGGAACTCTACCTTGAGGCCAAACAATATTGCTTGCTGTTCTGCACACAAAACAGCTATCAACCACTTCCATGACTCAGCATGAGACATCTCCCATTCCCCGAATTCTCTCCTTCCTCAACTCTGTTGCTTGGTCACTTGAGGTTCAGCCCAAATACCCCTTCCTTCAAGAGACCTTTCGGAATTTCCCCAGCTGTTAGTACTCCTTATCGCTATTAATGTTTTTCATAGATCCTATGTGTCTTCCTCTAATGTAAATTCTTTGAGGACAGGTACTGTCTCATTTTTGTATTTTGATCTCCAGTGATCTCCAGTGCCTGGCTCACAAGAGGCACTTAATAAATACTGTCCATTGATTGTCAGTCAATAAATATTTATTAAGTGTTACTATGTGCTTAAGTACTATGCAAAGCACTAGGGATACAATAATAAAAAGAAAAGATAGTTCCTGTCCACAAGGACCTTACAATCTAACAAGACAATACAAAAAAGGAAAAAGGGGAGGCGGGGGGAGAGAAGGTAGCCAGCTAGAGGCATGACAGAATCCAGTCCAAGGAATACAACTGGTAGGACATGAAGAGTTAGCTGGTCTGGGAGCCCTCTTTACATGGAGGCTTTGCTCTTCCCTCCAGCCTTCCAATCTGAGGGACAGAGGGGAGTGGATGAAGAGAATCATGACATCTAAACCCTCATGCAACTGACATTCAAACCCCCTACTATGGATCAGATACTGGTAGAACTGAAGAGACAGGAGTTAAGCCACCATATTCCCACAACAGCAGCCAGGCCTTAGAAGCATGGAAGTTGTGCAGACTTGGAGCAGTCTGGGTTAACTTTGCCCAGGTGGGGTGACTTTGGGAAAGGCGATGATAAAAACTGTTTTTAAGATGTTGGTAGAGAGCTTGCCAACAGCTTTTATCTTCAGATACTATTTTCCCACCACCTTGGGAATCACTTGTATAAATTGTCTGTTTTGACCTCTGAAGCGCTGAGGGATCCAGTGCACCAGACACAGAACCATAATGTATCTGCTGAGGTAGGATCTCTAGCCATTATCTCACATCAATTCCAACAACATTTTCCATTAGATCACTTCAGACTTCCCACTCTGTACTGAACCCGCTTCACGTCCTTCTCATAGAACCGGCAAACCAAGTCAAACATATTTTGCAGTGGAACAAAATCTCTCATCCAAGCCACACCTGACTTGTCTCAATAGGATCTGAATCTTGTGCAAAATTCACATTAGCCTCACCCTCTGAGCAGGGGTCTGCTACTGGGAAACACAAAGCAAATGGACAATTTAGTCAGATGACTTTGGTCTCTTTTGCCTTCTTATATCACATTCGTTCCATGAGAAAAAAAAAAGGGTGAACATTTGCTTTTTTTCAAACAATATTTTACTTTTTCCCCAATTACATGTAAAGATAATTTTTAACATTCATATTTTTTAAATTCTGAGTTCCAAATTTTCTCCCTCCCTCTCTCACCTTCCCCCTCCCTGAGGTGGTTAGCAATTTGATATAAATTATACATGTGGAATCATGCAAAACTTATTTCCATATTAGTCAGAATATTTGCCTTTTTAAAAATAGATTTTTATTAATATCTTTTACTTTTAAAACACCTAGATTTCCACCCCATCCCTCCTCTAGCCCTCCCTGAAAGCTGTCCTTTAGAAGAAAGATTACTTTTAAACTTTTAAGCTCCATGCATACCAGATCACTTAAAAAGCATTCATGACATTGGGCAAAGTCACCGCAAAAGCACAGAGATGGAAGATAGAAGGTGTGAGGAACAGCAGGTAAGCCAACATAGCCAGATGGTAGCATGTGGAAGGCAGGACAGTGTGAGGATAGCTGGAAAGGTCAAGTGGAGTCTGAGTAAAAGGGTGAAATGGTCACTTTGCAGCTGAGTGGAGGATGGATGGTAGAATGGAGAAACATGAGGCAGGGAGACCCACCAGCAGGTTAGTGCAACAGTCCAGGTGTGAAGTGATGAAGTCCCATGCCAGGGTGGGGCCATGTGAACAGAGAGAAGGAGACATGTATGAGAGATATTACGAAGGCAGAAACAGCAAGACATAGAACAGACTGGCTCTGTGGAGTGAGTGCAAGTGAGAAATTGAGGATAACAGCAGTGTTGTGAGCCTTGATGACTGAGGGGATGGTGGTCCCTTGACAATAATAGGAAAATTGGAAGAAGGGGAAGATTTGGGGGAAAGATAATGAGTTCTGTTGAGTTTGATATGTCTACAGGATAGCCAGCTTTAGAAATCCAAAAGGCAGTTGATTATGTGGGCCTGGAGCTCAGGAGAAGAGATATTAGGGCTGGGTAACTATAATTGGAAGTCATTTATATATGGATGATTTTTTAATTCAGAGGGAGAGAAGAAGTAAATGAGATCACCAAGTGAGACAGTATATGGAGGGAGATGAAAAGAGAGCCAGGACAGAGCCTTCTCACCATTACCTATGGCTTCCTGGCTTCTTTAAGACTCAGCTCAAATACCTCCTTCTATGCTGCCACTTTCTCTGTAAGGTTATCTTCCAATGACACTGTATATCGCTTATATGGTCAGATACCGTATGTTACCTCCCCCCATGAGCATGCTGGGGGAAAGGACTGTAGTTTTGCCTTTCTTTGAACCTCCAGTGCTTAGCACAGTATCAAATAATAAGCATTTAAATGCTTTTAGATTGACTACAGTGCTGTAAGAAATGATAACAATGGTGAATTTAGGGAAACATGGAAAGGTTTATATGAAGAGATGCAATGTGAAGTAAGCAGAAGCAGGAAAACAATAACAAAGGAAACAGAAACACAACAAAACAATTTAAACTGAATGCTCAGAAATTATAATGGCCAAGCTAGCCTCAAAGAAAAGCAATAAGGAAGCACCTCCCCCTATCTTGCAGAAGCAAGGAACTGTGGATATGTAATGTATATGTCACTTTTTTTCTCCTAATACATTAGCTAGTTTTGCAGAACTGGTTTTTTTCCCTTCTTTTCTATTCTTTGTTATAAGGGACAAATGGGAGGGGGTGGAAAGGATTCCTGGGAAACTTAGGTGATTTTAAAAATAAAGCAAGAAAAATTTAATTTGAAAAGTTATTAATGAATGGGGCAGCTAGGTGGCACGGTGGAGAGAGCTCCAGCCTTGGAGTCAGGAGGACCTGAGTTCAAATCTGTCTTCAGACATTTGACAATTACTAGCTGTGTGACCCTGGGCAAGTCACTTAACCCCAACTGCCTCACCAAAGAGCAAAAAAAAAAAGGTATAAAAAAGGTATTGATGCCTTTCACACCGGAGTATAAGATCTAGAGACTAATTCTGGTAATAATCAACAAGCAAGAAAAGGAGATATTAGAAACCTAGCACATGCAACATGGACATTTCTTCAGAAGCTGTTTGAATAGATTGATGCAAGGATATAATTTAAGTCATGATGGGTGCAATCATTACTCAAGATGCTTTCAGATAAATTGGCCAAACATTTTATCTGAAGCAGTGACTCCGACTTCTACCATGTGACTGACTCAATGTCCTCCAGGTTGCCACATTCTTCTCCCCAAGCCACCCCTGCTTCTTCAGGTTCCTGGGAGTGTACTGCCTATTTAACACAACCTATCATTCATTCCTTTCACAAAGAAGGCTTCTGGCCGGCTCAGGTACGAATTCTTCCAACCATTCAAGAAACATGTCAATTCCCAGAATGCTACAGAATACTGGGTTCCAAATGAAATCAAAACAAACAAAAAATCCCCAAACACAGAGAAGTAAAGAGGTCCTCCAACACACTTTTCCTGCTAATCCCTGGCTACCAATGATCTGCCATTACTCGCCTCACCAGCAATCTAGGAATTTTAAACTCTTTCATCAGGTCTCTGGTACAACCCGTAGGTGCTTTTCTTGTTAGGACTGGCTGACAAACACCAGGCTAATTAATAAGAGCACATTTTCAAATGAGAGCTCAGAGGAGGCCCGAGGAGACATAGAAACCCAAATTAAGAGAATCATGGACAATCCAGGATAAGTTCTTGAAGGCTCTGTGTCTCATGCACAGTCTCCAAACAGTACTTGCAGGTAAAAAAACTTACTCTTTCAGGCATTTCTCAAGCTAGATTTGTTTGAAAGATTGTGGGGTTTTTTTTTAATGCCAGTCCATTTTTGCAACAATCTATGTACAAATGATCCATTGTAAGACTTGGGGTATTTTGAAATAGCTTCCCAACCCCTACACGTGCAGGAAGCGCAAGATATCTTCCACCAAAGGAAGAAAAACAGGACTTCCTTTTGTAGATGGACAAAGTGCTGCAATAAAAACAACGAATAATGAAGATGTTTC
This sequence comes from Vombatus ursinus, assembly GCF_900497805.2. Taxonomy (NCBI): domain Eukaryota; kingdom Metazoa; phylum Chordata; class Mammalia; order Diprotodontia; family Vombatidae; genus Vombatus; species Vombatus ursinus. Next base: position 185,864 of record NW_020954603.1, read on the forward strand.
CTGCTCGGTAACAGCCTGTGGTTGGCTTATACTCACATTGTTGTCTCTACAATATTCTACGCAAATATACTTATAAGAATCAAATGTTGCCTTTAAAAATGAGGTTCTAACTGGTACAGGAGAAAGGTTTATTATAATAGTAATAGCTCACATTTATATAGTGCTTTAGGGTTTGCAAAAGTATTTTACATAAATTATTTCATTTGATTCTCACAACAACCCAGTAAGGATGGTGCTCTTATTATCCCTGTTTTACAGATGAGGAAACTGAGGCTAAAACGTTAGGTGCCTTGCCAGGGTCACCCAGCTAGTCAGAAAGTGGCTGAGGTAGAATTTCTGACTCCAAATTGAGCACTGTGTCCACCAAGATACCTGGCTAACTACAGGCGATAATAGGATCTCAGATTTAGAGCCAGAAGGGACTTCAGAAGTCAAGTGTAGCCCCTCATCTTACAGTGAAGAAAACTAAGGCCCAGAGGAAACAGGTGACTTGCCCGTAGTCCCACAGAGAAATCACCAGTGGGGCCATGATTCAAGGCCAAGACTCCTGACAACAAGTCAAGTGCTGCCTCCCCAGCACTATTCCCAAAGCCCATCAAAACTCCCAATCTCTTCTCACTATTAAAACCATAACTCTTTTTGGAGAGATTCTCCATCTCATGTTCAATTTTTCCTACTCTATCTACTGTTTGTGTTTTCAAATACTGCTTGAAGAGTTCTGAATTCCAACCTAATTTCATTCCTAATAATTTCTTCTAACCATTTTATTTCTCTTTTGAATCACTGCCTTCACCAAATGTTTGTTGATATTAACTGAATAATGACTGCCCCCCCCCAAAAAAGGGATAAGGTTTTCAGTGAATTTAAATACAAAAAATACCTAACTGCTTTCAAAAATCTAGACATCTCCCCTGGAGCAGGAGAAGAAGATGCAACTCCCGTCCCTATTCCCAGTGCCTCCAGATTGTCCATCTTCGTTTTCTTCCAGATCAAATGAACTTTCAATTCATTATTAGCCAATAATGTATGGTAGTTAACAAGAAGAGCTATTTAATACCTGAAGCAAAAGCTATTAAGAAAGCAATGTTCTAATTAAATGGTTTTTAAGCTTTCTGATGTTCCTATGCTTGCATCATGAAAAAAAACAGCAGAAGTCTATCCAATCAGCAGTATTTACCAGGTTCCACCCCCCCCCACTCCCCAATGAGCTATAACCTATTTTAACAGGTATTAAAAGAGAACGTCCTACTCCTGCCATAGAAACCTGCAATCCTCCCAAGGCCTCCCTTTAGAGAGGGCTCTGAATTGTCCAGTTAACTTTCATCCCCTCTCAGCTGTTCTGCTTGGTTTTGCTTCCACAAACATCTGGGTACCATGTAGCACTTCCTCTCCCTTTCCAACTTCCTGCTGTGTGCTGCTTTTCTGCATTAGACTGTCAGCTCCTAGAGTGCGGTTCCTGTCTTTTTTTTCTTATTTGTATCCCCAGCACTTAGCACAGTGCCCGGATCATACTAGGTGCTTAAAAAATGTTTACTGACTATTGATCCTTAGATAATTAACTACACCCCTCCCCGTACAAATCATCCCTAATTTAATCTTTGCTTAAAGCCATAGAGATTTGTACTAAATTAACACAGTACTAAATTAAGCCATCTAGACTGACAAGCTGATAAGGAAATCTGTCCTACTTCTATGAAGTCACATCCTAGAGGAGCCCAAAGCCCCTAACAAACAAGAACACCATTTACCACCAAAAGAGATTTTCCGAACTAGATTACAATTGGTATTCACCCATAAACAAAAATAGCCATTCTAGAAAGCAGTTTGTAACTATGCCCAAAAAGCTATTCAACTGTGAATCCTCTTGGAATCAGTTGATGAGACCTATATCTCAAAGAGATCCTGTACTCATCCTAAATTTCTCCATTTCCTATCCCAACCACACTCAGGACTTACCCACACTGGTATTCTGGATGTCTCATAATAGCATTTATAAAAGCAAAATAAGTCAAATATTCAATTCTGCCTCTTGCCTCTTTTCTCTAGTCCGTATCACTTTCCAAAAATAAATAGCATGTATCATTAAGAATGAGTATTTAAATTATTTCTCAGCAGCTACAGTAACCCCATTAACCAAAGCTCCCACCATAGCTAGGAACAAATGGAAAAGTCTTCAAAGGGAAATCTGTCTACCTTTTGCGACGATGTTCAGCAGAGTGCTTGAGATGAAGTTACAGATGCTCACTCACCTTGAACACTTCAGAGAAGAAGCCAGACCCAATCTTTTCCCGGGTGAAGTCATCTAAACGTGTGAGTCTAGAAAAGGCACTTATGAGAGCTCGATATGAAGATGGCCACACTCTTCCTATCTGGGCCACATTTCCATCCCCTCCACTGCCCCCTTCCAAATCTTCCAGACGCTCTAACCGGGGAGGAAATCCTGCGATGGAATTCCGTTTGCTCCGATCCATAGTCCCAACAATCAATTTTTTCTTCTTTTAAGAAAGGACTCTTCACATCTTAAATTTTGGTTGAGCTTTTCTATCCTGGTTTGACACTAAAACAAAAGAAAGAAGAAAAAAACTATTTTATCAGTCCTATCAATAAATATTATCCAAAGTATACAGATTGCCTGGCAGATTCCAGTTCCCTTCTAGGCATAAAGGCAAAACTTCATAATTTCTAACTTTCAAATATACTAACACTATTTGAAGACCCAAAACATAAAGAGCAAGGCAACAAGCATGTATTAAGCATTTACTATGTGCCAGACATTGTGCTAAACACTAGACTACAAGCAGGTACCACGCTCTAATGGGTCAGCCAGCATGGAAATAACTAGGTAATTTCAGAAGAGAAAGGACAAGGGGGAGGAGAGGAGTGAAGGAATCCAGACAAGGCCTCCTGTATAAGGGAGCACCTAAGCTAAGTTTTGAAGGAGTCCAGGGATTCTAAGGGACAGAATGCCAGTACCAAGGCACAGAATTGGGAGAGGGAGGGTCATGTGCAAGAAAACAGCAGGAAAGGGGGCAGCTAGGTGGCACAGTGGATAGAGTACTGGCCCTGGAGTCAGGAGGACCTGAGTTCAAATTCGGCCTCAAACACAACTCACTAGCTGTGTGACTCTGGGCAGGTCACTTAACCCTACCCCAACTGCCTCTCCAAAAAAAAAAAGAAAGAAAGAAAGAAAAAAACACAGAAAAACTAGCAGGAAAGCCAGGGGAGCTGGATTATAAAGTCAGTGGAAGGGAGTCAAGTGCAAAATATCTCAGAAGCAGGCTGTGAGGGGCAGAGCAGAGGGCTTCCTATCTGAGCCTCAAAATAAAGAGTAGGAAGCCCCCGGAGTAGACTCAATAAAAGGAGACATGGTCAGTCCTGCACTATAGGAAAATCCCACTGACTATGCAGAGAAGGCTGGACTGAAGTGGGGAGAGACTCAAGACAGGGAGACCAGGACAACCCAACATCCATTCAAAGACGCTGAAACAAAGACTTCAAAAGCATAACACCATCCATTCAGCATTGTTCAGATGCTGGGTCAGGCTTAAAAGCCACATTCACAAAAAATACTCCCTGACTCTAGGACTCCCAAAACGTGGGCACTCCTTCACTAGTGTAAATCTGAGCCCTTGCTCTCTGCATTTCCTTTGCGTCACCTTGTGGCCAAATTTCTGGTATGAGTCTCTACATTTAGCCAGGCTGGTCCCCAAGCAGCAGGCATAAACTCATGACCAGCTCTATACCAAAGGCTGGTAGAACCTACCCAAAATCATACTCCTTTGGCAAAGCCTTCAAGGACCTAGGGTCACAACCACGACACAAGAAGGCATCAAAGTAAGTCTTCAACAGAGATAGACAAATATCTCTAAAATCTAATATTTTAAAATTCAACATAATTTACCTTTTTAACCAAAAAACTTAATACTAGCATATTATATATCTCATAACATATAGAAGAAAGGTTTTTAAAAGTGCCAAATAACCTGAAGAAAGATAGTATTTTCTTTTTACATGATTCCATTAGGCTTTGGGCTCTTTGTGAGCAATAACTATTTTTTGCCTTTCTCTGTGTTCCCAGGACTTAGCACCGTTGTGACTGGCATATAGTAGGTACTTAATAAATGCTTGTTCACTGAATGAATGAATCAAAGAACCATAGAATCAGAGATTCAGAGCTGAAAAAAAGGGCCTTAAAAGCCATAGAGTCCAACCCCCCACTTTACAGTTGAGAAAACTGAGGCTAAAAGAGAATAAGTGACTTGCCCAAGCAACTAGTTGAGTATCTGGGAAAGGATTTAAACTTGGGCCTTCCTGACTCCAAGTGCAGCATCCCATCCACTATGGGCAAACTGACTCTGTACCCAACACTGGGCTAGGTGAGGGATTACAAATATCAACGTGTCAAACAGGAAGAGGATAAAGCCCAGAGTAGCTGGGACATCAGATGTTTGGTGAAAAAGAAAGCATCTGAACAGACTACTGAGGGATGTGGTTTCACTGACAAAGCTGGGCTAAGAAGTAAATTCGTAGAAGAGGGGAAGTATAAGCAAAGGACAGAGGCAAGGACAGGTAGATTTGAGGAATGGGAAATAGTCTGGTTGAGGGGGATTTTAGAACATAAGATAAGGGTGGAAAGCTAGGTCAGAACAAGATTGCAAAGTACTCTGAACATCAGGCTAGGAAGCATGGATACGACCAAGCAGGTCATGCCTGGGGAATCGCTGACAGCTTGGGTCTTTACTGGTAAGATCTCTTTTTAGGAGAGAATAAACTACATCTTGGAATTAGGATTGGGTTTACACTTCCCAGCGGAATTTAGGATTCTTTTAAGAAAATGGCAATAGGGTCAGTGAAGATGACCAGATCAGAAAATATTTCTGAGGCAAGATAAGACTGGAGGAGTCAATAGGAAAGATGAGACAAAAGAAAAAGGCAGGAGTTAGCTACGAACTGAATGGGGACTGAGAAGGAAAAAGAGAGAACATACATGCAAAGGTAATAAAACATTGGCTATTAAGTGTGAGGACATTACAAAGGTGGGAATTACAATTAAAATAGAATCTGAAATTCAGCTACATTTTTTACATTTTCCGATTATCAATCAATCAGAAAGCATTTATTAATCAACTATTAGGTGCCAGAAACTGTGCCGGGTGCTGGGGAAACAAAGACAACATGAAACTGTCCCTACTCTGAAGGAGATGACACTCTGATGGAGGAGATAAATGCATATCTGTAGTGATTTACAAACAGATATCATATCACTTTCTGGGGGTAGCAGGGAGACAGTGAAGAGTGTTAAGGAATGTCAAGTGGTCCCCTGAACTCGTCTTTTTGAGCTGCCATATTTTCCAGAAACACTGGAAGCTGACATGATTTGTTGTTTGCACCCCAAACTGGACTCCCCGTGTGTCCTTGGGAATCAAGACAGGTCTAGACTGGGAAATTAACTTGTGTAGTTGGGACTCTTATAGATAAGCTGACCATCCTATCTTCACAGTCTAGCAGCTCCCAAGGGAAAAGAACTCGATTTTTGGCATTGCCTTGCTCCTACCCCTCGGGAGGGGTTTTAGTCCTTTTTCCACCTTTACCACAATTTTCCCCCTCTCATACCACACCCCAACAGGTGGAGAATTGTGTTTTCTCCTGCTTCCTCTGTCCTGCTGTTATAAATATACAAACTTCTATATGGACTGTGAATTCTATGGGCTCCACGTGCATGTTCATTTATCTTGTAACAACCTACTTTTCACATAAGTTTCATGAAGTTGTGATTTTCTGTTGACAGGAGGCTGCAGCAATTGAAATAAGGTGGCAGCTGTACGAGTGAAGGAAAGAGCACCTCTATGAGAGATGCTGTCAAAGTAGGGACAGATCTGGCAGACGATCAAACATGTGAGATGAAAGCATCTAAGCCTGGATGATCAAATGGGTGGTGGTATCCTTGACAAAACTAAGGAAGTTTGGAAGAAAGGTGGGTTTTAAGGAAGAGAAATTGAGTTCTGTTTGGAATGTGGTGAGTTTGCTGTGTCTATGGGATGTCCACTTCGAAATCCTGCAAGCAGATGGTAACTCAGAACTGGAGCTCAGAAGCTATCTGGAAATCATTTGCATATAGACAATAATTAAATCCACATAAATTGATGAGGTCACCAAGTGAGAGAGTACAGAGAAAAAAGAGGAGAGAACCCAGGACAGTCTTTCACCACGGACCTAGGTCTAAGGAGTACACATGCTTAGTCAAAATGTTAGAGGGAGCCAAGATGGAGGAGTAAAGTAAGGGACTTGCCTGAGCTCTCCCTAATTACCCTCCAAACAACTTTAAAATAGCACCTCAAAATGAATTCTGGAGTGGCAGAACAGAATGGGGTAAGTTAATCACATAAGAGTCGTGAAAGAACTTTTACAGTGGAGAGAGAAATGGGAGGAGGAGAATAAGGCAGGGTTAAGGGTGGCAGGCAATGTTTGATCCTTACTTTCATCAGAATTGGCTCAAAGAGGTAATAATACACACACTCAGTTGGATATAGAAATCTATCTTAACCTACAAGGAAAGAGGGGGGAGGGGGGTAAAAGAAGAGGAGGGGCAGATAGAAGGGAGGGTGGATTGGGGAAGGTGGTCAGAAGCAAAACACTTTCGAGGGAAAACAGGGTAAAAGAGAGGAGAGAGAAGGATAAACAAGAAAAAAACAGTATGGAAAGAAATACACGTTTAGTAATTATAACTGTGAATGTGAATGGAATGAACTAACCTATAAAATGGAAGCAGATAGCAGAGTGGATCAAAAATCAGAACCCTAAAATATGGTGTTTACAAGAAACACACTTGAAGCAGAGAAACACATACAGAGTAAAGGTAAAGGGTTAGAGCAGAATCTATTATGCTTCACCTGAAGTTTAAAAAAAAAAAGCGGAGGTAGTAACCATGATCTCGGACAAAGCAAAAGCAAAAATAGATCTAATTAAAAGAGATAATTAGGGAAACTACATTTTGCTAAAAGGTGCCACAGACAAAGTTTATAAGATGCAGACAAAGCAGTACTTAAGAGAAAATTTCCTATCTCTAAATACTTACATAAACAAAATAGATAAAGAATAGATGAATTAATTAGGCATGCAATTAAAAAAAAACTAGAAAAAGAATAAATTAAAAATCCCTAATTAAACACCAAATGAGAAACCCTAAAAATCAAAGGAGAGATTAATTAAATTGAAATTAAGAAAGCCACTGAATTAGTACATAAAACCAGGAGATGGTATTATGGAAAAAAACAATAAAACAGATAAACCATTGGTTAATTTGATTTATTTTTTCTGCAATTTTCTTTATTCATTTTAAACTTAAATACAAAATGAGAAAAGGAAAATAAGAACATTGCCATGTACACAGCAGAATATAAGAGAGGTTTCAATACAAAACAATAAATTTCCATCTCAGGAAAACCTATATAATAAATAATATACACTGTTTTCAAAGCTACCCAGCTTTTCTTTACTTCCTTGAAGGTTTTCTTTTGTTCTCTTTTTACTTTATTTTTTCCCCTCTTTCCCCTTCCCCACCCTAAAGTAGGCTACAATTAAACTTGGATAAATATACAGATACATAGATATCTATAAACATACATATATACACAGATACACACACACACACATATATATATATATATATATATATATATATATATATATATAAAAGACCGTCCTATGCTTACTTCCTCCTATCATCAGTTTCTCTGAAGGTGGATAGCATCCTCCTTCATAGGTCCAAGTCTTTCCACGTTTTTCTAAATCAACTAGCTCATCCTTTCCTACACCACAGCAATATTCCAACCCAATCACATCCTATCTGACAGGCTGTCTATGAAAGTTATGTCTATGTCTACTGTATGAAATCATTCCCAATTTTTTGCATTCCTTCTATTCTTGGCTATGTTAGTTTTATTTATACCAGAAATTTTTAATTTAAAATAACAGAAATCATTCATTTTACACTTCAACAATGCTCTAACCTTATAATATAGTTTAAAGTCTGATATTGCTGAATCTATTTCCTTTACATCTATTTTCCCTGGTTTCTTTGAAATTCCAGACCTTTTGTTCTTCCTGCTGAACTATGTTATTATTTTTTCTAACTTAGTAAAATAATTCTTTAGTAATTTAATTAGTATGACATTAAATAAATAGATTAGTTAGGTAAAATTGTCATTTTTTATTATATTGGCTTTACCTACCCATGAACAATAAATATTACTTCAATTATTTAGATCTGACTTTATTTGTATAAAAAGCATTTCATGGTTATGTTCATATAGTGCTTATGTCTGTTTTGGCAGGTATACTCTCAGGTATTTTATACTGTCTAGTTATTTTAAATGGTTTAAAACAATATTGAATAATACTACTGACACATAGAATAACTTCCCTATTTTTTGATTAATCTATTTTAGCTTTAATTTTATCTGGTTAATTTGATTTAAAAAAGAAAGAAAAAACCAAATTACCAAGATCAAAATGAAAAGGGTGAATTCACCAACAATGAAGAAGAAATTAAAACAATTATTAGGAGCTATTTTGCCTAATTATGTGCCAATAAATTTGACAATCTAAGCAAAATGGTTGATTATTTACAAAAACATAAATTGGCCAAATTGACAATAATGCATTGTTGATGGAGTTATGAACTGATCAAACTATTCTGTAAAGCAATTTGGAACTATGTCCAAAGGTCTATTAAAACTGTGTATACCCTTTGATCCATCAATACCGCTACTAGAGCTGTATCCCAAAGAGATTTCAAAAAAAAAGGAAAAGGACCCATATGGACAAAAATATTTATAGCAGCTCTTTTTCTGGTGGCAAAGAATTGGAAATAAAGGGAATTCCCATCATTTGGGGAATGGTTGAACAAACTGTGGTATATGACTGTGATGGAATACTATTGTGCTATAAGAAATGACGAGCATGATGCTTTGAGAAAAACCTGGAAAGACATATATGAACTAACACAAAGGGAAATGAGAAAAGCAGTAAAATGTACAAAGTAACAACACTGTCCAATGATCAACTGTAAATGACTTAGTTTCTCTCAGAAATACAATGATCTAAGACAATTCCTAAGGACTCACAACGAAAAATGCTATCTACCTCCAGAGAAAGAACTGACGGACTCTGAGTTGAAGCATACTTTTTTTTTTACTTTATTTTTCCTGGTGAGTTTTTTTTTGGGGGGGGGTCCGTATTTTCTTTCACAATCTGATTAATATGGAAACATGTTTTGCATGATTGTACATATATAATCTATATCAAAGTGCTTGCCTTCTCAAGGAGAGGGGAGGGGAGAAAGGGTGCGAGAGAATTTTGAACTCAAAAAAATTTTTAAAAGAATGTTAAAAATTGTTTTTACATGTAATTAGAAATTAGAAAAAAAGATTTTAAAAAAAGTTAGGCAAAGTTTAGGATGATTTTATGAGATTTTCCAAATCTTTTCACATAAACACTAATGTAAAGTTCCAGGCTCTATACTACACATGCTGTCTACTGTTTTTCTAATATCTAGACCACCTGATCTGGGTCTTTCCTTTATTCCCTTATCACTTGCAATCTCATATTTTTAAAAAATCTGTGTTCATCATCACACCTATCAGATTGACCAACATGACAAAACAGGAAAATGATAAATGTTGGAGAAGATGTGGGAAAACTGGAACACTAATGCATGGGTGGTGGAGTTGTGAAATGATCTAAGCATTTTGGAGAGCAATTTGGAACTATGCCAAAAGGGCTGTAAAAATGTGCATACCCTTTGACCCAGCAATAGCACTTCTAGAGCTGCATCCCAAAGAGATCATACAAATGGGAAAAGGACCCACATGTACAAAAATATTTATAGCAGCTCTTTTTGTGGTGGCAAAGAATTGGAAATTGAGAGGATGCCCATCAATGAGGGAATGACTGAACAAGTTGTGGTACATGAATGTAATGGAATACTACTGTGTTATAACAAATGATGAGCAGGCAGACTTCAGAAAAACCTGGAAAGACTTGTATGGACTGATGCTGAATGAAGTGAGCAGAATCAGGAGAATGTTGAACACAGTAACAGCCACGTTGTACGATGACTAATATTGATAAACTTAACCCTTCCTGGCAATACAAGGATCCAAGACATCATCCAAGACATCATCAAAGGCCTCGTGATGGAAAATGCTATTCACATCCAGAGAAAGAACCATGGAGTTTGAATGCAGATCGAAGCATACTATTTGTTATTTTTTTTCTCTTCTGCTGAGTTTTGTTTCCTCTTTCTGGTGGTTCCTCCTATTGGTTCTAATCTTCACTTACAACATCACTAATGTGAAAATGTGTTTAATAGAAATGTATATGTGTAGCCTATATCAGATTGTGCACCATCTTGGGGAGGGCGGGGGAGAAAAATTTAAAACTCAAAAGCTTATGGAAGTGATTGTTGATAAATCAAAATTAATTAATTCTTAAAAAATCTGTGTTCATGTTCTATCCTGTCCCTCCAGTAGAATGTAACCTACTGGAGGGCTGGGCTTCTCTCATCTTTACTGAGGCATCCCTAGCTTCAAGAAAAGAATCTTGTCAAACTCCCTTTTTAATAGATTTTTAAGTGCCAAAATAAAATGCCACTCATATCATGGAAGGGAAGCCCTTCTGCCCTCATATTGGTCCTCCATCCCCTTGGCCAGTAAACATTACGATAACCTTACTACCTACATAGCAGGACAAGCCACTTCATCTCCGGATGTCAGTCTCCTTACCTGGAAAATGAAAAGACTGGACTACAACACAGCTACAGTCTGTTCCTGCTCTAAGTCTAAATTGCTACAATCCCTCCTCAAACACTCTACTGAAACTTCAAATAACTGATTCTGACTTGGGCAGCCATTGCAGCAAAGCTAAGTGCCTCAGCAGAATCCCAAACCACTCTGTGAATTTACCGCATGTGGATAATAAATAAGTTCACATTAAAACCCACTGGTTTAACAGCTTCTTAAACAAATGTATCTTTCTTCAATTGATAAATGATCAAAAGATATGGGAAGGTAATGTTCAGAGGAAGAAATCCAAGTTATATGAAGAAAATGCTCTAAATCATCAACAAAGAAAGAGAAATTTCTAAAACTCTGAGTTTCTACATCACACCCATCAGATGGGCAAAGTTGGTCAAAAAAAAAAGAAGAAGAAAAGAAAATGGAAAATGCTGGAGGTGCTATGATAAAATTAATGAATTAACATTACTAGAGCTATGAACTGGTCCAGACAATCTGGAAGGCAATTTGTTCCACGTGCATAACCAATATAATAGCAGAAAGAAATACAGTCCAAATCTCCATGATGATCTAGAAAACACACCAAACCAAATTCTGATTGGGAAATCCAAGAAAAAAAGTATATAGGTAGAAGACTATGTAATAAGGAGGAAGAAGGGGGCAGGACACAGAGTGTAAAACTTGAACCTGACTCTCACCTGAACTAGTGAAAGGACGAAAGAATATATGTACACACGTACATAGATGGATACAGAAATACATTTTACACAATAGGGAAATAGGATGGAAAAAGGTAAAGAGAAAAGGAAATGAAAACTGAGAGAGCGCCTTCAATAGGGGAATGGCTGAACAAGTTGTGAATGTGATAAAATATTACTGTGCTATAAGAAATGATAAAGTGGATAGTTTCAGAGAAATCTGGCAAGAACTGTATGAACTGATACCAAATGAAGTAAGCCAAATGAGAACAATTTATACAATAACAACAATATTGTAAAGAAAAATAACTTTGAAAGACTTAGGAACTCTGATCAATACAATGACCAACCACAATTCCCAAGTACTCAAAAGGAAACAAACTACCCATCTCCAGAGGGAGGAGAGGGACTCAAAATGCAGACTGAAGTACATTTTTTGGATATGGAGAAAGTAGAAATATACATATAAACATATACATATATATATATGTAAAATTTGGAACAAGTTTTGTTTTTCTTGCTTTCTGAATGAGTGAAGATTCAAGAGAGAGAATTTGGAAATGAAAATAAAATTTAATTTAAAACAACTGTTCACACCCTTTGACCCAGTGATACCACTACAAGGCTTATACCTCAAAGAGATCAAAGAGAGAGAAAAAGTGCCCACATGTACAAAAATGTTTATACCAGTTCTGTCTGTGGTGGCAAAGAATTGGGAATTGAAGAGTTATCCATCTATTAAGGGATGGCTGAACAAGTTATGGTATACAATTATGATTAGGAATAATATTGTGCTATAAGAAATGATGAAGGTGGCAAAGAATAGGAAACTGAGGGGATGCCTATCAACTGGGGAATAACTGAATAAGTTATGTTATATGATTGTGATGGAATACTACTGTTCCATAAGAAATGATAAAGGGGATGGTTTCACAAAAACCTGGACTTTTATGAACAAAATGAAGTGAGCAGAACTAAGAGACACTGTACACACAGTAGCAGCAATATTGTAAGGATAATCCACTGTAAAATACTTAGTAACTCTGATCAACAGAATGAGCCACCATATTTTCAAAAGACTCATAATGAAAAAAGCCATAAACCTCCAGATACAGAACTGATGCACTGAGTATAGACTGAAGTGCACTTTTTTCTTTCTTTCTTTTTCTTGTTTTTTTTCCCCCCAGAGCATAGGTAATGGAGAAATGTGTTTTATATGACTTCATATTTATAATGGGTTCTGTATTTCTTGCCTTCTCAGTCAGTGGCAGAGGGGATGAAAAGAGAGAGAAAATCTGAAACTGAAAATAAAATTGAATTTAAAAAAAGAAATGATGAAAGAGATGGTTTCAGAAAGCCGGGGAAATTTTGTAAGAATTGATGCAGAATGAAGTGAGTAGAACCAAGTAAACAATTTATGCAATGACAACAATACTGTAAAGACAAACAAGTTTGAAAGTCTTAAGAACTCTGATCAATACAATGACTGACCACTACTTCACAGGACTCATGATGAAACAGGGTGTTGTTCATCCTTCATTCTTGAAGAGAACCAACGACAGCACGAGGGTGATGTCCTGACTTTCGAGTGGATTGGATTTAAGTGGGGCAGAGTCTCACAAAGTCGCCAATCTCACTCTCTCCTCCAGAGTCATTTAAGTCCAGTGGCAACACATAAGTCAAGACAACTGGCAATCAGCTCAGGATGAAACATGCTATCTACCTCCTGATACAGAGATGATGGTCTCAGAGTGCAGGCTGAGATACTTTTTTTAGACACGGACAATGCAGGAATTTGTTTTGCTTGATTATACATATTTTTGTTTTTCTTGCTTCCTCACTGGGGAGGAGAGGAAAAGTGGGTTAGAGATAAAATTACAAAAATTTACAAAAATAAAATTTAATTTTCAACATAGGATTTAAGTGTAAAATTTTAGAATACACTTGCTTCAGAATGACTTTTCAAATCTATTTACATCAACATTAGCTTTGGATCCTAATACAGTTCCATCCTCCTGCAAAGATGTGTGTATTTTTTAAACAATGACAACTAAAAATTTCTCCCCAGCCATTACCTCTATTAGAAAAGTGCAGATGGGGAAGATTATAAGGGTTCAGATCCGCAGAGCAGTTGGATACAAGCAGTTGAGAGGTGTTGTCCAAAACTCAACACTAGGGTGAGGGGTGTGGTCTGGACCTGTGATTTCTCCCTTTACCATTTGAGACGTACAACTTCCCAAGTAATCTAGGCTACCAAGAGGTCAAGTCGGGTGGGTCCTGAACCCAGGTCTTACTGACTCTGAAGCCAGTTCTCTATCCTCAATGCCAAGCTGCTTCTCACCACAGATTACATGAGTAGCAAGTATCTCAAATAACTAACAAGGACTTAAGTCCCTACTCGGTGCTAAGCACTATAGATGCACACACAAAGAATCCCTGTCCTCAAACGGGTAACATTCTATGGGGAAAGGCAAGATGGGGCTTGGGAACAAAATGTACAAATGTAAATAAAGCACACACAAAATGCGGAAAAGTGAGTGTGACATAACTTGTGGGGGTAGGAGATGGGAAAGTTACTGTGGTACACGGGGGTGAGAAGAAGGATCAGGAAAAGGCTTCATGGAGAGGCAGTAGCTGGGTGGAGCTTTCAAGGCAGCCAGGCACTCTAAAAGGCAGAGGTGATGTGGAATCAATGGCAGGCCTGTGGGGAAAGTCAGGGCAAATGCACAGGGACAGGAAATGAAGTGTTATATTTAAACTACACCCAAGAAAGCCAGTGTGGCTAGACTGCAGAGTGACTGAATGGTAATAATATATAGTAAGCCTGAAAAGGTAGAGGAAGCTAGATTATGAAGGGCTTTAAGTGACAGACAAAGGACTTTATGTTATATTCTAGACAGCAGGGTAGCAGCATGGTCAGTCCTGAGCTTTGGGAAGCCACTTTGGCAGCTTTGTGGAGGATGGCGCAGAAAGGCAGGAAAAGTAACGAGGAGGCCACCGCACTAGATTCAGTGTTGTCTTGCTTCATTAAAACGTCAAGTCCTGGAGCATAAGGACCTTCTTGCTCACAGTTGTTTGTATCCTCAATGCCTGAGGCATAGGAAGTATTGAATGAACATTTTTTTCATCGATTCATAGTCCAAGCTGTTGTTGTTTGTAGGACCAATGACATCAGGAAGGGGATGCCACGACTTGCAAGTGAACTGGATTTAAGTGAGGGAAGCCTGTGCAAAGTCACCAGCCTCACTCTCTCCTCCAGAGCCATCTGGGTTCAGTGGCATGATATAGATCAGGATGACTCCTGATGGCCCCAGATGCAGTGGGAGACCTTGGCTTTTTTAAGCTAAGATCTTTCCCAGGTCTCAGTTTGTCTGAGGCAAAACCCATTCAGTGATTATGGCTAGGTAAGAAAAGAAGCAAAAAATGGCCTCTTTTACCTAGTGAAAAAAAAATCAATCTGGGAGGGGAAGGCCCTCAGGGTTTCTGGCCAAAACAGAAACAATTGCTATTTACACTCATTCTGAGCCACCAAAACTCAAACAATGACCAAGCTGGACCTATTATTGGCCAACTGATGAGAGTCTGAGTGATTTGGGTTTAAGGCATGGTCCTTAAAAAAAGACATCTAGGGCGATGGCTATGTGAATGGAGAGAAGACAGATGCCAGAGATATCCCTGGGTAGACCGAGGAGCAGTTGGCAATCACTTGGATAAGGGACAGAATGGGGGGGGGGCGCTGAGGATGACTAGGAAGAAGGTTTGGAAGCTGGTTAAATATCCTTGAGCAGGAAGGTTACTCCATTTTAGGAAAACCAGATCCACACTTCACCAGACCAACAAGGACGAGTGATTAGTCTTGTTCTCAGGAATATAAATGAGTTTTTGAGAGGTTTCAGAAGGCTAAATAATTATGTGGTTTACAAAATTACAACAGATTTTTTTTGAGTGATTTGTTTATAACTTCACTGGTTAATAAACTGGGAAGTTCAAAAATGAAGTTTTCTTCACAAAACAGGTTTTTCTTCTACTACCTATGTAGACTAGTTTGCTATCCCTGAGCTGGTTCTGATTGATATTAAAGTTAATTTATTTTTCCAATGAGGGGAAAACTTTTTTTTAAATGAGGAGCTCAGATGGGGGCGCTGAAAGAAAATTAAAAGATACCAATAAGAAAAAAAAAAGTTGCTTTCCAACTGGTAGAGAGAGGTGTTAAATGTCCTGTGCCCAGAATCATATTGGCTCTTGATTTGAGGATAACAGAACTTTGTTTCTCAAACGGTTGTCAGAGGAAACCCATTCACTTCTGAGGCCTTCCAGTGTTGACAGGCCCTCAATTTAAAATAGCTCCAGAAAAACAGTCCCTCACCCTATGCCCCAGGTTTACTGCCCTAAGCTCTCGTTTTTCCATCAGAAAAATATTTTCCAAACAAAATGAGAATATTTGTCACCCATTATACTCACTGGCTAAGAAAGCTTCGACTACTTTCCAACGTCTATACTGCTCACTCCCCTGAAGCCAGGAAATCAATTCTGGAAAAGCAACAAATTTCCACTTAGGCTAAAAACTGACAGCCTTCCCTCACTCATCTCTGACAGATGTGAACCCCAGGCATTGATGTGAAAGATGTGCTAAAACCTTCAACACAAAAGATATGCCAACTGTTCTTTAACATTGTTCGCTACCATTCAAAAATCTATTGTCCCTCATCCCCTTCAATTTTCTCTAACAAACAATCACACACAGTACTAGGGGCAGCTGTGTCAAGCCCAGAGCACTAAAATACACTGGGCAGAAGGAAGATAACCCAAACTGGCAAGATTCTGCAATCTTCATTATCTCCAACCAAGGACACTCACCAGGATGCCCTGAAAACAGCACAGAAAGAGAGCAAAAACTCTCTAAAAGCCAGATAGTCTTTAAACTCTCTGAGCTAGGAGTGAAAACCAGCATGTCATCTTAACACTGTCACCTTCTTCTCCCATTTCTACAGTGGTTCCCTTGCTCGGGAGTAAGGAAGTGAACTCATCCAAAAGCCAACCAGGGTTCATTCATCTGCCTATATCTGGTGTCCTACAGCCCTGAAGACTTCCTTCAGGATTCCTGTATGGACACTGACAAAGGAGCTTTGGGTTGCCCAGACCAATCACATGGGTTTACATGCTTGCTCAGCAAGCACTGTTTCTAGGACTCAAAGCAGCAAATGTATCCATCGGATACATTTCAGGATGATTGTCTAATTAAAAATAGAAGTAATACTGCTGTGCTGTTGAGTTTGCCATCCTACTGTCAAAGGCTAAGCTTCACTTTTCATTCGAGCCAGAAAAGCTGTCATTCCCTCTGAAATTTTCCCCACATATACACAATGGTATATCTTAGCTCCAGATATGTCAAAATCTGATTCTTAAAACTGGGTCAGGCTCTTTGAAACAAGTTTCCTATTTCTGAGCTGACATAGCCTCCAATGCCCTGCTCCAAGGTCTAGAAAAGAATAATAAAAATTTAGATCAGGGGGTGAGGAACCGCAGCCTCAAGGCCACATGTAGCCCTCTAGGTCCTCAAGTGCAGCCCTTTCGCTGAATCCAAACTTCACAGAACAAATCCCCTTAATAAAAGGATTTGTTCCATAAAACTTGGGACTCAGTCAAAAGGCCGCACCCGAGGACCTAGGAGGGCACATATGGAATCTGGGCTGCAGGTTCCCACCCCTGTCTTAGATCCTAGAAATCTTCTGGCCTGTCGTGAAATCATGAAGAACAATCATGGCACCAAAGAAGAGATGAGAAGACACAACTCCTCTGCAGAGGCGAGGGGTCCACAGGTGTGGTGCATTACATATAATGCCAGATTTTTTCAACGTACTGATTAGTTTTGCTGATTTTTTTTCTTATCTTCCTCTTTTTCTTTTTGTAGAAAAATAATGTTACAAGGAATGGTTATAAGGAAAAATAATTTGTTATAAGGAATGGCTCCCTAGGAGGAAAGAGGGGAATAGAAAACAGAGGACATTTAGGCAATGTAAAAACAAAAGATATCAATCAATAAACATTTATTAAGCACCTACTATGTGCCAGGCACTATGCTAAGTGCTAAGGACACAAAAAAAGGCAAAAGGCAGTTCCTGCCCTCAAGGAACTAACAATCTTTAAGTCTTCTGGCTCCACCAGGTAGAAAGACCTGGATATCATCAAAAAAACAATACAGATAAAGACTTACTATTTTTCACCATGACAGACACTGGAGATACAAAAGTAAGACAGTTCCTGCCTTCAAGGAAGTTAACATTTTTATTTTGATATGTTCAAAATACAGAGTGATACAGAGGGTCAGGAGCTACTAACTAAAAATTGGGGGAATCAGGGAAGACTTCTTAGAGGAAGTGGGACCTAAAGCGAACCTTGAATGGAGCTAAGAGTTCCAAGAGGCAAAAGTGAGAAAGGAGAGCATTTTATGTATCACTCAAAGGCACAAAGGTGAGAAATAGAGCATCAGATACAGAATATCAGCAAATATCAAGTAACAGCAAGTAGATCAGTTTGGCTAGAGTTTAGAGTACCTAAGAAGCAGAGATGTGTCATCAGTCTGAAAAGATAAACTGGAGCCTGATGAAGGGCTTTAAATATTAAACAGAGTCAGTCAAAAAACATTTACCAAATTCCTACTAGGTGCCAGGCACTGTACTAAGTGCTGGAAATACAAAGAAAAGCAGAAGGCAGTCTCTGTTCTCAAGAAGCTCACAGTCTAATGTGGGAAAAAACATGCAAACAACTATGTACTATCAAGCTATATACATGAAAATTTGGAGATTATCAATCGAGAAAAGGCACCAGCATTAAGGGGCATCTGGAAAGGCTTCTTTGTAGAAGGTAGGATGTTGGTTGAGAATTGAGGGAAGCCAGGAGGTGGAGATAAAGAATTCCATGCAAGGAGGATAGCCAATGAAAATGTCCAGAGTTGGAAGACAGAGAGTCATGTTTGAGGAAGAGTAAGTAGGCCAGTGTCACTGTATAGAAAAGTATGGGGTGGAGAATGGGGAAGGGGGAGACACAAGAAGAGTGGGAGTAGGAAAGGTTAGAAAAGGCTCTGAACATCAAAAGACTTTACATTTGATCTTAGAGGTAAGAGAGAGCCAGAGAAATGTATTTAGTAGGAAGAAGTGACATGGTCAGACCTTTGCTTTGGGAACATCACTTTGACAGCAGAGTGGAGGATGGTCAGGAGTGGGGAGAGACTCAAGGCAGCCAAACCCCCCCAGCAGCTAGTGCGATAGTCCATGTGTGAGGTGGTGAGGGCCTGTACCAAGGTGGTGGCAGTGTCAGAGGAGAGAAGGAGACATATCTGAGAGATGTTGTGAAGCTAAAATCAGTAGAACGTGGAAACAGATTTGAATATGAGGGTGAACGAGTGAGCAGCTGAGGATGACACCTAGGTTGGAAGCTGGAAGGGTGGCAGTACCTTCAACAGTAACAGGGAAGTTTAGAAGGAGGTCTGGGGGCAGCTCGGTGGTGCAGTGGATACAGCACCGGCCCTGGAGTCAGGAGGACCTGAGTCCAAATCCGGCCTCAGACACTTGACACTTACTAGCTGTGTGAGCCTAGGCAAGTCACTAAACCCCGACTGCCTCACCAAAAAAAAAAAAAGGGGAAAAGAAGCAGAAACACCAATTTACACAGCCTTCCCAAATTTAGCCACGGAAGGCATGACATATGGGATGACAGATAGTGGGACTGGATAAATCAAGTAAGTGTTTTTTAAGAATGGGGAAAATATGAGCTTGTTTGTAGGCAAAAGGGAAGCCACCAGTGGACAGGGAAAGACTGAGGGTAAGTGAGAGATTGGGGATGATAAAGGGGGAAATCTATTGGAAAAGGCAGAGATCACTTGTGCACAGAGGAGTCAGGCTTGGCAAGAAGGGCCACCTCTTCATGTGAAACAGAGATGAAGGAAGAGATGGTAGAAAGCATCTAAGTATGTGAGATGAGGAAAGGGAGAGAACAGAGAGTTCTTGGTGAATGGCCTCAATTTTTTTCAGTAAAACATGAGGGAAGGTTCTAAGCATGAGAAGGTGGAAGGAAAGAAAGCCAGAGGAGATTTAAGGAGGGATGAGAAGGTTTGGAAGAGCTGCTGTGGTGAGTGGGATAGTGAATTAATTAGGGAGGTTTAGAGGGAGTTGATATTTTAGGGAGGTACAAACAAAGATAATGGGAGTCACTAAAGCATCTTGAACAAAAGTGTGGCACAGTCCAAACTGTGTTTTAGAATTATCAATATTAGCAACTATATGGTAGACATATTGGACAGAGGAGAAACTGGCAGCAAGAAAACCAATTACAAGAATATCACAGTGATCCAAGTGAGAAGTGATATGGGCCATGGGCCTGAACTAGGGTAGTTGTGGTATATGCAGAGAGAAAGAGAAAGATAAGAGATGCAGGAGAAATGAAATCAACAAAGAGAGGGGGTGCCAGGAGTGAGGGAAAATTAAGAGTAAAGAATGATTCCAAGGTCACAAACCTGGGTGACTAGAGGATTTCTGCACCTGACAGAAATGGGGAACTTAGGAGGAAGGACGGGTTGAGGAAGAGAGATAATGAGTTGGTAATACGTATTAAAGTCTGATATATTCAGAACACTATTAAGGAGGCAGCCGGAGATGAACAACTGGATCTCAAGAGAAAGATGAGGGCTGGCTATGTTGATATCAGCATCATCTCCATACAGATGATAGTTGGATCCACGGGAGCTGATGAGATGGAATTCCGAAGACATAAAGAGAAACAATTTCGATGAGGAGGAATAATGGGATTTTTCTGAGGAAACCAATGTAGATACACAGGAAATTCACCAACCAACTTAGACTTTAAAAGAGAAATGTATCTTGTGGAGAAGATAGATGAAAAGAGATGGATTACATGATAATATAGTCAGATGGATTCAGAACTGGTTGGATGTCTGGACTCAAAGCATTCTAACAACTCAATGTCAATGTGGCAGGAAGTTTCCAGTGGAATATTCCAAGGATTTGTACTTGGCCCTGTCCTGTTTAACATTTTTATCAGCGACCTGGATAAAGACATACATGGTATAATATGAAAATGACATAAAGCTGGGTGGAATAGCTAGCACACTGGATGACAAAGTCAAGAGCCCAAAGGCTCCTGACAAGCTAGGGTACTGGGATGAACCTATTAAGATGAAATTCACTAGGCATAAGTGTCGTCTTACACTTGGGTACAAAAAAGTCAACTCCAAAAATATAAGATGGGAAGCATGGTTAGGGAACAGGCATTCTGAAAAGGATCTCAGAGTTCTGGTGGGCTGTAAGTTCAAAAAGAGTCAAGAGTGTAATGTGGTAGCCAAAAAATCTAATGCCATCTTGGGCTGCATTAGGAGGAGCATAGCTTCTGGGAAGAGAGGTAATAATCCCTCGGTGACCGCCTTTGTCATAATTCATCTAGAACACTGTGTTCAGTTCTGGGCAACACAGTTTAAGAAGAACATTGATAGAGATTGGGACAAAGCCAAGATAGTGAAGTGGCAGGAAGACGTATAGTGAGTCTGCCTTCCACCCCCCCAACCCCCGCCAACTCCACTCTCCCCAGTAAACTCTTCCAAACACATCTAGAAAATGTGCCAGACCAAATCCAAATGGGGAAATCTAAGAAAAAAAGGCACAGTGAGCCGCTTTTCTAGCTCAGGACAGCAGAGGGACACAGACAGCAAGGTAGGCAGAAACTGGGAACAAAGTCTGGCCACAAGCCATGCCCAGGATAAGAGGAGGTGCCCACTGGGGCACCAAGTGTAGGGTGCACAAATAGTTAGGTGCCAATGGATAGCTTTGTCACCTCCCACCCAGTTCAAAGATCTAAGGTCAAAGATCTAAGATGGACTGA
Organism: Vombatus ursinus; assembly: GCF_900497805.2. Taxonomy (NCBI): domain Eukaryota; kingdom Metazoa; phylum Chordata; class Mammalia; order Diprotodontia; family Vombatidae; genus Vombatus; species Vombatus ursinus. Next base: position 207,249 of record NW_020954603.1, read on the forward strand.
GAAAACGTCCTGTGCCTAGGGATTAGGCATGGTCGCAGGCCACTGATGTGTACTGAGCAAAGAAGAAGTGCAGAAGCAAAGAGCAGCAGTGTGGCTCAGACTCCAGGAACAGAGAAGAGTCTCAGCTCCAGCTTCCAGCCTAGTCTGAAACCTTTAAGGAATAACCAGGGCAGGTAATCCCAGAGCAAAGGGAATCTGCAGTTCTGCCAGCTTCCCAGCAGGCTGATAGGGTCTGAGTGCAGCGCAGTCTAATGATGTTCAAACCCAAACCTAGGTCAGGAAATTGCAGAGCTCAGACCAGGAAGGCAGTGGTCAGATTTTTGGGGAGCACTGAAATCTTGCAAGTACCCAGCCTGTGTCTGAAATCCTGGAATAACATAATACTTAATACCTCAAGAAAGCAACAATAATACCAGCCCAGACCTTTCTTCCAGAAATAGAGGGAAAAACAGAGACTGGGTCCAACATCAGGTCCAAAAACAGAAAGCTGGAAGAATATTCAAAAAAAAAAAATCCCATCATTTAAAAAAAAAAAAAACTTATTATGGTGACAAGACCACTCAAGACACAAACTTAGAAAAAGAGAATAACTCCAAAACATTTACAAGCAAAGCCTCAAAGAAAAACACAGCCGGGACACACAGTTAACTAAAATTCCTGAAAGAGATAAGAGAGTTTTTTTTAAGTTTTTAAAATGTGTTTTATAAATTAAATGAGTACTAGAAGAAATAAATGAAAGAAAATGAGATTTATGGAAGAAAGAATTGGAAAGGGGAAATAACTTGGCCTAAGAGGTACAAAATCTTGCCCAAGCAACAAACTCCCCGAAAATTAGAATGGACCAAAGAGAAGCCAATGACTCCATGAGACAAGAAGTATTTAAACAAAGTCAAAATAATGAAAAGAAAACTAGAAGAAAATGTAGGATAGCTCATAGAAAAAACAACCTGGAAACCAGATGAAAGGGAAAAAAAATTTAAGAATCATTGGACTACCTGAAAGCTATGACCAAAGAAAAAAAAAAAAAGGCTTAAACATTATGTTTTAAGAAATCTTATTACTTCATTTGATCCTCACAACAACCACAGAAGGTAGGTGCTGTTTCTACCCCCATTTTACAGTTAAGGAAACTGAATCAAACAGAGATCTAAGTGACTTGCCCATGATCACATAACCAGAGTGTAAGGACAAATTTGAACTCAGATCTTCCTGACTCAGCACTCTATTTATTGTGCCAAGAATCAGGAATTTGTTCTGCTTGACTATAAATATTTATAATGGGTTTTGTTTTTCTTGCTTTTTTCTTTCAGGAAAGGATGTAGGAGAGAGAGAATTCAAAATTGAAAATAAAATAAAATTCAACTTTAAAAATTAATTGAAATGATGGAAAACGCTATCCACATCCAGAGAAAGAACTGTGGAGTCTGAATGCAGATCGAAGCATACTATTTTCACTTTTTTTTGTTGTTTTGGGGTTCTTTTTGTGGTTTTTCCCTTTTCTGTTTCTTCTTACACAACACGACTAATGTGGAAATATGTTTAACATGATTGCACATGTATAACCTAAGAATTAATAAGTTGAAAGAATCCACCAATCACTTCCTGAAAGTAGACCCAAAATGAAAACTCCCAGGATCATTATAACCAAAACGCAGGGCTTCCCAGCCGAAGTAAAAACAACGCAAGCAGACAAAAAAAAATTCAAGCACTGAAGAGCCAATCAGGATTACACGGGGTTTAGCTGCCCATTCCTTTTTTGCTCCACTGTTGTTAGCTGCGTGCTGACTCAACTTTCCCTTCAGGTCAACAATAAATTGTGCACACATGGAGATGACACGTAAGGACAGATTAAAGGAACAGGGCATGTTTGGCCTAAAGAAGAGAAGGCTCAGGGGAGGCATGTTGATCTGAAGGTCTATCGCGGGAAAGGGGATTCAATTTGTTCTATTTGGCTTCAGAAGGCAAAATCAGGAGCAATGAGTGGAGTTTGCAAAGAGGAAAGTTTAGATTCAATGTTAGGATAATCTTACTAACAATTAGAGCTGTGTAAGAGTGAAACGCTTCCTATCAAAAGGTAGCGGGTTCCTGTTCCTTAGAGGTCTCCAAGAAAGGACTGACTGCCACTTGTCAGATTTGTTCTAGTGAAGGTTCCTTCAGGTATGAGCTGAACGAAATGGCTGCTGAGGGCCCTTCCAGCTCTCAAATTCTGCGATTCTGTAAGACCACCAAGAGAGTACAGAAAGAAGAGAGTTTAGGACAGAACACTGGGATATACCCACACATCGGGACTAACATATGGATAATGACTATGCAAAAGAGACCAAGAAAGATCAGTCAGGAAGAGAACCACTATCATAACAGACGAGTGTCATCATGAAAACCCAGGGAGGAGAGAACATACAGAAGGAGAGGGAGAACAACAGAGCCAAACACCATAGAAAAGAACAAGAAACTTGAGGACAGAGAAAAGGCCATTGGATTTAGCCTCCCTGACAGTGGTCATCCATCCCTTTCCAACTCACTACAAAGCAGCCTATTTCACTAGTGGACAGTTCTAGCTGCACATACCTCCTTATTGATTGTGGCAGAACTTCCCAAACAACTCCTCCCTGGCGCCACCAAATAAAGTATGCTTCATTTTTGACAGGACTGTCCTTCACAAGTTTGAAGACAGCAGTTACAGTTTCTCTTGGTTTTCTCTTCTTCAGATTAAACATCCCTAATTCCTTCCTTCAAACCTCATGTGATATTATATGAATTGCATGGTCTCTGAGATTCTTTCCAGCTATGAAATTTCCCAATTCAACAAAAGTGAACAGGTTGGTAAAATAATTTTCCCCCTGATCCCTCCAGAATTACAGAATCTTAGAGTTAGAAGGGAGCTTAGAGCCCAGATACTCCAACCCATCTGAACAACCAGCTCTTTTGCAATACCCCCACCAAGTAGCCGCCTTTGCCTGGTTCCTCCAGGGCTTGTGGAGGTTTCCCACAAGCCAAGTCTGACTCTGTGCCGTAAGTGAAGGCAAATCTCCCAGTTTTGCTCTTAAGCTATGGAACATGAACTGTGGAGTATTTCCCCAGCTGGAAATAGCTGTGTCCTCAGTCATCCCATTCTGAGGAAGGGCCCACACCAGCCGTGCTTTACTCTCTGGATTTGGTCACCATGGGTCTGGGAGTGGACCTTCCTCCTCCTCCCTCCCACCTTTTCAGTTCCCTTTTATGTGTTACCTTCTCCACTAGAATATAAGCTCCTCAAAAGCAGGGACTCTTTCCCTGACCACCATGACTGGCACAGAGTAGGCACTTAATAAATGCTTGTTGTCTTGACTTGAAATGAGGAGGTTTGACCTGGAGAAGAGAAGACCCAAGGGAGAGCCATGAAAGCTGACACGTGGAAAAGGGATCAGGCCCTCAAGCTGATACAATAAGCCTTTGTTAAGGACCTATGGTGCCAAGCTCTGCAGACAGCAAGACAAGAAAAAACAATTCCCCAGCCCCCTCAAGGAGCTTGCATTCCAACGAAAGATAAACATATATACAGCTTAAGGATGTAACTTGACAGTTTGAAGGAAGAAACACTGGCAACTGGGGAGATCAGCAAAGTCTTCCAACAGGAAATAGTTCATGAGCTTAGCCTTGAAGGAAGCTAGGGATTCTGAGAAGGATGGGCCTTCCAGACTAGAGGTGGAGAGGTGGAGGAAGAGATGGCATGTAGCCTATACAAAGGCACAAGTCAGGAGATAGACTGCCAAGTCAGAAGAGCAGCAAGAAGCAACTTTGGCCAGAACAGGTGTGAAACTAAGGAAATGCATATATTGGTATTCTGTGCTGTCAATGTGAAGGTGAGCAAAGGGTAAGATGGTAAAAAAATATGTTGGAAAATAGAGATCAGACTAATACTACACCATTGGTGGAGCTATAGATTGGTCCAAATGGTCTAGAAAATAATTTGGAATTATTCCAGGAAAATGATTAAATGAGATCCCATTACTGGGCATATACTAAAAAAAGATCAAAGATTTCCTCTAGCAAATATATGGGGAAAGGCCCCATCTAAAACAAACTATTTATAGCAATACTTTTGTGGAGGCAAAACTGGAAACAAAGTGGTACCCACTGATTTGTAAATGGCAGGCAGGACTAGATGATGAACAACTGGCTCCCAACAGGAGAGGTATTTGTGTGCCTTTGCAACACCTCCAATCTGACCTTTCAACAATTCAATTCAAGCATTTATTAAACAACTTCTAGGTGCCAAATACTGGGCTAGGTAGAAGGGATACAAAGAGAAAAATAAAAGAGCCCCTGTCTTCATTGGGAGGCGAATAAAGATATAAATTCATATGATTATCATTTCACAAAAAGTAAAACTTGTATAAACATAAAGCCACTGCCACAACAAGGCCAAAACAACCCAGAAACTGCAACTACTGGAGATGAAATTGAGGAGAGTGACTGAAACATGCACAAGAAAGCATGCTGAGGCAACACCATTCTGAAAAAATTGAGCGGCTGATTTTACAGAAATCTGGAAGAGGGGAAGAGACTAGTTCAAAAATCATACCCAGTCTCACCCAAAATATCAGTCAGCAGGACATCAATAATTACAAACCATCACTCTATAATATCTTTATGAAAAGGCTCTACTTTTTATCAAAGGTGTCCTTAATGAAAATATGACAAAGCTTCTCCAAGCAACCTTTAAAGCAGGCCATATCCTCACAGTCAGACAACTGAATGAATGGTACAAAGAATACAAGATCTCAATGCATTTAATTGTTAAAAAAGTATTTGACTCAGTAAAGCAAAACACAGCATGCAAGGCTCCCTGTCCACAAGGCATCTTGCAAATCTAAGCTCACACAAAGAATACAAGGCAGTACAATTTAGCAGGAAGAGCCTTGATACCTCCTGCTAAGTCAGAGACCCTGAGCTCAAATTCTACCTCTGAAACTCCCTGGTGCCCTCAGACAAGTCACTGAACCTCTCTGGGCCTCAGTTTCCTTATTTGTCAAATGAAGAGACTAATTTAGATGGCCACTGAAGTCCATTCCAATTCGAGTGTTATGATCCTATGATTTCTTAACAGACACACCTGAGGTAATTTTATTCCCTCATCCTCTGTCAATGTTAGGTGAAATTTAAGACAAAAAGCCATGCTCACCAAAGGTGTGGACCACTGTTCTGGAAGATGTTCTAGGCATATTTCAAATAGAAGGATTCCCAAGAAGTGGCAAGGTTTTCCAAATGTTCTTGTCTGTCAATGATACTGTGCTCATTGCATAAAGACCAAGAATATTATAGGACCTCCTAAATGAGATCCCTGAACACTGGAATTTGCATAAAAATCCATAAAGGAAAAACCAGATGGATAAAAAAGCTTTAATACTGAGTGTATGATATGTAGTTGCATGGGCACTCCATTGAGTTAGGTGATCACCTCATCCTATCTTGGACAGGCAGACAATGAGCTAGGCCCAAAACTGGGCTGGATCAAATTTGAGCAAGTGCATTGAAAGTCAATATCCCAAGCTGCTCCTGATACAAAAACGGACCTTTTCAATGCTAGCGTTCTAGTGATGATAACACAGTTATGCTTTGTGAAAAAATTTCCACTCACAATACAAATTTCGAGTGACCTAAAGACTAATGGACAGATACATGGTTGACTTACATAGGCTGTAAGCACATCACCAATAACTGCTGAACTCAAGTAGCATATATTTTTTTTTCATTTCATCTGAACTGTGATTTCACAGGTGTAAGGAGTTCCTTGGGTGAGGAAACACGCATTAGCACCTGCTCTGCAACTTATAGTCTTCAAGGTGGGGGGGGGGGGGCACTGAGAAATTAAGAGACTTGCTCGAGGTCACAGCCAGTATGTGTCCAAGGCAGAACTTTAACCTAAGAGTTAAGGTCAACCTAAGAGGCCAGCTCTCTCCATTACTGCCTCTCCTAGCATAAAGGAAACATTCAAGAAATGCATAATTGGAAAAGGAGGCAGCCTAGTCACAAAAAGTGTTAAATGGTTCCCAAGAAATGGTAAAAGACCTAGAGCAGGTGTTCTTAACCAGGGGTCTAAGAACTTGTTTTTTTTTTTATATTTGGTTACTGTATTCCAATGTATTTGGTTTCCTTTGAAATCTCATGTGTCTTATTTTATGCATTTAAAACCATGATTCTAAAGAGGTGCCTAGGCTTCTCCAGACTAAGTGTATGTGGCAGGGGAGGGCTGGTGAGGGGGATGACACAAAGCAAAGCATCCTTCCCTGCTTTTGCGAAGTCTCCAGTGCTTTTGGGCAGTTCACTATGGACGATTTATGGGAGAATGTAGACAAGAATGGCATAGAATGAGAACGCAGGAATAAGCTGCAGTCTGCCCCATAGTAATGAGATACCCATTATATCAATTAATCAACAAGTTTTATCTCCCTACAGAGACTGTAAGTTCCTTCCTGAAATAACTGTCATATGACAAGCTCCCCAGTAGGTGCTCAATATAGATTTACTAATTAATTTAAGTATAAACAAACTAGGAGGCCAGTCTGCTAAAGTAAACAGAGAGCTGTCCTTGGGTTCCGAAGAAGCGGGTTCAAGTCCTGCTTCTGACAATAATGTTAAAATAATAGTTTTTCTAATTACACATAAAAACAATTTTTAACATTCTTTTTTTACATTTGAGTTCCAAATTCTCTCCCTCCCTTCCCTCCCTGAGAGGACAAACAATTTGATAGAGGTTATACACTTCTGACATATAATAACTATTTGACCACAGATGATAGATCACAACATTCTCTACTTTGATTAAATCACAGGTCTTTGACTAGGTCTTTTGACCTAAATGCAGGTCTAGACCAAAAACAAAGAGGGGGTAGAGGAGGGGAAGGGGGGAGGCCACACTAGGGAGTTAATCAGAGATTTGACTGCGAATAACTAGGAAGGAATTTATCTTAGTGATAATATAAAAAAAAAAATCAGTAGTAAGATACAATCAAAGTTTAAGAGTAAAGAAGAAATCAGCCAACCCATAACTACTATGTGCTAGGTACTACGCTAAGCACTGGAGATACAAAGAGTTTGTAAAAGATAGTCCCTGCCCTCAAGGAATTTACAATCTAAGAGAGGAGACAACACAAAAACATATACATATAAATCAAGCACATGCGGGATAAATAAGAAATAATTAAAAGAAGAAAGGAATAAATAGGACACTAAGATTCTATGCTTAGAGATCAGATAAAATGAACTCACAGTATAAGCGAAGTTGAACCACTTATTTATAGCATACTAAAAATTATTTTAGGGGCAGCTAGGCAGCACAGTGGATAAAGCACCACCAGCCCTGGAGTCAGGAGGACTTGAGATCAAATCCAGCCTCAGACACATAATACTCACTGGCTGTGTGACTCTGGGCAAGTCACTTAACCCCAATTGCCTCACCAAAAAAAAATTATTTTAAAGTTCAAATTAGCATATAAAATGAGGTAGCTAGGTGGAGCAATGGATAGAGCACTTGACATGGAGTCAGGAAAATCTAAGATCAAATCCACCCTCAGATATTTACTAGCTTTGTGACTAAAGTCAAGTCATTCAATAAACTGAAGATAACAAGAGCACCTACCTCCCAAAGTTGCTGTGCAAATAAAATGAGATACGCGTAAAGCTCTTTGCAAACCTTAAAGTGCTACATAAATGCTAAGCTATTTTGTTCCGTCCAAGGCACAAAAAGAACAAAATTACTTTGATATAATACTTTACCACTGGTCTCTGTGACATGGGAGAGGAGAATTCTCTAAGTTAGAGAAGATAAAGAATGATGCTTTTAGACTATAAATTTCATAGACTGTAATCTAAGAGAAACTGGATGGTTCTTTTAAGTAGTCACTTCATTAAACACACTGTTTAACCCTACTTGCCATCAAGAAACAAAATGCCAAAAGCCAGACCATTAAGAAAGAAGTGAGAATAACTAGCCTTAGACAATTCGCTGAAGGAGATTTTTAGCAAGGGGACAGATAACCTGATGATAAGACGTGAGCTGAAATAGTTAAATCTATTCAATATTCAATTGCAACAAAACTAATGTAAATAAGGCCAGAAATTTTTTTTTAAATGGGGCTTGCATGGCTATAAGTCATGAAATTCCTCAAATTGGTATCTCTCTTGAGGTGTTAAAATGACTCATCATACATTGTTACATACTGTACATTCCTAGAGAAACACTATAAAAGTATATAATGCTGACAGAGAGGAATCTAAGAAATGTTTACCAGAATATGAAATGAGGAAGAGATTTATTCCTAAGTGCTCATTCTGCTGATTTGTCATTTTCCCAGTTCACCAGAAGATTAACAAAGCAGTTTCACTCCACCACTGGTTTGGGGTTTTTTTTTTTCCCTAGGCAGCTTGAAGGTCAGTGGATTTTTTATTTTCTGTGTGCCTGGGAAATCAGATTAAAGCCACAGGGATTTATAAATTTGCTCCAAAGCTCAAACTTCCCACTAGTTACTACAAAACTAGGCAAATCTACTTCCAACATGCATTGCCTCCATGTATTGCATATCCACGTGTGCAAGATCTCTCCTTTTGTAGAAAAAAACAATAAGCTGTCACTTTGACAGTCAAAGGTCAAAGAGCTTCCTAGAGATGCAAAGTAAGGCAGACTAAAGCAGGTTCTGTTGTTAAACACATACAAGAGCACAGCAGTAAGAACTTCAAGGTCAAAACTGTTTCAGGATTCCTGCAATTCCGGGCTTTGAAAGATTCTGTGTCCAGAGCAAAAATTAGCCATGAGGTCATGCTACCCCTCGTTGGTGGCCATGTTATCAGGTACTTTAAAAATGTATACACTCAGTTACCAAGCATTTTAAAATAGGAGTACGCAGAATGAAATACGTGAGTCTCTCTTTTAAAAAAACCTCTCCTAAGGGGCAGCTAGGTGGCTTGGTGGATAGAGCACTAGCCCTAGATTCAAGAGGACCTGAGTTCAAATACGGCCTCAGACACATAACACTTACTAGCTGTGTGACCCTGGGCAAGTCACTTAACTCCACTGCCTAGCAAAAAAAAAAACAAACCTCTCTTGGTTTTCCATGTCATAAAAAGTTCTTCCATGCCACCCCAGAATTAGTAGTTTTGTTAGCTTTGGAAGAGAAAGATGAGAAGAACTCATTCTAGGAAGGAAGGAAGGGCTAATAACACTTTGTTGGTGGTGGTGGTGGTGTTCAGTTGTTTCATCAGTCCCACTCTTCATGACCCCATTTGGGGTTTTCTTGGCAGAGATACTGGAGAGATTTGCCATATCCTTCTGCAGCTCATTTTACAGATAAGGAAACTGAGGCAAACAGGGTTAAGTCCAGGGTCACCCAGTTAATAAGTGTCTGAGGCCAGATTTGAACTCATGAAGATGAGTCTTCCTGACTCCAGGATTGGGGCTATATTATCCACTGGAAAACCCAGCCACCCCAATAACTCCTTACAGAACTGTTTATGGTTTTCCATGTACTTTTATCTCATATAATTCATTCAAGAGCACTATATGGCCCAAAGGGCACAGGTCATCAATCCCCATTTTACAGACTAGGGAAGTGCAGTTCAGAGATGATGTAAATTACCCAGTGGTACTGACACACAGTAGGAAACAAGGCACCCAAGTCTAATTACTAGTCTAGAGCTCTTTCTACTCCACATGTCATGGCTTTTCAGATACCTTAAGGGATGGAAGGATCAACATTCTTTTTTTCTAATTAATTTATTTTTAGTTTTAAACATTCACTTCCATAAGCTTTTAAGTTTTAAATTTTCTCCACCTCCCTCCCCAAGACGGCGTGCAATCTGATATAGGCTCTACATATATATTCCTATTAAACATATTCCCACATTAGTCATGTTGTAAATAAGAATTAGAACCAATAGGAGGAACCACAAGAAAGAAGAAACAAAAGAGAAAAAAAAAAAGAGCAAATAGTATGCTTCAATCTGCATTCTAACCCCATAGTTCTTTCTCTGGATGTGGACAGCATTTTCCATCATGAAACTTACGGACATGGCTTAGAGAAGGATCAACATTCTTGAAAGGAAGCTTTCCCCAACTGCTGAACCACAGTACCCTGTGAATGCTAAGCAGAAAACACACTACCGAGGAAGACATACATAGTGAGAACCGCAAGGTATATAACACCAAAACTTGCAGCACCATTCACACTGTCCAGTCTGGGAGAGAAAAATAATATTCCTGCCATAGCCTCCTTTAATTTCACAAATACCTAATAAGCTCCTACTATGTACCAAGTGCTACCTACACTAGACACTGGAAATGCCAGAGGTCTCCATGCAAGTCCTTATCTTGGGTTATAATCCAATGCAACATTCACCAAATGGCATATAACAAGAATATAACGCAACAAATACTTTCCCACAGGAAAGCAGAGAAGATTCTTCTGTATCTGCGTGAAACAAGTTCTAGACAATGCAAACACATCTAGGGACAAGACTTCTCTTTCTACATGACACTAAACCCAAAATCCTAATGGGGATCCTGAAAGTATGTCCACAGTTCCATCACCTTCCTCCAACAGAAGCGGGTATCCTGGCAAGCAGCAAAGAGGCCCTAGTCACACCACCTAAATATGCCGAAGTCAGAAAAATGACAGGACATCACCCTTGCACGGCATCCAGCTCTTAAAGACTGCAACAGAGATGCCCAGGCCCCTAGGCCAACTCCAGCTTCTCAGTAAAGACTGTAGGAGTCAGAGGAAAGAACAGGCCCACTCTGACTCTAAGCCCCTTCTTCACCGGTGACTGAGCCTATATGACACCAGCTGGCCTAACATCAGCCCAAGTCACTGGGACCAGCGATCCTCAGAGGCCATCTGTGCTGCAGTCTATCTATCCCACCTTCCTCTTTATGTAATCAGCTGAAGCCAAAGTCAAGTACTCTGGGCTTCGCCATCTCCCCACCCTCTGCTTCCTCCCTGAAAGCCATCCTCCCGAAGTAAGGCCTCCATGAGGCGGCTTCAGGTGTTACCTCCTCTCCTTCAGCTTATAGATTTCTGCCTTTACAAGTTCCCTGTCAGCTCTTGCCTTCACCCCCACCACGCTCTAGCTCTATACTAGTTATCTGTGTGCATTTCATCTGCCCTGCCCCCATCAGCTCCTTCAGAGCAAGGACTTGGCCCATTTTGTATCTGGGAATGCCGTAGGATCAGCACTCCCATTTACAGAGTAGCTAGAAGAATTCGATTAAACAAGACTCCCTAAGGGGCCAAAGTTTAAAAAGGGAATCTTCACCACAATCGGGGTGGAAAGCAGGACTCAGTGAGAGAGAGAAGAATTCCCCAAGCTAAAATAGGAGGGAGATGCAGTCCAGAAGGCAAAAATCTCCAGAGAAAGGGCAAGAGATCTCAGAATCATGGAAATGTAAGGATGAGAATGCCTGGGGTAGGAAATTCTAGAGGGCTGGAGGAGTGGGGGAAGAACTCTTGGGCAGATGCTTCCTAATCAAGCATCCTGAGAATGGGGAAACACAAGTGAGATTCCAGATCTAAAAGACAACAAAGAGATGGATAACCCGGAGAATAGGCATGGAACCCCTACCCCAGGGTGTAAGGAAAGCCAAGGGATCTCCCAAAGATACCTCAGGGGAAGTAGAGGGCCTTGAGGATAGAAAGGGGGCATCCTTGGATGAAATGAAGCAGTTAGGGAGAAGGGGAAAGATAACGTGGCAATGTGGGGAAGTTCCTAAGAACTAAGGGGAGATGAAGGACTAAAGGAAGTTGCAGCATCAGTGAGGTTATGGGGGGAGGGGAAACTTTCAGATGAAAGAAGAGCAGAGAAAAGGTAAGAACTGGGGGAGGGGCAGGACCCGGAGACCTAGTTCAGAGGGTCTGAGAGGAGGGGAGCTTCAGGGGAAGGGGGTTGGGATGAGGGATCTGGGAGGTGAGACACAGGGGATCCCAGGGAGAGGGGGTGGTCAGCTGGAGAGTGAGAATTGGGGGGTGGGGTGACCAGGGAAAACTCTGAGCCGAGAGGCAGGACCCTGTGAGTTGGGGGTAGGGGAGGGGGGGGAGAAGGGGGAATCCCCGGGCAGGGCTCTGAGGGAGAGGGAAGGAGGTTCTAGGGGAGGGTACAAGGACGCCCTCTTCCCCGCCCCCAACAGAGGGAAGAACCTGAGGGCGGAGCGTGGTGGAGGGGGGAGGCCTCGGGCAGACACCACCACCCCCGAGGGGGTGGGTCCTGAGGGGGGGTGGGTCCTGAGGGGGAGGGGACAAGGCCCTTGGCGAGTGGCAGAGACCCCACACACTCCCGCCCGGGGGAAGAACCCGAGGGCGGGGCGGGGGGGGGGGGCGGGGCCCTGGCCAGAGAACCACCCCCCAGGGGGCAGGCATTGAGGCAAACGAGGCCTTGGGGGCGGGGCCAGAGGGGAGGAGGGGCGGGAGACCCCCGGCCGCTCACCTGAGGCTGCGGTGGGGCCCGAACAAGGCCTGACTGGTCGGGCGCGGGGCTCATAGTCCTCAGCCCCCGGCCGCGGCCGCGGTGGTCCGGGTCCCTGGCACGGGCACTGGGGGCGCTGCGGCCCGAGAGGCGGAGGCCATGTCCCTGTCCCCGTCGCTGTTCCTGCCCCTGGAGCCGGAGCCAGGCCGCTGCCCCTCCCGGGGCCGCGTCCTCGGGGCTCAGCAGCCGCGAACGACTGAGGCGCCCTCCCCGCCGGCCACCGGGATGTGAGGACGGGGGCGGGGCCTCGGCTCCGCCCCTCCAACCCCCCCCTCCACACTCGCTCCCCTCCCCAGGGCTAGCCAACCCGCGGCTGTCCTCTCGGAGCCCGGATGCCGCATTGGTCCGTGCGCCCACGTGGTCCGGAGGGCCGAACGAGGAGGCTTAGAACCAATGAACAGCCAGGAACGCCGACTCCGACAGACTTCTAGACCAATAGGCAAGAAGTCGAGGCGTAAACAGAGGAGGCGGGATGAGAAGTGACTGAGTAGCTCCGCACTCCGGCACCCGCCGAACTCGCAAAGGGCGTGAGTAAACACACAAGTAGACCAATAAACTTTAGGGGAACTACAGATTGATGTTTCACAAGGCCAATTAGCGAAGCGGCGCGGGGAATACGATTTCTACCGCTTTATTGAGTAAATTAGGTGAAAGCAGGGAGCCAGCAGGCTCTGGAGGGACCCGAAGTTTCCTGGCACGCCCCCAGCCCGGGTGGTACGAGATGGAGCTCTAGGACCTTAGAATGAATGGATGGCAGAAAAGTGGTTACTATATGCCGAAACCTGTGCAAAACGGGAAAGATACAAATACAAAAGCGCCCTCAAGGAACCTCCAACCTGCCCGATAGGGCAGACCACTCATGTGGGGGAAGGGGCGTGGCTTGGAAGAGGCCAGATAGTCCGCAGTGGGAGAATGAGTGCAGCCATAGAGGACAGGATTGATCCAACCCAACCAGGGACAGTGACTGTGGTCACAGCCTTGCCCATCGCAGAGGTTCTTCACCTTTCTTTGTGTCCTCGTCACTGAGCAATCTGGTGAAACCTACTGATCCCACTCTTAAAATCATGTTTTTGAATACATAAAACACACAGGATTGCAAAGGAATAGATTAGGAATTAGATTAAAAATAAATGAAATTAATTTTTTTTTAACAATTTCATGATTAAAAACCTTTGAACCAGAAACCAAGAAGACCTCAGTTCGGGCCCCACCTCTGACATACTGTCTGTGTCCCTGGGGAAGTTGCTTAACTTCTTGGTGCTCTCCACCACTCTCTATAAGTTGAAGAGAAGGTGTGTTGACCTGCATTGGCAAAGGGATTTTCTTCATATGGAAGTTCCTTGTACCAATGAAATCTCTGTCCTTATCCAGTCTTTATCCATATGGCTCCAAAAACGTATTGGGTGGCAAAACTGTTCTTGAGAAGATGGTCTGGGAATAGGGAGAGAGCTGGAAGGATGTTTGAAGGTCACACAATCCAGCCTCTTCATTGTGCAGATGATGAAACTGAGACCTAGAGACTGGCAGGGTCTTGTCCCAGGTTATACTCAAGTAGTTACTGGCAGAGCCTGGATTCAAACCCAGGTCCTCTACCTAAGGTGCAGGGAGCATTCAGCATTCTACGACTTCTTGCTGACTTCGTTTCTATTGTTGCCATAGTTAATAAAACATTGCTAGTGTCGTCTTCCCCAACCCCAACTACAGGTCTACACTTTGTTTTCTCAATAGAGAAGACTCCGGAGAGAGAGGGTCATCCTCACAGAATAGCAAGCAGGTCAGTGTGGCTGAACCATAGAGTATATGTAGATGACTAATGTGTAATAAGCCTGGCAAGGTAAAAAGGAGTCAGAGTTTGTGTTTGATCCTGGAGGTGACAGGTAGCCACTGGAGTTTATTGGGAGGAGGAGTTAACATACTCAAACCTGAGCTTTAGGATTATTCCTTTGGCAGCTGAGAAGGGTTCTTTTTTTTATTATTATTTTTAATTTTTTAATAATTAATTTATTTATTTTTAGTTTTCAACATTCACTTCCATAAGATTTTGAGTTTTAAAATTTTCTCCCCCTCCTCCTCTCTCCCCCCAAGATGGTGTGCAATCTGATGTAGGCTCTATTTATACATTCATATTAAGCATATTTTCCCATTAGTCATGATGTAAAGAACAATTAGAACTAATGGGATGAAGCAATAAAATGAAACAACAAGGAAAAGGAGAGCAAATAGTATGGTTCCATCTGCATTCAGATTCCATAGTTCTTTCTCTGAGTGTGGACAGCATTTTCCATCATGAGTCTTTTGGAGTTATCTTAGATCCTTGCATTGCTGAGAAGAGCCAAGTCTATCAAAGTCAGTCATCCCACAATGTGGCTGTTACTGTGTACAATGTTCTCCTGGTTCTGCTCACTTCACTGAGCATCAGTTCATGTTTCCAGGTTTTTCTGAAATCAGCCTGCTCATCATTTCTTATTGCACAATAGTATTCCATTACATTCGTATACCACAACTTGTTCAGCCATTCCCCAATTGATAGACATCCCCTCAATTTCCAATTCTTTGCCACCACAAAAGAGCTGCTATAAATATTTCTGTACATGTGGGTCCTTTTCCCATTTTTATGATCTCTTTGGGATATAGACCTAGAAGTGGTTTTCCTGGGTCAAAGGGTATGCCCAATTTTATAGCCCTTTGGGCATAGTTCCAAATTGCTCTCCATAATGGTTGGATCATTTCACAACTCCACCAACAATGCATTAATGTTCCAATTTTCCCACATCTTCTCCAACATCTATCATTGTCCTGTTTTGTCATGTTAGCCAATCTGATAGGTGTGGTGTGGTACCTCAGAGTCATTTTGATTTGCATTTCTCTAATCAATAGTGTTTTAGAACATTTTTTTCATATGACTATAGATAACTTTAGAAAAGAGTTCTTTCCACAACATGAAAGAGCACAAGGACTCCTTGGGAAATCAGATTCACAGTGGGTGATTTGGGACCTGAATGAAAAAAAAAAAGCCATTTCTCACACAACAGAAACTATCTATCATACATAGGATTATATCTCCCCAACATTTAGCAAAGATGACCTAGCATGTCACTCTCCTGCCTCCCTCCAAAGACTTTAAGGGTCCCCCATGGCCTACAGGTATATGCATATAAGATCCTTAGCTCATCATTCATGGCACTTGGAGGCACAGAGTACTACCTTGGAGCTATAGGATAGTGGTTGAATCCTGTCTCTACTGGCTACTTTCTTTGTG
Source organism: Vombatus ursinus (assembly GCF_900497805.2). Classification (NCBI taxonomy): domain Eukaryota; kingdom Metazoa; phylum Chordata; class Mammalia; order Diprotodontia; family Vombatidae; genus Vombatus; species Vombatus ursinus. The sequence goes on from NW_020954603.1 coordinate 223,000, forward strand.
ACTCTAGGCAAGTCTCCTTCTTTCTGTGCCTCAGTAAAATGAGAAGATGACCTCTGAGTTCTCCCCCTCTACTCCTAGCATCCTATTAGTAACATGGACATAATACTGAGTGCATGAACACAGAGGTGTGTTCAAGAGAAAATTGCTCTCGGGAAACTTTAAGAACACTCCAACTATGAATATGAGTCAGAGTCCACTGTATCCTCTTCCACTGCTCCCCTCTAGCTATAGTGAGCCCTTCAACTCCTTCCCCAGAAGTCCCTTTCACCTCTCTCCATGCTCCATGCTCCAATCCTCTCCCAGAGTTCTCTCTCCCATGCCTACCCTACAGTGTCTTGCGGATCCCATCTCCCAACATACTTCTGGCACTACCAGGTAAAGATAGAGAGGAGACACTATACATCTAACCCAGCCCAGCCCAGCCTCCAGCATTGAGAAGGGTCCTGGATTGGGAACTTTTTAACAGGTCAAACAAACCAACCCACACCTGGGTTCCAATCCTATTTCTGCAGGTTCCAATTCAAAAAGGCCTGGGTCAAGTCCTTCTGACTCAAATTGGCCTTGTGAGTCCCATAACCTCCAAGTAGCCCCTAGACACACCTTTGAAGACTACCCATTGCAAAGCAGATGCCAATCCCAATTGATAGAGGCAATTTCCTCAATGGGATTTCTCTCCCTAAACTACTAAACTCCCAGGGCTGGGCCCAAAACAACAAACAATACAATACCCCTCATGTGTCAGTCCCTATGTGATCCTAGGCAAATCTCTTCCCCTCTCTGAGCTTCACGTTCCCATCTGTTAAACAAGGGGTTTGCACTTAGCTAGTGCAACTAAGCCTCTTAGGACTTAACTAGGCTGGTCTGTCCTAGGGACCATAATCCAAATGAAAGAGGGATGCCATGGGATGTTGAAAGTCCTTCTGATGTTCCCATTTGCAGGTGACTTTGTGCGGCTCCCAACAAGGTCAGAGAACACTGCAGAGCCTCCCAGGTGAGATCCACAATCCCTTAAAAGATTTCAACCTTACCATCCACGCGGAAAAAGTAAATGGATAAAGAATATCTATTGTCTAGACTCTGATATGCAGCTGAATGAGCAACAGCCCGCTGAGCTGGTGTATCAGTACCATGCCTCTGAGACAGTTATTGCCAGTGGACAATGGGTTGGGCCCAGAATTGAACAGGAGGAGGAAAGCAGGCTGGATTATACCCAGGATCCGAGTGGTTCAGGTGGTTCTGGGGAGAGAGGGGCGGGCCCGGAATTAGGAAGAACTGAGTTCAAATCTGCCCTCAGATGCTTGCTTGATGTGTAACCCTGGGCACTTCTCTCAACCTCTGTCTGCCTTAGTTCCCTCATCTGTAAAACAGAAGTAAGAAAAGGACCTACCAAAAGGACTCACATGTACAAAAATATTTATAGCAGCTCTGTTTGTGGTAGCAAAGAATTGGAAATTGAGGGGATGCCATCAATTGGAGAATGGCCGAGCAAGTTGTGGCATATGAATGTAGCGGGATACTACTGTGCTGTAAGAAATGATGAACAGACAGACTTCAGAAAAACCTGGAAAGACTTGTATGGACTGATGCTGAGTGAAGCAAGCAGAACGAGGAGAACATCGTACATAGTAACAGTCATATTGTTTGATGACTGACTTTGATAGACTTAGCTCTTCTCAGTAATGCAAGGATCTAAGATGAGTCCAAAAGACTGATGATGGCAAATGCTACATCCAGAGAAAGAACTTTGGAGTCTGAATGCAGATGGAAGCATACTATTTGCTCTTTTGTTGTTGTTGTTTTGTTTTGTTTCTTCTTTCTCGTGGTTCCTCCCATTGGTTCTAATTCTTCTTTACAGCATGACTAGTGTGAAAATATGTTTAATATGAATGTATATGTAGAGCCTATATCAGATTACATGCTGTCTTGGGAAGGGGGGAGGAGAAGGAAGGGGAGAAAATTTAAAACTCAAAATCTTATGGAAGTGAATGTTGAAAACTGAAAATAAGTTAATTAATTAAAAAAAATAAGGCCTACCTCCTAGGGTTGTTGTGAGAATTAAATGAAATGATATTTGGAAAACATTTTGTCAAATTTAAAGTGCTATACAAATGGTGGCTATTATTATTACCCATTAAATGACCCTTCCCTGAAACAAAGACCCATCTTTTTAAAACTGCTGTCCTGCTACTTTCACTCCATGGTTGTGACTCATAAGGAGGGAAAAGGGAGTAAGTATTTATATAGCACCTATTACGTGCCAGGCACAGTAGTGCTAAGTGGTTTGTTTTTTTACCCAAATTATCTCATTCTGAAAATCTCATGGCACAACAGTCTCTCAATAATGGAAGTTGAATATCACCAGAAGACAATGGAAAGACCCAGGGCAAGCATCTAAGTGGTCTGAAGCATTCCCAACTAAGGACTTCATTGGAGAAGTGCCAGCTAGGCAGGAGTTCCCTCTTCCATGTGACCATTCTCCATGATACTCATTAGCCACATTTGGGCAAAGGACACTGGCAAGAAGCCATCTCTCTTTTGTGGGTTTTTGTTTTTTGTTTTTTTGGTGAGGCAGTCGGGATTAAGTGACTTGCCCGGGGTCACACAAGTGTCAAGTGTCTGAAGCCAGATTTGAACTCAGGTCCTCCTGACTCCAAGGCCGTAGCTCTATCTACTGAGCCACCTAACTGCCCCTCTTTTGTGTCTTTCTTGACAGTAACTGGGAGTCATTGAACATAGCTCTTTCTGTAGTTCAGGTTTCTCAAAGAATCTTGAATGATCATAACACTGAGTGCATGAAGATTCATGATCCAACAAAAGCCTTTAGGAACATACTTTACTCTCTTAGAGCCAAATGCTTTTGTTTTTAATCAACATACACATAGTGGAGCCACACAGCGGACTGCCCTTTTAGATCAACTGTGTGATTGTAAAGACAAGATCTGTTACAATCATTTGGGGAAACCTGCTCTTTACCTTAAGTTTGCATCAAGGAAACCATATGTGTGTGTGTGTGTGTGTGTACATACATGCATATATACATATACACACACACACATATGTATTATATATAGAGAGGCCATAGAGCCATAACATATAGAGGCTAAAAAAGTACCTACATTAAGAGAGGCAGAATATCAATGAATAAGGAAAGAAGTCAGAGTCTCACTGTCCTGTGCTCTGGCCTGACCACATCTGCAAGAATCTGTTCAATTCTAGGCATGCCATAAGGAAGGGTATGTCTGGAAGTAGAGGCCAAGACACTGAGAGAACTAGAAATCCTACTATACCATTTCTAGATCAGATGAAGGAACTGGAAGTTGAACTTGAGTTAAACTCGAGAAAAGACCTCAGGTGGTGGTGGTGGTGGTGGGGAGGATCAGGAGAGATTAAATTGGTCCTGCTTGGGTCCAGAGGTCCCCAGGGATCAGCCAGGAAGTTCCTTCCAGTGGGCCTATTGCATGCTACCTAAAGGCAGGAGGGACCATGTGGGACAGGTCAAGGAGCGCTGGGTTGGAGTCAGGACGTGAGGTTACCGGTCCATTTCTGCCACTAATTAACCAGGTGACCTTGGGCTAATCACTTCCTAGATGGGTGAAAGTTACAAGCAGACTGATTCCAGTTCATGACACAGCGAGTTGCAGCGAAAACAGTGTTGAATTTGGAGTCAGAGGACCTGGGCTCAAAGCAGGGGTATCCTAGAGCCAGCTGAACTGGGCTGCAAATGCTACCCATCAAGGATTTATTGTTTTGCTGATTGTCTAGACCTAAGAAAGCAATGGAGAAAATGTTAATAATGCACATTAGACTGAAAAGTGTGGCAGGGGTACTTTTTTTTGGTTTGTTTGGAGAGCTGGTTGTTAAACATTTACCAGCATACCTGGTTGAAATCCTGGCTCTGCCTTCTGACGTGGCACCTCTCCCAGCTGAAGAGGGGACAGACTGGGTGACTGGCTCTATTTTAAGGATCTTATGAAGGAAAGACATCCTAAGATAGAACAGGCTGACTGGTGAGGCAATGAGCTCCCCATCAGCAGAGATGCTCAGATAGCTGATCAGGGAGGTTGCCGATGTGATTCCTACCCTAGGAAAGGTTGGGTGGGATAATCAGGAAGACCTCCTCTTCCCTGCAGCCCCAGAACTCCACAGGACCAACCAACCCAGGGTCCTAAACATTGGATTCTGTCTCTGCCTCATTAATGGCCTTGACTTAGTGAAGCACTTTCCCTTAATAGGCTCCAGGTTCAGAGCTGGAAGGGGGGCAGAAACCATCAAGCCAAATCACAGATGAAAAAACCAAGGCACAAAATATGAAATGAATTGCCCAGGATCACACGGTGAGATTTGAACCCAGGTCTCCCTGACTCCAAGTCCAGCAGTCTACACTACTCCATGCTGCCTCTCCATGATTTGACACAATGAAGATTTCTGAAGGGCTTTCTCTCCCAACACAAATGGGGCAAAAGTCATTCCTGGCCCTTTAGCTTTGTCCATTTTCCCTGGGCTTTCCCACCCCAAAAAAGTGACACCTGTGTGCCAAAGCTGCTGGCATCTCAGGCCTGACAAGGGTACCCAAACAGAGGGGAATATTGCCCCCCAGGGCATCGCCCTTGCTGGGAAAGGTCCTACCCTGCTCTGACTGCTGCCCAGAGTCAAGGTCCTCGGACAAAGCCACAGTGACCCCTAGTGGCATCTGGCCTCAAGTGCTGTGGCTCTGCCTCAGCCTGAACTCACAAGGGATCTTGGAGACCTGGCCCCACTGCCTTCAGAAAAGAGTTCAGATCTGGCCTCTGACACTTCCTACTTGTGAGCCCCAGGGTAAGTCACTGCCCCTCCATGGGCCTCAGTTTCCTTATCTGTAAAATACTTGTGATGGCTACTCCAGCAGGAAGTGGCCAGGTTAGCATCAGGATACAAATCAAGCTCTTGTCCAAATGAGGTCTTCGCCAGTTTCCTCTTTTCAGACAAAGTCCACCCGTCCATCAGGAGACAGACTGGGAGGGTCCCTGCTTCCCCAATCTCAGGGCTCTCCTCTGGTTAGGTTCTTGGCCAGTGAGTGCCCCTGAGCACATGAGTTTTCGTAGAGACACGACAGCCTGGTGTCACAGAATTGATTAACCACTCCTGAAATTCCTGGACATATCGACTGCTCTTTTTATGCTATGGCGTCTTCTTTCTGTGGTCTTTCAGTTTGGTGGTAGGTAACTGGGCAACCATTCCACCCCCACTCCCACCCCCACCCTCACTCCCCACCCCTTTCCTCTCTTTATTTTAAGCCTTTTGGATTAGATTCACAAGACTCCAGATAAATATGTTCAATTCCCCAGGTGCCCAGAATTCCTGTATTTTAAGCCAGAATCCCAAATCCATTGCAGATAACACCTTTTCAGCTGCCTCAGTCTTCCAAAGCAGAGAAGAAAATACAGTCTATGCCCCTGCTCCCCAGCGAGGACTTCCTAAGCCATAGCAATGAAGTCTAGAATTGTGTTGCCAGCAACATGTGTCTGTGACTCACTGAAAAGTGCTTAGCAACCCAACAGGTTTGATAAGCCCTCTGTCAGGCCCCATACATGCGACCCAGCAAGGCAGAGGTCTGGGAACATCCAGCTGACAAACGCATGCCTCGGCAGCCCTCCTCAGGAGGCATCATCCTCTGCCATCCAAGCTCTTCTCCCTCTGACCTGACTTAAATGCCTCTCCCTCAGTAGCGCTCCCTCCATGGAAAGAGTCCCTAAGGGTCCTCCTTTCCCTTCCTCCTAAGCAGCCTGCTAAAGCGCAGGATTCCTTTGAGCCTCTTCTTATTGAAGCCTTCTTTCATTTGTGCCAAGTAACTTTCCTCATGCCTCATAATCTGGAGTGTGGAATGACCCCGCTGGGCCCACAGTGTCCTGCGGCTTTCCTCAGGCCTACTTTGCCAGCCTCGTTCTGGCACGTCTCCTGTGGATCCTGGGACCATAGAGTATTGCTCAGTCTAGACATCTGGGCTGGAGCCTTAGTCTCTTAATGCTTGGGGTAATGCTGCATGATACTGGCCAACCAGGATCCCATAGCCTGATGTGGAGACTCTCAACCAGGCCCAGCCCTAGCGGGGCAGCTGGAGGGGCTGGGAAGGGCCTGGGAAGGGCCTACTCCAACCTGCCCAGGATGGATGAGAAATGAAGCCCCCCACTCACTGAATCGCCTCCAGACTTGCTGTGTACCTGCCATGCTGATTTTCAGCTTACACCCTGGGTGGGGGAACCTTCTCTAAAGACTACAGCGGGCAAGGATATAGTTAACACTTTTTATTCCAGATTTTGGGGACAAGGGAAAGGGAGAATGAGGGAACGAAGAGGAACAGAGGGGAGCCAGTGAGCAGAGTGCAGGGATTTGGGGCCAGCAGCCCCTCAAGAAATCTGGGGGGAGAGAGAGCCACTCAAGGCCCCTGGGGAAGGAGTGGCTGCTGGAAATGAGCTGCTTCACGGTGCCCAGAGGCCTTTCCTTTGTTCTTCAGCAAGCCAAGGCTTGGAGTGCTAGCCAGCCCCTTCAGAGGTCACTAAGGAGCAACTTGGGGGCTTTGCTTGACCAGTCAGATATCTGGGGGCTCTTCACAGGAGGCATGGAGGTGCTGGGCTCTGTGCTGGATTCCGTGCTGGACTCAGTGTGGCTCTGGAGGTCTGCTGGCATGGCTGAGGGGGCAGGCCCAGGTGGCTGGTTCAGGGACCTCCTGTACTCTGGGCCCTAAAGCTCCCCAAGGATAGACACGGAGATGGGAGAAGGGGTGGAGAGGAAAGAGCACGTGACCACTGCCTTGGGACCAAAAATGATCTAAGTCTAACCTGCCCAGAAGAGGATCATTTCTAAGGTGGAAGAAGCAGGTTGAAAGGAACAGGCAGGAAGATAGTTAAGTATGCTGGGCCCCAAGGACAGTAGCTGGGGGTGGGTGCGGGAGGCACGGAGGGGACACATGAGCTTCTAGGCCTAGTCAAGCTCACCCACCTGTCTCCCGAGAAGGTACATCCCAGCTGCTGTCACTGTCTGGGAGGCTCAGGTCAGAGCTAGAGATAGCAGAGTCTGGCCGGGGTGGGGGATCCCCTCGAATCTGAGCCTGCAAAGAACACACCATGGCCCTAGGGGGGCCCTCAGGGTCAGGCAATAGAATCCTGGGGAAGGAGTCACAGCCTGATGCCATCACAGCCTCCCCATCTTCTCTAACACTGCTCTATACATCTCCCCCTGACCCAGATCTGACTCAGTTTCTCCTAAATGGGAGGTGAGGGTCACAGAAACCATGGGGGTTGAGGGGAGGGACAGACTGCAATGAGGAACAAGAATTCCAGCTTTGAGAAATAGGAAGGTGCTCTAGTAAAAAGTAGAGGAGCTGTAGACTTTTGCCTTTCCTTGTGCCCCCAGGGCTTAGCACAGTGCCCAGCAGATAGTAGGTATACGGGGGTGGTTTGCCATTTCCTTCTCCAGCTCATTTGACAGATGAGGAAACTGAGGCACACAGGGCTATGTGACTTGCCCAGGGGCACACAGTTAACAAGTGCTGGAGTCCAGATTTGAACTTGGGCTCGGCACTCTACCCACCACACCACCTAGCTGCCCACACCAAGTAGGCACTCGAGGTTAATCGCCCAACTAGAGGTTTTTGAGCCGCTCCCAAAGGTGAAGCAGCCTGCTCTTGGTCACATAGGGCAGGGTCAGGTCTGCCCGACCCTGGGCAAGTAAACCATCTACTCCACCCGGCACTGAAGCCCCTGGAGGGAGGGGGAGAAGGCACAGGAGAAACACCATGTCAACGATTACTATTAATCATACTAATATCAGCCAGCATTTCCATAGCATATTAAGGTTTGCAAAGGGCTTTACGGATATTTCATTTGAACCTCACAACAACCCTAGGAGATGGGTGTTATTATTATCCCCATTTTACAGATGAGGAGTTGCACAGCTAGCAAATGTGGGGGACAAGATTTGAACTCGATTCTCTTCACTATGCTACCTGCTCCCTCCCTGCACTGGACAGAGGACTAGGAGACATGAGTTCAAAGCCTCCACCAAACGCTTTCCAGCTGCATGAGCCCAAGCAAATTCCCCTCTCTCACCTGTGAAACCCGAATAAACTTACGGCTCCCACTTCCCTCCCAGAGAAGCAGGTCTAGGAGGTCTGCTGACGGGGGCAGCAGCTCAGAGCGGGGCTGGCCTCCTCCTCACAAGTCTGGGATCTGGGCCAAGACTCTTCCAAAGATGCCTCGCTTCCCTCCCTCTGACTCTCCAGCAGGGACATGGCATTTCTGGCCAGCAGCAGGTCTGGGCTTAGGAGCCAAGGCCTTCATCCCCAGACCCCTCCCAGGCTGTCCTACTGGGCCCCTGTTCTGCCTCTACTCCTGCCTGTCCTTTCTTGTAGTGTTTATGGGCCGGGCCCTGTAGGAGCAGAGGGGACCCCAGGGGGTGGAAGGAGGTGCAGGAACCCCAACTTTGTGCTCAATAAAAGGAAAAGAGAATCCAGTGACCTCCAAAGCCAGGTCAATAACTGGGAGCCCATCTCCTTCCTTACTGAACCCCTGCCCAGGAGCAGGGGGCACTGTATGCCCTGAATGGAGGGGCCAGACCTGACAAGATCGATCTCCCGCCGAACATCCTGGGCCTCCAGCCTGGCAGCGTCCACCACCCGGCGGTGGCCTTCCTGATCACTCTGTACCTGCTCCAGCATCTGCCCAGGCACAGCCGCCAGGTGGCAATGACCACGGAACTTTCCCTTCACTCAGGCCCTTCCCCCTCCTTCCCCACGATGCTCTCAGTGAGCTGCGCCCCTTGGGGTGGGATGGGGGGAGTTTAGGAGATGGCAGAAAGGGAGCTCCCTAAAGAGGTGCTGCTAGGGTAAGGGGCAGAAAGATCCTTTCTCCAGGGCACCCCACCCTTCTATTTGGATAGTAGAAAAAGCATCAGAGCTGGTCCAAAGTAGAACAAATAGCCCCATCTCAAGATGCCCTTCAGAGATGACCCCCTGCCAGGAATAAGGATCCTTCAAATGCACACCTACCTTCCAGCTCCGCGCCTGAGCCTGCCTGGCCTCGGCCATCTGTCTCAGCAGCAACTCCTGCTGTTGGCCTGAGGGAGAGGGAAAAAGTCAGCCACGGACCAGGCCCCGGGGGCAGGGATGGGGCAGAGGGAAAGGAGAAGCTTCCTTCCTTCTCCTTCCCTAACCTCCCTCCCTTCCCTAACCTCCCTCCCTTCCCTCTCCCCTTCTCTCTTCCCTGCCCTCCTCTCCTTTCTCCCCCTCTTCCCTCCCTTCCTTCTCCTTTCCCTCCTCTCTATTCTCCCTTTTCTCCTTCTCTCCTTCTCTTCTTTCCTCTCCTTCTTCCTTCCTTCCATTCTCCCTTTTCTCCTCTCCTTCCTTCCTTCTTCCTTTCCTTCCTGTTCTTTCTTCCCTCCTCCCTTTCTTCCCTCCTCTCCTTTTCCTTCCAGTCTCCCTTTTCTCCTCTCCTTCCTTCTTCCCTTCCT